>NW_012267227.1:19162751-19276438 GCF_000151885.1 Dipodomys ordii
AAATGAGCATCATTATTCCACAATACTGTGAAATTCCGGAAATTATGTAATCACTTAATCACAATAAAAAAAAAAAAGAACCTCGGGGAAGGGAGGGAGGGAGGGGATGGTAGGGGGAAAACAATGGAGGGGGTAACAATGTTCAAGAGGAAGTGTACTCATTACCTCACTCATGTAACTGTATGGTATCTTTAAAAAAAAAAGTAAAAAAAAAAAAAAGAAACAATCCCAGGGCCTTATATATGGGAGGCAAGCACTCTACCATTGAACCACCTTCCCAGCCCTCAACTTTTTTAAATAATGAAAAATACCTGTATGCAATGGTACAGAAGTATGCCTATAATAAAATATTTAGAATAGTCTCATTCTTGTAAATTAAACAACTATAAGCATATTCAGACTTAGTGTTGTATAATGTGTACATATATTTATGAGTATATTTATAAGGTATATAAATTTACAATATATATTTATGTATTTTATATACACCTATTTTATATGTGTTTATATGCATGCATATATAAGAGATACACACATATAGAAAGGGAAACAAACTAGGAGGAAATGAGAAGCAACTGCTATTGGACAGTGATGAATGCATTCTAAAATTGTTGTGCTGACAACACTCTAAATATTTCAGAAACTGTTGAATTGTATACCTTAAGTGTAATCTATGTTATCCTCATAAAAATGTTTAACACCTAAAAGGAAACACCCATGTTTTATTGAATTTAAGAAAAAGTGTCAGTAGACAATGTGTCTCTTGTCCACATATCCAACAGCATAGAACCAGGTGGTACTTTGTCCATCTTTCCAACAGAAGGTAGGTTCCAGCGACACGCCCACACATAGAAACCAACCCCCAAGGGATGCTTTTGAGAAATGGGCTCTTTAAGAGTACAGTTGCTTCTTAAAGATCCACTTTCATAAATGGGATTCCGTGATTTTGTACAAAAGAGGTTGAAGGGAGCTGCCTCACCACATCTTGCCCGTTCTTCTTGTCCAGGTATCTTAATTTTGTATTATGGCCTTTGCTGGAAAATGTTTCAAGTTATTTTTGGAAAGAAGTGCTGTGTTCTATAGAAATCTAGTAAATCAAATTACAAGCTTCTAGGTAAATTACTTTCCAGCCCCATGTGCCATCTTTCTTGACTGTCATGTCCCTGTCCATTCTGTTTTTCTTATGGTTTTGAAATCTCTCTGCTAAATTTTATGTCACACTCAGAACAGTGTCATAGCAGATAAATGAGGTTTACGATGATTATGATAATGACCTTTCAGCATCTGAAACATTAAAAGGCATCACACAGCAGAACGTTGGCAATCAATCAGTATGTGTGCAAGCATTTCTTGAGCTGTGATAATGAACTTATACGATGTTGGGTGCAGATAGGAAAAAGAAATTTGGTTTATACCTCTTTTATATCCCTTGAGGAGTATTTAGTCATGTTCAGAAGAGAAAAACAATTACCACAGTGTCTCTAAGTATCTGTTGTGTAGTTCAGTTAAGCGACAGCAGATTTCTCGTATAGAAATTAGATAAAACAGTAAAAATAAATTATTAGTTTTTTTAATAATTAAGTGGCACCTAGTAATTAGAGTCTACCAATCCTTTGTTGCAGGCACTGAACAAATAGAAATTGCCCTTTTTAATACATTTAATTTTAATTTTGAAAAACAGGTTCTATAAATTAACATAGGGACCACTTCCTGAATGGAGTGCTCTCTGACTTGCTGTCTCAGTATAATCTAAGAATAGTCATGGAACTAACACACTGACTTTGATTAAATCCTGATATATTCAAAATCAGTCCTTTGTATTCTCAAGCTGATTTCATTTTCAGACTTTAAGTATCTATGACACACAAATAGAATTTAATTTGAAAGGCAAGAGAACTGTTTCTTGGTTTATCATACTAGATCAATGATACTATTCAGAATACAAATGGAACCAATAATTCACTGCAAACTAGTTCAGAAGAAATGACAAGCCTTGTCAAGGCAAGATCAGGTGTTCTCCAGAAAAAAAAAAACAACACAAAAAACTGTATACAAAAAGTGGACCTACTTCCCTGGACTTTTTCTTTGTATACACAAAAGAAATATCTGATTCGAAGAGAGTTCATATTGTGGGTATGTATTGTTTGGACAGCACCCAACATTCTTTACCTTCAGGGTGGCAAGGCAATTACCTTCACAAGTGCATGCACATGGAGAAGAAAAGACACTTCAAATTACATCGTGAACTCTGGAGATTAGTGCATCATTTCATGGACAGTTGAACCTGTGTCCATATAAATGTTTCCATAGCAAAAACAAAGAGCATCTTGTAGATTTCCAAGGAGTTTGCATCAGGGTTTACCCACTCTGACTTGGACTACAGGGAATGGCAGTGGGGGGGGGGGATGCGGGGGGCAGGGGAAGGAAACCACGAGCCATGCTTAGAAAATATAGGGGCTGTGTCAGTGTCTAGACTTGGACATTTGTCTTTGTGCTCTTTGGTGGCCACTGGGTATGAGTAGCATTGCCTCCTCTGAGCCCTTTGGGAATGGAATTATGTACAAATTGTGCTTGTGTAGTCAAGTATATATGGCATAAGACATATATTATAGAGCAGATGCAGCCAGCAAGAGGAGTTCAAAATATAGTTTCAAGTCATATTTTACATTCTTGATCCCACAGGCCAATTTGAGTATTCACTTTCTAATGCTATTGAAATTATAAATTAAGGTACTGTTCTCTCATTCCAAGAGCTGGTATCATCAGAGGCTGTTTGATTAGTTTGGGAAGATTTCCTCTGTCACTTTTCTTCCCTCTCATCCTCTCCTTCATTCATACTAAGTCACGTCCTTCATTTGTCACAATTATTATGTATGTCCTATGTCACAATTAGTCATATATCACAATTAGTATATAGACCTCATCTTATAATCTCAGCTAATTGTGCCCCAAACTCTTGTGATTAAAGGTTTCAGAGTTTTGGGGTTTTTTTCGCCCTCTTTACTATCTTTTTTTTTCCGCCGTCTTTACTATCTTTTATTAACTGAGTTGAGTCTATTCCCCTACAGAGAAATTTAAGTATGGTTCTGATACATTAAAGGGTATAAAATATCCAATAACCCTTATACATTCTAAGCAGGTTTTATTTTAAGAGAATATGTAATTGTAAAAACAACCAGGAGGAAATAAAATACAAAGAATCAAGAGACACAATCATGATAAACAAGAGAACATCCCTGGAAGGTGTTTGTTTCCTAATGATGCCTATGTTAACAGTATTTTGAGGAGTTCCTATTTCTTTGAATTCTAATGATGCTTGTGTTTACAGTCTTTTGAGGAGTACTGTTTCTTTATATTCTAACAATGCCTGTGTTTACAATATTTTGAGGAATTACTATTTCTTTGGTATACATTTTAAAGCCAGCATACGATTGGCATTTTATTGTTTTGCAGAAGCACCAAATGGAGTATATATGTTAAAAAGTTCATGTTGTATAAAATAAATCTATTTCAAAACTTTCTCTAATTTAAATAATGGAATCACAATTCAAGTGTGTATTGAGATGCACAGAGAAAATGGGCTTCATTGTTTTACTATTTCATACCCGATTAATCTTCCTCAACCTAATATAACTAAAAAATAGGTTTAGAGGAATAGAATAACCATAGTCGCATATAATAATTTAAATAGTTTTAAGGCAAAATATTTTATGGGTATGCAAATAATGATCTCCAAAGATGCCCAGGCCCAAATCCCTGGATCTTGTGGCGTTATTGGGTAATATTGTTGGGATAGGAGTGAGGAGAGCAGGCCAACAGGAAGTGTATACTTTCTGGAAACTAGAGGAGACAGGAACAGGCCGGACTCCATCTCAACAGGTAAGGACTGTTCACGACAGCAGCAAGGGGCAAGCAGTCTTTCTGCTGGGGTGGAAGGGTCTGAGGAGGTGCAGGGTCAGAGGCTATGTAAAGTCTCTGAGGGCTAGGCCCACAATGGGACGGTCATGGCCAGGCCCAGGTTGCCCTCCGGTGTCAAGCCGTCCACGCATACCTGGGGTTTTGCCTGAGGCCCTGTGTGCCTGGAATAATAGGCGGGGGCCAGTCCTTCGTACACATCAGTTACGAAGAGTGCTAGTAACAAAACACACAGACTGCAAATCTATTTGGGAAAAAACAATTTTTGAAATGGACTTTTACTAATCTCTCAGAAATCTTAACTCATGTAATATTTTAAGATACTTGATACAAAAGTTATGCTCTTTAGTTTTTTCTGAAGTGGTTGATTTCTCTTCTTTGTTTTACTGCCTGAAATTTGCTTCACTCCTCACGTCATATCCTTTCAAATTTTTGAAGACAGAATTACAGCTTGTGATTATATCTGCAAGGGATATTAGACAAGATGATAAAATGACCATGTGATTATGTTTGAAAAGAGACTGAAATATAGAACTTCTGTTTTTGTAAGTGGCCTTTGTGGCCTCATTTGGTGGACTTCTTTGGATATAAGACACAGTTTAAATACGGGTTGAATAAAGATGCACGAAACATCTGTGTTGTTAGTCAGCAAAAGAGCAACACACCGATAGTCACTTTTTACGATCTATCAAATTGAATCATCAATTCAAACTTTGAGCATGTAGCAAATCTGTAATTAAGCTAAACTAATTAACAGTTTATCCTCATGTGAAAAATGTATTTACTCTGTTTACATGGGATTATATTTATAACATTTTTCAAAAGACCATCTGCATGGTCCCATCTAATCATCTAGAAGCATGTTTCTTTCACACACACAAAAAAATCCAAACCACAAAAACAAAACTGTTGTTGGTTCAGGAAATTTACTCACCACTAGACAATCATTTTCCAATTTAGAAACAAACAGAAAACATTGAGATACAGTATACTGTCAAGTAACTCTTATTGCCTAGGAAATGATTGATTTTGTTTGCAAACCATATGTTTGATAACTAAGTCATGTTCTGAGTCTTTCATGATTGTGTATTGATAAAGTCCTCTCTGAAAAACTTATTTCTCCTTCACAGCACTCATCAACCACTAAATACTAAGTAGGGTGCAAAGAGAATCCATCATTTTACTCTGGTAATTGCTTTTCCTTCCTTGTGTTTAACTAGAGTAAATGAACCATAATTTTAAATTCCTCTTGACACTCAGATTCTGTATAAAACACAAGGCGAGGAATGATGAAAGAGGAAACAGAAATGAAAAGTGTTTTCTGCTAAAGGAAAAGGTGTTGCTTACATGGGTCAGAATGGTTACTGCAAACACAGGGTAAATTCCTCGGTTACATTAATCTTCAGTAGGTATGGACCCAAGCCAGAGATCTCGCACATAAATGTTTTTTTTTAATTTAATTTTATTTTATTTGTGAACATACTGTACAGAGGGGTTACAATTACATGGGCAGGATAATGCGTACATTTCTTACCAAGCATTGCAGCCTCCTTTTACCCTTCACATCCCTTCCCAGCCTCCCCCCTCCCCCCCAATCCCAATCCTTCTCCTTCCCCCCTTCCCCCCCCCCCCCCCCCCGCACCGACGTTGTAAAGCTTGTTTTGGACATGACAACTAGTACTTCTCATTGTTGCAACAGGTCCACCTGTATCCTTAAACAACTGGTTTTTCCCCATTCGCACATAAATGTTTTTAGGGATCATATGAAAACTGAATGGCAAGTGCCTCATAGAAGGGGGGGGCACCTCTGAGCCCCACCTGGTTGTTACCTGGGAAGGCTGGGTAGGCCTTTTGTGCCTAACTTCTTTCTTTTCAAGAAAAAACAAAATTCAAGTAGCACGATCCCCCTACCTTAAAATGTTGGCCACCATTGGAGGTTGGTGACATAGTGCTATCCAGGCCTGACTGCCTGTGAGAAAGGCTCATGCTAGCCCTGATCTTCCAGGTGACATTCTCTTCTGTAGACTGCGTTTGCCAGGACTTAGCATCAAGAACAAACTGCCTTGCAAAATAGAGTTGTTTCTCCAGGGCCTGGGACTCCAACTCAGTGTCTGACACATTCACTCCACACCTCCAATCCCACAGAAGGTCTATTAATGTGAAAGCATTAACTTTAAAGGTCTATTAATATGAAAGCAGTAAAAGTTAGTTTAACTCTCTTGCATCCATTTAACCACTAGCTCTGCTATGAAGGGACTCTAGGAAGGCTTAGTTGTACTTATATTTCATATATATATATATATATATATGTATATATGTATCTATCTGCATATTCATGGCCTAATTCTGAGGAATTTGGTGAGAGTGGCAGTGCTGAGCACACTGTGAGTAGGTACTTATGTTCTAAGTGCCCACTGTAGTACCAAGTGCATTGTTTGCATTCTTTCTTCTAATCCTTTTAACACCCTGTGCGAGGCTGTGATTATGGTAATATTACACTTACCACAAAGCATATCCTTCAGCACCTGATATTTACCATGCACCATAGGGTATATCAATACTTGAAATAGATGGATCTTGAGAAATGGAACAAAGTGCTTTAAGTTACTTGAGGACACGCAGTGCCGACAGAGGCTACAAGTCAGGTGTGCCCCACGAGCACCCGGCTGGTCCTTGCGGGAGGCACTGCAGGCCTGACAAGCCAGGGAGAGAGAGGTACCCTCCATTTTCACAAAACATTACTTCGGACAGTCACAGGGCTTTCGTGCTTAGGGCGCCTCAGTTGAGCAGGACAGGCTGGTATGACAGCTAGTTTAATACCCACTGCTAAGTTAAGCAAAAGGAAGAGTTCAAGAAAAGGACAAAAGCATAAGCGTATAGATCCAAAGGAAAAACTGAAGACAGTCTTCAGAAAAAATAGAAGCCAGGAAGGCTCCAGGGTGCTGAGGAAGTAGAACCAAGTTCTTTTTCAGATGCCATTCAGAGAGGACTCAGCTCTACTCTTCTCCCTTGGGAAATGCTTAAAACTCAAAATCCCAAGGGGAAATAAAAGTAGCTGGTTTGGCTGTAAGGGGCAGGGATTCTTGGTGGCATTAGGCGACCCACAGTAGGGGAAAAGGGACTGCAGAGTGAACGAGGGTCCTGAGGAGGAGGGGTAACCACTGAGAGACAGAAGCAGATGCCCACTACAGATGCTTGCTCCTAGAGTACACAAATTTTATGCTGACTTCATATAATAAACATGTCTGTTAAAAATTACCATGTAATAATGGGTAAACTCTGTAACTTTCTGTTCTTTCATTTAAATAGATGAAAATAATGTTAAACATAAAATTAGAATGTGACATTCTAAGAATGCAAGCTTTCCTTGAGAAAATAAATTCTCAAAATCTCTAATCAGAATGTAATTGTATAAATTGAGCAGGAAAAGCCCTAAATTTCAAACATATTCTTATGACACTATTTTTGATGTTTTATTTAGTTTGTACCACATACAAGAGAGATGTATGTTTACCAGAAATCAATATTTAAAAAAAATAAGAAAACAGATTTCATAGTCCATATTTCTTTATGAACTCTCAATTTATACACCATTTATGTTTTCCAAAGCAATAAAAGCCAGCTATGCCTAAGTGTATGGTCAAGGAACCCCGACAAGATCAAGCAAAGCCGGAGCAGAACCGTGAGAAGGCCACCACTTGTCTTGCTGTCCTGCAGTATTTCTTTATTGGTGGCAGGAATGAGTCATTTTGTTTGGTTTATTTGGTTTACACACACACACACACACACACACACACACACTGAAATCACCAGGCAGATGAGAGCTATACTAAATAAATCAAAATGTGAACAATCTGTTTTTCATTTTTGAAGTTTCATTTGAAAGTTTCTGTAATAGTTCTGTAGTTTGTTTTTTAACTTTTCTACATGTCTCCTAACATTTACTGAAATAAATGTCACTGATACACTTTTGATGTCCTAAATGCTTGATTGATAAATAGTTGTACGAGGAAAAAAACAATTAATGGAGTTTTTCAAACATACCCATGATAGAGAATCCAGCATGGTTTTCTCACTCTACTTCACTAAGCTAAATTTTTTGGTGTTGTTTTCTGTTTCAGTCTAACATTTTAGCCTTTTTCTTGGTCTTGTTTTAATTTGATCATGTTTGTCAATGTATAATTTAAATACAATAAAAATTACCTATACAATTTAATTACAATAAAAATTGAATGATCATTTTTAGTTCAATGAGTTTTGACAAATGTCCCCAGTTACATAACTATTGCTACACTTGTGACCTAGAATATTACTATTACTACAAATTTTTCCTGTACCCCTTACCAACCTCTTCCCCCCTGGCCTTTGCAAGTATGGTCTGCTTTGTGATACAGTTTTGTTTTAATTTAGTGAAGTGTTTCTGCAAGTTATCCATGTTATTGTGTGTGAAATACTGTATGTCTTTTTGTGGTATATGGCATTCTACATTATGAATATCTTAAAAATTGTAGGTGCATTCACTAGTTATTGGTCACTAGGTTACTTCTGGACTGAAGCTATTAGAAATAAATGCCAAGAATTTTTTTTATTGTAAAGGTCATGTACAGAGGGGTGACAGTTACTTAAATCAGGTAATGAGTACATTTCTTTTTGAACAGTATCACCTCCTCCCTCACTGCTGAATTAGTTCACCCTTTGTCCTATTGTTTGTAGTATTTTATATACGTAAAAGTTTGTTTCTTCTGTGTTAAAACTTAGAAATGGAATTTCTGGATTATAAAAAATAAAGTATATGTATATCTTTATAGAAACTGCAAGATGGCTTTCCAAAGTGTCTGAAGCCTTGTGCATTCCCATCGGCCTTGTGTGATAGGGAACTAGCAGGCTTCCCACATCCTCGCACAGAGAGCCTCATAGGTTTTTACTTTTAATATAACTTACTTTAATTTTTACTAATTAATGACACCAGTGACCCACTTAAAGCTAAATTACAAATACAGGCTGAAGCCAGTATTTGTAATCCTGATCTACTCAGGAGGCTGAAATCTGAGGATTGTGGTTCATAACCAGCCTCAGCAGGAAAGTCTATGACTTTTCCTGCAATTAACCAGCCAAAACCCATAAGTAGAGCTTGGCTCAAATGTTAGAGTGTTAGCCTTTAGCACAAAAGCTCAAGAACTGTGCCCAAGCCCTAAGCTCAAGCCCCAGGACCAGCACTCATTTAAAAAGAATATTAGCAAGGTGAAACATGTCCTGTCCTAGTTTGAGAGGGGGTAAACAGGATGAAAGAGAGCAAATATGATAAAAATTCATATGTGTAGAGAAGGGAACAATAAAGCTTGTTGAAATTCCTTTGAGGAGGGGAAAGGGAGCGGGAGGGTGACAGAGTGGTGAGTCCCATCAGGACACTTTGTAGGTCTAAATAGACATGTCAAAATGAAAAGCTCTTGCACAACTACTCATTGATGCTAATTTTTTTAAAAAGAAAAAAATTTAAAAAGCAAACAGCAACAAAATACAGGCTGAAGAAAGTATTAAGAATCTCAGTTTTTTGCAAATAAATATCCAGTTTTTACAGTACTATCTGTGAATATGTCATTCACCTTGAAAAACTAATTTGCAGACTACTAGCCAATTTGGATGGAGTGGTAGTATCTTGTATTAACGTCTTGAATCAAGCAATATTAAGTTTTGGGCTTTTTAAAATTTGCCATTTTATGAAGAAATAAAAATGGCAAAGAAACACATGAGGAAATGTTCATCATCCCTGGTGGTGAAGGAAATGCAAATAAAGACAACCCTGAGATACCACCTTACCCCAGTCAGAATGTCCCACATCCACAAATCAGCCAACAACAAATGCTGGAGGGGATGTGGAGAAAGAGGAACCCTATTACACTGCTGGTGGGAATGTACACTTATACAACCACTTTGGAAAGCAGTCTGGAGGGTCTTTAGAAAGCTAAAGATTGACCTCCCTTACGACCCAGTCATACCACTTCTAGGCATCTACCCTGAACAACAGAAACCAGCATACAAGGACACGTGCACCTCCATGTTTATTGCAGCACTGTTCACAATAGCTAGGATATGGAAACAACCCAGATGCCCCACGACAGATGAATGGATCCAAAAATTGTGGTATCTATACACAATGGAATATTATGCAGCCATTAGAAATGACAAAATAATGGCATTTGCAGGGAAATGGATGGAGCTAGAAGGAATCATGTTGAGCGAGGTAAGCCAAGAGCGAAGAGACAAACGGTACATGGTCTCCCTGATAAGTGGATGATAAATCCAAAATGTTAGGTGATACGACAAAACTAACAGGACTTAAGAAACAAAGAACTCCTGCTCATCTGGTTGAACCACTACTAAATATCCCCATGCTGCTGATCACATGTATGGTGTATAACATGTGAACACTGTTATATATTACAGACTGTGATAGACAATTTGCTCCAGGAAAGTTAGAATGAACTTGTGACTTAGAAATTATGTAATTACTTAATCACAATCAAAAAAAAAAAAAAGAACTTCGGGGAAGGGAGGGAGGGAGGGGATGGTAGGGGGAAAACAATGGAGGGGCTAACAATGTTCAAGAGGAAGTGTACGCATTACCTCACTCATGTAACTGTAACCCTCTGTATAGTATCTTTACAATAAAAAAAAAATAAACTGTCAATTTACAACAACAACAACAAAAAAAAATCTGGAGAAAAAATTCAATGCATGGTATTACTATAATAAAGCTTACACCTTTTGTACAATAATCTTTTAAGATAACAAATCTCCAGTTATAGAAAATTTTGAACTAATCACCTCCATCCAAAGGTTTCCAAAAGCAATTTTCATTTCTGTTTCTAATATTGAAGACAAAGCTGTTCCAAGAGATTTTTCAAGATTACATACGATGTGTTCAAGTAGAATGGATAGTCCAGAATTCGTAGACTCTTCTTTACAGCCGTCTTTTACAGTTGTTGCTCCTTCAAAGCAAATAGTTATGGTTTTATATAGGGGAGCTCTTTAGCTATTGTGTTTTGGGCAGTACTGGGGTTGGAATTTAGGGGCTCATGCTTGCCAAGCAGGTGTTCTGTCACTTGAGCCATGGCTTTAGCCCTTAGGTTTTGAAAAAAAAAAACAAGTAACTAAAAGTTTTTACTCAAGTGGAAAATTTTTAAGTGTGTATGATATTTTAATGTGTATGATATCTTTTATTTTGAAAATAAAAGAATGACAAGGAAAAAAAATTTGCCATTTTAGGTCTTTGGTAAGTATATGAGGATTTCAGAATCAAATTTTAATTGTGTAATTATCAGAAAATTAGATTTTTAACTAGATTTTTTTAACTCAATTTGACTAGAATTAAGCTAAATTCATCAAATTGAGGATAATTGACATCTTAATAATATTGCATCTTTTCTTCCATGATCATGATGATTTTGTGTCTTATTTAATTTCAGAAGTATCTGTTTTCAGTGTGCATGTCTTACAATTATTTTTACTGCATATGTGAGTATTTTAGATTTACACTGCTCTCCTAAATTTTATTGGTTTTCCAATTTTCACTCATCACTGATATGTAGAAATAAAGTGATTTTGCGTATTAACCTGATACAAGACCACCTTGTTAAAGTCATGTTTTTACGGGTTCTTTTTCTGATTTCAGATTATATAAATTGTTTGCCAATTTTTATACACAAGATTTTAAAATTATCTGTTAACAAAGACTATTTTACTCTTTTCCTGTTCAGGCTGGAAGCACTGGATTCTTTTTATTTCCTTAAATACTGGCTAGAAAAATCGAGCAAAATACCAAATAAAAGGAGGAATAATAAGTCTTTGCTCTGTTCTCAGTTCTAGAGAGAGGCTGTTAAGTATTTCACCATTCAATAAGTATTAAGGTAGCTGTAGGTTTTTTAAATCAGACTGAAAATATTCCTAGCTTTTCCTAGTAGACTTAAGAATTTATTGTGAGTTTTGAATTTTGTTAACTGTTCATGTGCAACTTTGAGAATAATCAACTCAGTTTCTTTTGAAATCTGTTGATCTGATAAATTACATTGATTACTATTGTATGTTAGACTAACTTCACATTCCTGAGATAAATCTTACCTTGCTCATGATTAATCATCCTCTTCATATGTTTTTGGATTTAACTACTACTAGTATTGTAAGGATTTTGTTTGTGTATATTAGTTAGACTATTGACCACTAATGTTTTAAAATAATGTATTTGTCTAGTTTCCTATGAAAGTAAATTCTTGCGTTATGTAATGAGTCCAAAAGTGTTCTTTCTTTATCTCTTTCTTGGGTGAGTTGATATGTAATTTCCTCTAAATGTTGTATTGGATGGGCTGGTTAGACAACCTGGGCCAGAGTTTTCTTTGAGGGAAGAGTTCGAATACCAATCCACTGACTTTAATAGATAAAAGACTGTTTAGGAAGTTTATTTCTTCTTGAGTGACTTTGGAATTTTGTGTCTCTCAAGAAATTGTTGCATTTCGCATAAACGCTTCAATCTATTAACATAAAGTGACTTATAATGTGTTTTATTAAAACTTACCCTGGAAGATGGGTGGTGCTGTCTTGTCTCTCACTTGAAAGATCAGCTTGCATCTTTTGTCTTGCTTCCTCATCACTCCACTAATGTTTGCTAGTTCTGTTGACAATAAAGATAGTTTTGAGTTGATATTCTCTGACTTTCCTGTTTCCCATTCACTAGTTTTAGTGCCTATAGTTTTATTAGTTCCTTCTTTCTAGTTACTTTGAATACAAGTCACTTTTTTCTTTTTCTAGTTTCTTAAAATGAGCATTTAGATTATTGATTTAAGACCTTTCTTCTTTTTTTAATACAAGCATTTAATGCTTTAAGTTTCCCTATCAATACTGATTTAACTACATTCCACAAATTTTATATGGTATAACTTATTTTCATTAAGTTCAAAGTATATTCTACTTTTCCTTGTGATTTTTCTTTGGCTTCTGGCTATGTATAAGTGTTTAATTTCCTTACACTGTCAGATTTTTTTAGGTATATTTCTATTACTGATTTCTAATTTAATTCCTTTGGGGCCAGAGAATATATTGCACATAATTTAGATCCTTTTAAATTTTTCCAGTCTTGCCTTATGGCCCAGAATATGGTCTCTTTTGACAAATGTTCTGTGCACACATGAAAATAATGAACATTCTATTGTTGAGTTGACTCTTCTGTGAAAGTCAGCTAGGTCATGTTCGTTTATGGCACTTGTATTTTCTTTGTCCTTGCTGTATTAACCTCTTCTGTTAATTATTGAAAAAGATCAGAAAATCTCTGGTATTATTTATTTGTCTTTGAGGAAGACTAGGAATAGAATTGTTCAAAAGGAAACGTTAGTTTAAAGGTTGAGTAATAGTTGGTAGTTCTTGTCATGTTAATTATACTTTCTCTGAAGGATATTAGTTTATTTGTGTAAATGTGAAGTCTTAGGAACTAATTAACTTCCTAATGCCTTTAAGAAAAAAAATCCCCAAAAGTCTAAAATTCTGAAGCTCTCTATTTGTGATAAGATTATTAATTCTTAGGGTAGAAACAGGCATTTTTTTATAAATTGATTATAATAATACTTTTGCTTCCCTACTCAGTGGAATCAAACGTGAACTAGATATAAATTTCATGTTTGAGCGGTTCACTTGAACTTAGAGCAAATTATTGTATAAGCACCAACAGTATGTGGTTTGAGACATCCTGGGAAAATCCTTTTGTAGAGTGTTTTTCTCCCTCTCCCTCTAGCCTATCTTAAACACAATTCTGCAAACTGAATAGCTCTTTCTCACAGTCATGGAGGCTGGGAAGTTAGTTATGAAGTATACCCAGTAAGGGCTCCTTCTGCATGTGCCCTCACATGGTGGAAGGGGCCTCTGTATGAGGACACCCCTCTCACTGCAGAGGACACACACACATTATATACCTAGTATATTTTTATGTGTGTATATATACAATCTTAGGAAGGGATTAAAGAAACAGTTCCAAGATGTCATGGAGGGCTGCATTGTTAGAAAGATAATATATAAGTGGAAATACATATAATATATAAATGAAAGACAGATGGTTCATCAGTGGCACATGCCTGTAATCCTAGCTACTCAGAAGGCTGAGATCTGAGGATCCAGCCTGGGCAAGAAAATCCGTGAAACTTTTATCTTCAATTAACTATCAAAAAATTCTGAAATGGAGCTCTGTGGCTCAAGTAGTAGAGTACTGGTTTGAGCAAAAACTGTTGAGGGACAGTGCCCAGGCCCTACGTTTAAGTCCCAGAACCAGCTCAAGGAAGGAAGGAAGGAAGGAAGGGAGGGAGGTAGGGATGGAGGGAGGGAGGGAGGGAGGGGAAAGAAGGAAAAAGAGAGGGAAGGAAGGAGAAAGGGAAGGAAGGAGAGAAAGGGAGAGAGAGGTAAAATATGCTATATTTTTTTCAACTAATAGTTAAATAACATCTCTTGTGTTCTAGGATATAGATATTTATGTCTATATCAGTGAGGAAATTCAAGCTGATGCCTTCATCAAGTAGCTATCTGGTGGCAAGGAGCAAAGAAAAAAACAAATAATTAATGAGTACTTATTATTTTAGTATTTCAAATGTATAAAAAGTCATGGGGAATGTGAAGTTGGTGGGGAAGGAAATGTTACATTAACTAGGATGTCAGGCAGCATCCCTCCAGGGAAAGGTGGAGTGAAGTATGGCAGCCAGCTTCTGATATGTGGAGGACAAGAATCCAAGGAAAGTAGCAGAGAAGATTCAAGGTCCTTGTTTGTGAGAGAACGTGTGCAGGCATGTTTCTTACACATTGAATTAAGACTGCAATCAGGTGTGGCCAGTGAGTACAATTGGAGAGGCAGGCAGGGCCAAGACAGAGACTCTGGATGGGTAGACACTGGGAAAGAAAACCCTGTGATGTAACTATCCTACTGCTGTTCTTGATGCTTAGCAGAGAAACATGAATAAAACAGAAGCCAGGAGCCAGTGGCTCACACCTGTAATCCTAGCTACTCAGGAGGCTGAGATCTGAGGATTGTGGTTTGAAGCCAGCTTGGGCAGAAAAAGTCCCCATGAGATTTATCTCCAATAAACTACTCAAAAAATTGGGAGTGGCACTGTAGCCCAAGCACTAAAGCACTAGCCTTGAGCACAAAGAGGCTCAGGGGCAGTGCCCAGGACCAGTTCAAGCCCCAGGACCAGCAAAAAAGAAAAGAAGAAGAAGAAGAAGAAAGAATAAAAACAGAGAGACCAGTCTAGAGGCTGTTCCAATAATCCCCCAAAGAGATGATGATTATTTGATGTGTTGAAGCTATGGAAATGATGAAAACTGATAAAGAGATGGGACATATTTTAGCTCTAGAGAGTGAGATGAATTGATAAGGAATGGGAAAATGAAAGACAAGCTTGACCTTCACGATTTTGTTAGAGTTGACAAACTAGAATTGTATTTCACATGATTTTGGCAGCACATATCAAGATTAGTTTCAGTTTGAAGGTTGCACATTTCAGAGATATGTGTGGTCCAAGACCCTCAGAAACCATTTAAAAATTGCATCTCAGCACACTGAATAATGTATATAAACTACCATCGCTAAGAATGAGAATATTTTGATAGCTTGATAGCTCTGACAAATGGTACTATATAAACTTATGCCTGTGATATAGGCTGCCACTGAACTGCTTGAACTAGCTGCAGTCCCTTCTCAGAAGATAACAACGAGTTGGATCTATGAGCTCAACAAGGTCTCCACTGTTTATGTAACTTGTCCCTAACTGACCTTTTCAGTCTCTTCTCCATCCATATTCCTTAACACACAAAACCAAATGAGCAAACAAAACCATCCTGCTCTTAGCATTCCCTGCTTACCCGGGCACCCTCAGTATCAAGTCCACAGCTCTTGCTCCCAGAGCTCTTTTCCTTCTCCTCCATGACAAAAGTTTTCTTCATCAAGGAATCCTTCAAAAGTCACCTGGTCTGTAGTGTGATTCCACGTTGACCTTGTCCTGAGCAGCTCCTGTCACCAACACCCCTCCGCATACCTCATTATGTTTCTTATAACCTCTTTACCTGTGAGACTTATACCCATGACAGCACCTAGCACATGATACAACACTCAAAATGAATAAAAGCAGCTTCCAGATTTTGCAACATGCCAGACATTATGCACAGCAATTCTATAGAGAAATATGTTACTTTTCACTCTCAAGGAGACAGCATTGGAGCTGCTGAATAATGCTACGATCAGGGTATCTATGTTCAGACCTAGGCTGTCTGACTTCTAGCTTCAAGTACCGGAAGGCTGAAGTGATTGGGATGATGTTGTAGGTTGTCAGGGCAGCAGCAAGTGTCACCTAACTTGAAGGTATATGGAATTCCTTCTTGCCACAAAAGACAAAAACTCTTGTTCCACAACTTCACAAATACACAAAACAGAGCAAAAATCTTATGAATTCTACACAGCTTATAAAAAAATCAACCACGAGTCTGTCCATTTAGGTCCTTTTACAATGACAGCCTAGATTACAATACTTCTTAATAAATGGCTACCAGTTTAGGTTATGAGCAACTGTATACAATTAACTTGAAATGTCTTGAAAATTTCCTATATAATATTGTCAGTATAGCTAATAATTGGTTCTTCCTAGTAACCCTAGCGAGGTAATGCAAGAAAAGGAAGAAAAGGAACATTTAGAAAGGAAGGTTAGCTGTCTTCCTGCTTGCTTGGAAAAGCATGGGCAGTGACCACCCACATTAGAAGATACTGCTGTGCAATCTGTTATTTGAGTAGAAAGATGCCATCAAGTCTTATTTGAAAATCACACCTCCCAGGCTTATTCAAGAAGAATAAATCTGGTAGATAAAGAAAAGCCTGTAAGTTGTCAAAAGACAAATATCTGCTCAAACTAACTACTTCCAAAGCCAGGATGAACAAAAGGCCCTGGAGGAAAATAGACACTGCAGAGATTCTTCAAGCCAGTGAGTGACCTGGCTTGTTGGGGAAAATATCCTCAAGTACAGTTGTTTCATCCCACCTCAGTCCAAATGACCCGCAGGTTTCAAGAAGCTAAAGTCATGTCCTGCAGATGTTCACTTTTGGCTCTCTACTTTTTCTCCCAGGCCTAATGTCCCAGGACTCAACACTTACTTCATGAATGAATAAATGACTAACTTCCATTCCTTGAATGGTGCAGAGGGAAAGCAAAAGCATGATTAGCTCTTAATAGTAACAGAGAAACAGACACTAGAATCAAGAGAAAAAATTAAATTTGTGGCTC
This sequence comes from Dipodomys ordii, assembly GCF_000151885.1. Taxonomy (NCBI): domain Eukaryota; kingdom Metazoa; phylum Chordata; class Mammalia; order Rodentia; family Heteromyidae; genus Dipodomys; species Dipodomys ordii. The sequence continues at coordinate 19,179,965 of NW_012267227.1, forward strand.
TACAGCTTAGGGTCACCTACAATAATCACCTGAGCCCACTTCTGATTTATGGGTTGTTGTTTTTTTAATTGTAGTACCAAGGGTGAACCCAAGACTTCCCCCTGAGTCTTATCTCAAGCCCATTAAGGCCTTACTAATGTTGCCAGGCAGGCTTCAATCTCTTCATCTTTCTGCTTTTACCTCCCAAGTATGTGGGAGGAGAAGTTTCTTATACAACATGGTATCGAGATCTGTGACAGAGCCTCACAAGCTGGCTCGGTAACGGCACCATGTTAAAGACCTAAGAACCTCCTGATAGTCACAACATAATTTTCTTAAATTTTCGTATTCAGAATTGCGGCGTTTTTATAAACAAAATGAACTAGAAAATTGAGATATACCTAAGTAAATATGTCAGTGAGTTACACTATGCTTCTAGATAGGCAAAAGCACAGATGAACAACACTTTGGGCAAGCTATGAATTCACGGTGTCATACACATTAGAATTATTGATTTATATAAGTATTGCAGTTTCTCTACTTGTGTAACAGATTTTAGCTTGAAAGGGCCATAAACTGAGAGACTCGCTGTAGTTTAGCTCTGGCAGCTGGCGAGAAGATAAATTCTAAGCCAGAAGAGACAGTAGGAAGGAGGCTCCTGCTGTTTCCAAAGAGAGTATCCCTGGGTGATGGGTCTGTTTTGGATTCTCCACACATGCTTAATCCAGATTTCTGTGATTCTAAGTGTATTTGGAAAGCATAGTGGGAAGACACACATTTTACACTACCTATTATTAAAAAATGCCAGGCCTTTTTCATAAATGTTGACTCTCATGGTAGGCTGAGTAATAGTTCTCAAAGATGGTCATGTTGGAGTCTCAAATGTAATCTTACATGATAAAGGGGAATTTTTCATCTGTGACTAAATTGAAAATCTGGAGAGAGAAAGATTTTTCTTAATCATCTAGTGGTGGGGTGGGGGGCTGTAATTGCAAGAATCCTTCCCAGAGGAAGTGGGGAGTCAGGATGGAGTCTGATGTTGGAGTTCTAGTACTGTTGGAAAGGGAAACCGTCCCAGGGATGCAGACCACCTCTAAACCTGTGAAAGATGAAAGGGTTGTCTCTTGAACTCTAGAAAGTACTCAACTCTTCTGCCATCTTAGTTTTCACTTTCAAAAGCCCATTTTCAGACATCTGGCATATAGACAGTAAGGTAGCTTGTGTTTCTTCGACCCACGCAGTCTGAGGCCCGCCCAGGCAGAAAAAGCATGAGTTCCCATCTAAAATTAAAAGGCACAAAGGTCTGGGACCCCTGATCAAGTGGTAGAGCATTCATGAAGTAAGTACAAGGCCCAGAGTTCTGTCTCCTGTGCCACCCAAAGCAGAAAAGCAATGCAAACAGTTGAAGCTATGCGCCTACATGTCTACTAATTCTTGCCTCTTTCTGGTATCTCTGAGTGTTTCTTTGGAAATGTTCAGGTATTTATTAAGTGAAATAGGTATTAAGGACAGGCTAAGTGCTCTGACTCTGAGATGTATTCTAATCCAGTCCACAGAGAGAGCTGGGCAGGAGCTGCACACAAATACAGAATATATGGGAAGAAAACACAGCTAACTTTCTCAGGGGCAACAAGGACTGGCCAGAACATGTTCTGAGAGGAGGTCACTTCTGAAACTGGGAGAAATGCAGAGTCATGGGTGCAGGGAAAACAATTTCAGTTGGAAGAGCAGCACATGTTGTTTATGAAAGAGTGGTGGCCAGGTGTGGTCATAGCGACATTTGGCTGGCCTAAGAAGGAGGCAGGGGTGGGGCTTACGGGGCACACGGGGCTTCAGAACCGAGACTAAGAGTCTTTGGTACAGGACTTGGGATGGACAGACAACTGTGTAGACTATGTACGCAGAGACCCTGTGTTGACTTTGACCAAGTCTCAGCCTTTAGTGGAGACTTTTGACATTGAATTAACAAATTCCATTCGCATTAATAGTTTCTTTAGGCTTCGCCCACACCTCCTTAGTGCTTCCTCTTTCAATGCTTATATTTATTCTCCTTATTTCTTTCTCTGTTTTTGAAATAGTTGGTTTTTTTAGCTGTAAGCACTGTGTTTCTGATGCTTCATATTTTTACATAATACTTGTGACTGCATTTTCATGAGTTGCCCTGTGTGTGGGGGGGGGCAGCATGGATAGTTAAAAGTCATTTGGCTAAAAGCTCTTTCCTGTTATATGCAGTCCAGTCCTTGGAATGTAAATCCATTCAGTGATTATTCCAATATCCTCATTCCAGAAACTTTGCCTGACATACCATTCCATATGTTTATGATTCTCTGAATGAAAAAGTGCTCTGTGACAGCCATTCTGATTTTCCCCTTTAATTTCCATTTATGCCTTATTGTCTTACAACATTCAGCTGAAAATATATGTTGCAATATTGTGTGACATTATCAGTATTGCTTAAGATTTTATATACCCATATATCAGCCAAACATCAGATAAATCTCACTATTCTCCTTTTCGTACATCTTCCTTCCTTGAAGAGCACAGGTAATAGATTCAATTTCTTCTTCATGACAAGTTGACTTTAAGCATTTCTTTCAACTGAAGAGGAGGAGGATTAATTTGCATTTTGGTGTGAATTATTTTTTCAAATATGAAGTGAAAATGGAATCTGGCTGAAGGTTTGTGCAATTAAAGTGCCAGTGCTCACTGCAGCACTTTGGAGTAGGAACTTACTTTGAGGTTGAGTTTAAGAATAGCGTAAAGCCAAGACATAAGACTAATTTGAAGGTCTTCCTAATAAATAATGTCATTAGAAGAAAGGGAGTATTCGGATGATTTGCAATCCTGTAATAATGGCTTCTAAATAGTTAAGATTAGTTTGAGAGATGAGAGCCTTCCCACCCTCTATGCCATATGCCAGCAGGGGACAAAAATCAATCTTGTAAGGGCTTTGATTACTGCTGCCTCAAGTTTCTTGTCAGCAGATTCAAAATGTGCAGGGCAATGAATCTTCCACAAGGTAGAAGTGCTACCCATCAACTGGAAATCTTTTATCCCCCCAACTTCTGGTAGAATATCTACTTGTGATAAATTGGGAGGAAAGGGGAACAGAAGAGCAGTGCACCAGTTTTAATCCTGTGTTATCAGTACTGAGGGAAAGTGACAACAATTCCTATGGCTTTCAGATGAAAAATGTACCCTTGAAGGAACAGGCTTGAAAGTTAGGAACAAACAAAATAATGATCTTTGTCATCTTAGAGTACCACACTGCTTAGCAGATGATCACGGATTAAGGGTTGCAATCCAAATTAATATTAATGCCTTCTAGAAGTAACTAGATGGGGGACCCACATTGGAAGCAATGAGAAAAAAGACACTGAAGTTTGATTGTAATAAAAGACACGGACAGTAGCAATGAGAGGAACAAGGACAATACAGTAGACAGAAAAACAGTTTTGAACATGTCTGCATCCTAATCCATCCAACTGAAAATCTGTTGCTTTACCTAGCATTGCTTTTTCAGCTTTGTGATTAAGGGATACTTCCAGTGAAGGAGTTTATCCTGGTATCCGGATGAGTCCAATATAATCTCAAGGTTCTTTAAATGGAAAAGAAGACAGAAGAGGACTGAGTAATGTAAAGTGAGAACTCAAGTTGCTTTTGCAGGCTTTGAAAATAGAGGAGGTTGGGCAGGAGCACAGAAATGCAGCCTGCTGGAGGTGGAAAGGTAGGGGAATTATCCTACTAGAGCCGATGAGACAGAACTATACTACTGACTCTGGCTTAGCTGCTGAGGGCCAAATGCAACTTGTCTGTGCAGTGTGTGTGTGTCTGAATTTGAGATAATTTCTTACTATAGTAATACAAAACTAATAGGCAAGCTATGAAAAGATGAGACATTAAACAAAAAATTTAAATATATTCAGCCTTTCCAAAGCCATCATTGCTGTGGCTGGCTCTTTTGCTCTTCCTTGTACATGGAAAGATGCCCTGGGACAACTCTTCAGAAGGTTTCTGGTTGTGTAGTACTAATTTCAAATGCATTCGAATTACGTATTCCCTTGAACCTAAACATCACAGTAATGAGAATTTAATAAAATAAAGGTGTATGAAGTGACTGTCTATGGGCATGTTTAAAACTCTAAAATTGAGACTGGCGTAAGTGTTCATGCAGCAATTTCCTTAAAGGCCTGTAGTTGCTAGGGATGCATACTGTTAAAATCTTCCTCCAGAAAATTCTCAAAATATGTGACAGAAAAAAATTGTAGCTTTCAAATCAAGATTGCCATTTTTAAGAATCTAAAAAAATAATAGGTAAGTGTTCGTAAAAGAAAAATATTTATTGAAGGCTTATTTAAGTACCGGGAGCTATCTCAGTGACCAGCCAGAGGGAAATGGGGCAATAATTTAAAATAATGTTTTTCAAAGAGTATTTAATTACCTCATAAAATGTGTCCAATATGCTCTTAAGTGAGAGGAAGCCAGTTGCAAAATTAAACATACAATGTGATTCTAGTTTAGAAAACAAAAAGAATAAAGCATAACTAATGCTAACCAGCATCTGTTGATGCTGGTTATCTGTGGCTTTAGTTCCTTTTCTAAACCTATGTACATATGGTTTTAGGTATACATTTGAGTTTTTTTTATTTCTGCCACGAGCACATACTATTTTTCATTTATCTATCTATTTATTTATTTTTTATTTTATTTTTTATTTTATTGTGAAAATACTGTACAGAGAGGTTACAATTACATGGGCAAGATAACAAGTACATTTCTTATCAAGCATTGTTGCCTCCTCCTTTGTTTCCCCTTCCCAACCCTTCCCATACCCCCCTTACGCGATCCTTCCTCCCCCCCACCAAAGTTGTAAAGTTCGTTTTCGACATAACAACTTGTACATCTCATTGTTGCAATGGGTCCACCTGTATCCCTAGTTAAACAATTTGTTTTTTCCTTTCCCCTCCACAAATTATACCAATATCAAATACAGTGAAAGCAGGGGTTATGCCATGAGGGAGGGACATACAAAGCAACAAAGAAATCATCTTATAACTATGTTAGAAACAATCGCAAGAAAGAAAAAAAACATTTGAATACTTATCTTGGGGTTCATTTCCCTAACATCAACTTATCTGACCTTTTCTGCTTGTCTCAGACATATACTAGTTATTGCAAATAAGGGAAACCATGAGACCTATGTTTCTTTGGGCCTGGCTTATTTCACTTAATAAAATTTCTTCCAAGTCTTTCCATTTCCTAACAAATGGGGCAATGTCATTCTTTCTGATGGAGGCATAGAATTCCATTGTGTATATATACCACATTTTCTTGATCCATTCATCTACTGAGTGGCATCTGGATTAGTTCCCTATCTTAGCTATGGTAAATAATGCTGCAATAAATATAATTGTGCTGGTAGCTTTAGTGTGGTCTTGTTTGTGATCATTTGGGTAAATGCCCAAAAATGGAATTGCTGGGTTATAGGGGAGCTCTATGTGGAGTCTTCGGAGGCACCTCCATACTGCTTTCCAAAGTGGTTGAACAAGTTTACACTCCCACCAACAATGTAGTAAGGTTCCCTTCTGTCCACATCCCCTCCAGCATCGGTGGTAATAGAGTTCTTGATATAGCCATTCTAACTGGGGTGAGGTGGTATCTCAATGTTGTTTTGATTTGCATTTCTTTTATGGCTAGGGAGGTTGAGCATTTCTTCATGTGTCTATGGCCAACCCTCCTTCTTCTTCAGAGAAGTTTCTCTTCAAGTCTTTAGCCCACTTATTTATTGGGCAGTTGTTTCTTTGAAAATTTGTTGTTGGGGGATTTAATTTTTTGAGTTCCAGGTATATTTTAGATATGAGACCCTTGTCTGTTGTAAGGCTAGTGAAGATTTTCTCCCAATCTGTGGGCTTTCTGTTGATCTTGCTAGCTATGTCCATTGTCATGCAGAAGCTCTGCAATTTTATGCAATCCCATTTGTCCAACGTTTCTTGGATTTGTTGTGTTTCTGGGTCTCTATTAAGAAAATTTGGGCCTGGTGCACATACTATTTTTAAAATTAAGAAGGGAGTGGCATAAACATATTTGGTACCTATAGTGGGTTAGTCAGTCAGGCTATCTAACAAAATGCAACAGGAGGTCCGTTTCTTCCAGTCACCTATCTGCTTTGCCGATCTCTGATGTCTGGTAGCCCTGCTGTCGACTGACTATGACTGGAGACTGCCTCAGCACCTGTGGAAAAGTCTTGTTAGGAACACCACTGGAGAATCACATGCTCACCTTACAAAACACATTCTTTCCGTAATAAACCTGCTAGTAAGCCATGCAGACGGCATTCAGCATAGCACAGAGAAAAATGCTGTAAAACAAATAGCTGAGGCACACTGCAGTATGTCACATACAAGGCTTTTGCCTTGCACCTGATACTTACATGTAGGAACAACACACCCCACAAGAGGATGTATGTAGCTTTCCACCAGGTAGCAGATACCTTGCGCATGCGCGCGTGCGCGTGTGTGTGTGTGTGTGTGTGTGTGTGTGTGTGTGTGCGCGCGCGCGTGCACGCGCTCGTGCACCAGCCCTGGGATTGAATTCAAGGCCTAGGCGCTTCCCTAATCTGCTTTTGCTCAAGGCTAGTATTCTACCTCTTGAGCCAAAGCTCCACTTTTGGCTTTTGGGGGGTAATTAATTGGAGATGGACTTTCCTACCCATGCTGGCTTCAAATAGTGACCTTTAGATCTCAGACTTCTGAGTAGCTCGGATTACAGGTGTGAACCACCTTTTATACTGATCTTTAGTTGAATCCCAATTAAATAGTCATGAAAGCTAAGTATGGTGGAACATGCCTGTAATCCTAGCTACTCAGAAGGCAGAGACAAGAGGATCATGAAATTGAGGCCACACTTTGAAAAAACAAAATGAAAATAAGCCTGCATGGTGGCTCATCCCTGTAATCTTAGCTACTCAGAAAGCTGAGATCTGAGGATCATGGTTTAAAGCCATCCCAGTAACAGTTCAAAGCTATCCTGGGCAGAAAAGTCCATGAGACACTCCTATCTTCAATTAACCACCAGGAAAGCAGAAGTGGAGCTGAAGCTCAAAGTAGTACAGCACTAGCCTTAAGCAGAAAAGCCCTGGGATAGCACACAGCCATGAGTTCAAGCCCCATGGCCTACAAAATAGAAAAGAGAAAAAAAGAGAATGAAAGGAAATATACTTGAGAGTGTTGCTTAAATGGTAAGCACACATACAAAAAAGATAAACACAAGAGTCTAGGTTCAATACCTATACTTCAAAATCTTCAATATTTCCAAAATCCAATTAATATTTTAAAAGTTTAATCTGTACTACCTTGCGATTCTCTGTGTCCTATGTGTTTCATCATCTGTTACTAGCAATGGGCATTAGAATGGATCTTCCCCACATTGTGAGAAAATGCACACACAAAGGAAGGACTGCCTCATTCCCTGCCTTGTGTGGTATCTAACATGAACCCGTGGACACATTCTGTCTCCAGTGGTTTAGTTGACTGAATGATAAACATCGCTTTTTAGAGACTTCTTTCTGGAGTTCATAATGACTGTGTGTGTACTTAAGTACGTGAGTGTGTGTGTGTGTGTGTGTGTGTGCGCACGTGCACGTGTGCATGCAAGGTTATGAAGTCCCTTTTATTCTAATGGATTTGTGAGATGGGAAAAAGCAATTTTGTCTTCTTTTTTTCTTTTTGAGGGTTTACTGGCCTCACATAAGAGGGAAGAAATAATTTAGCCTCATTGTAAGGAGTCTACAGAGTTTCAGTTCAAGAGATCAAACCTGCATTAACTCTTCCAGTTACTGCCCCTTACCATTTACTATCATTTAGTGCTCTGGAAGAGTCATCTACTAAAGAGTACCCAAGTGGCCTGGCAATTTATTAAATGAGCAATTTATTCTTTTTCCTCACTAGGAAGATCAAACCTTTCACCATTTATATTGTCCACATTTTTCAGAGATAACAAGGTGGGCAAATATTCTTGTCTTAGATATGGGGAAAATAAGGTTTAGTCTTAAATCAGATCACAGGAGCCAACGAAAAGGAAAGAAAGTGGGCTTTTCTGTCTTGTATTCTATTTTCCCAGTACTCACTGTTTCCTTTCTAAATTCAGATGAAGTTATATGTGGACTTTTATTTTCCAAATCTATGTGGAAGGAGCTGTGTAAAGGGCTGAAGGGGTGGTACATGGCACAGCTCATAGCATTGTTAAGGACTGGAACATCAGTAGGGTTGGGGGAGAAGATTGCTTCTGAAAAAGTTTGACTGCTTCTGAAAATAAGGTGATAAATATGAAATAGTGAATTATTAAGTCTCATGAGGAAGGAGGGTTGAGAAGGGTTAAAGATCTTTATTTAGCCTAGTACTTTATCACAAGTAAATATGCCTGCTGAATTCATGCTGATACTAAAGTCAATCAACTCTTACTTTTATCCTTGTCTCCACTGTTTATAATAGAGAAAGTAATTCCCACCCCAACCCTCTCCTATCCCAGTCAGACATCCGTCACCTGATTGTATGAAGAAGCATGCTCTTCCCTCCAGACATTCAGGAAGCAGTGCCCTCAGAGCCGACACTGTGGTAAAGCCTCTGGACTGATGTGGCATCCTGTTGAGGCTCCCAGGTGGCTCCTGCTTCATGAGCATGATAGTGAGGACTGCAAAACACATACAAGTTTCATGAGGCACACCATCTCATTTGGTTATTATAAAGAACACTAGAAGAGGCATTATTATTGTTATGATACAGGTGAAAAGGGTATGATGCAAAGAGCCAAAAATTGGACCCCACAGGGAGAGGATTTATAAATGCTGGAGCTTGATTTTAAACCCTGGCCTATAAAACCCCAAACCACATCTGTCTACAATGCATCTGTGCTTCGCTCTATTGCAGGACTTTCCTGTGAAAAGTGAGTCATGTTCTAGGATTTAATTCCATCTCATCCTCAATGTCTTTCCATAATCCCATGGGTTAGTGGAGCCCAGATCTAGGCCGCAATCCTCCAAAATGAGCCAAGCCCACCATAACATAAAGACATTTGTAAAATGTGACTCCTGCCATAATGTGGCAATATAAAACTAATTTTGCTGCTAAAATTATGAACTGCTTGATCATGTGGTTTCCATAGGAGATGGGAACTGTGGTTCCAGCCCACGAAGGAAGGCCCAGTACAGATGGCATCAAGCAATAGCCATGTGCGGTTATCAGCTTCTTAAAGAAGATACCCAAGACCAACTAGGAAGACACTCTTGAACTGCCTTAGTGACTAGTGCTTATTAAAAAACAAAAACAAAAAGCTTATTTACTGCCCAATTTTTCCCTACCAGGCTAAAATCAATAACTAGAATTGAGCATTTCACAGAGACTGAGGACCTCTCTGCATCACTTCCCATCAGCAGAATAACTAAAGCATATCAAATAAAAAACCAAAGATACTGATGTCTGTGAGCAGAGCTATGCTCAAGGTTCCATGAAATCCCCAACCTCCAAGTAAAATATCTGTTCAGAGGCATACATGAGAAAATATTAATAGTAGCTGTCCTTGAGTGTTGGCACTTGCTAGTTAAATTTACTAGATTTCATCTCAACTGTATTTTTATACTTCAACAACAAAGCTATTTGACTTTTGTAAGATTTAAATATACAAACTTTCAGAAAAAAATCTTCCAATGTACTAGAAATCTTGTCAATAAATATCAACTATCAACTGAACCATATTGCTCATGTTTTTCTGACAGCCATTGTTGTGTTTCAGCTTCAGTAACTTACTGCTCACAATCACTGTGTGAAGTGGATGGTGTGATTCCATTTTATAAATCAGAAAACAGAGGCATACAATAGTAGGATAATTTGGGTAAGGTCAAACATGCTGAGAGAGTGATGAAGTTAGCGTTGTAAACAGCAGCTCCACTACAGAGCTGACATTCCGAACCACCTACTACCATTCTTTCCACACAAGGAGACCTCACAGTGTACCTGAAACTGAAAGACAATTACCAGGAAATTCCACCAATGGAAAAAAATCAAAATACTAGGGGTGTGTGTGTGTGTGTGTGTGTGTGAACTAGGAATTGTTTCTTCATATTTCTAGCTAGAAAACAAATCCATTATTTGTTTTATAAGATATCTTTTGAAAATTTTTAATTCTGTTTTTAAAATTAATTGAATTAGTAGACAAGAGCTATTTGAGAAAGGCCCTAGAATATACTCAAAGATAAAATGCTGCAGACAAATTATGAAGAACTTCAAATTCTAATGCCAGAAGTCGAGTAGCTGCATGGAAGTAAAAATCAAGAGGATTGTGGTTCAAGGCCAGCCAGAGTAAAGACAAACAAAAGAGCCAGCCTTCCTTTCCCTAAATGAGTAAGCACAATTTGGAGTGGTAATAAATTCAAACCATGGATCTGATCTTTTGCTAAGGAGACAAAGACAAATATTATTAATATTAGCTAGTCAATCCTCAAATTATTACAAGAGTAAATCTGAATACAGGGGCTCAATCAAGCATCTAGACTCTATATCAAGGTAGCAAGGTCTAAAGCCTATGTACAGATACCAGCTTCCATGGTTTTCCAAAGCACTTTTAATTGTTTGTGAAGATAATTGATGATTGATGACTACCGGATGAAATGAATGAATGGCGAGTTGTGAAACATGCTACTGTGTGAGGACAGACTAGCAATGACATGGTTTAGAATTTATAGATTTGGAGGCTATGACGGTGGCTCAGTGGTAGAGTGCTTCCCTAGAATGCATGAAGCCCCGGGTTCAATTCCTTACTACCACATAAACAGAGAAAGCCACGAGTGGTGCTCAAGTGGCAGAGCGCTAGCCTTGAGCAAATAGAAGCTCAGGCACAGTGCCCAGGACCTGAGTTCAAGCCCCAGGTCTGGCAAAAAGAAAAGAAAGGATTAATAGATTTGTTAAAAATGGGCCATAAATTTGTCCTTAAAGTTTTTGATAATCAACTGAAAGACAGTCAAACTCAATCAACCTTACATGTTTTAGAACATATAAGACAAAATGAGTCCATTTCTATGAGTAGTTTCATCTGGTTTTGATATAGGAACTAGAATGAAATTTTGGGAGATACCATAAGTGAGGCTCAGTATAATGCAGCAAACAATACCTTTATCATAAACATACTGAATAACAGCCTAATTCTGTGAAGCCAGAATGTTAATAACCAACTCTTCCTCTTGTGTCTCTCCCTGCTGTCTCCTGGCACCCCCTCTCTTGGGATTAGGATTGAGAGGCACCGTGATGCTGCTGTCCTGTCCGTGGCAGGCCCTTGGAGGTCGCATTCAATTGCTGAGAATATGTGGGGATGTTCTGCCCCTCCGAATTCTGAATGTACACTACTGAGTTCCAAAGCAAGCAAAGACAGTTTGTACTGCACTTGTTGCTATAGGCTTTCAACATTTATTGACTGACTGGGAGGAGATTAGTCAGTTGCCAGATAACTAGCCTATAAACTTTTTCAAGTTGGGATCATATGTCTTGCTAAGTTTTATTGGTCTGTATCTTAATGCCTAGCACAAAGCAAAGAATCAGGTGGTAGCCTTGTTGAAAATGAGTTGAATGGTGCTTTTTCATGTTTTCCCAGTGGGGCTAGACTTAAGAAGTAAGTTAGAAGAAGCAGGAAGCCAGTGAGAGTAAGCAGGTTTCCAGGGAAGAAACGCTCTTCTGCATGCCTCTGCCTGGACATGGGCCATCACCCGTGTGCATGTTGAAGACTGACTTCCTAATTTTACCTCAGCTTCTTTTCCAAAGCCCTTTGGATTCAGAACACACTCTTGCTTCCAGCTATGATCATAGTGTTAGCAGCTAAAAGCCGAGTTTCAAAGTTCTCCTGCCCAGACTTCCTCCGAGTGCTGTGCTGCAGGGTGCCAGGGTATTTGCAGTGAACGACTTCACAGGTTGGAAGGGAATGAATAAACAGAGCCTTTTCAGCAGCCTCAACAGACAGACGTCTGACGTCATCATTGCCCTTCGGAGGAAAGAATGAGGCCTATAGGCACCAGTGAGCTGAAGGACAGGCTGCGAGTTCACACTCTTCTCCCTGTGTCATCCCATTCATAAAAGATTTTGCCTGAACTAATGGCATTGCTTCTGCCTCAACTCCTTTGCTCAAGGCCAGTGCTCTGTCACTTGAGCCACAGGTCTACTTCTGGGTTTTGGTCATGAGATAGAGATAAGAGTCTCATAGACTTAACTACCTGGGCTGGCTTCAGACCTCAGTCCTCGATTCCCAGCCTTCTGAGTAGCTACCGTTACAGGTGTGAGCCATCTGTGCCTAGCCAAGCATAAGGTTTTAAAGTACATTATATCTAGATGGGTAGGAGGTCTTAGTACTTCTCAGTTGCCTTCTGGGCTCCAGAAGTAAAATTCCATTTAATTTTTGTAATATTAGTATAATATTCATTAATTTAATATTCATAAGCAACAAAGTTATCTCCATGTTATAGATGGCAAGTTGTGCCCATCTTGCTAATGATAACATATTTTCATCTGCCCTGAAAGTTAAAGTATAGCTGAGTCCGAGGCAACACATATCGTCTAGTTACTTAAAATGATCAGAACTTGAGTTGTTTTTCAGTTGACGAAGCTCATCAGTTTCTAAGAATATTTGCTGATGGTCCATATTCATTGCACCCTTTTCTCAGGATAGGTATGAGGCTAGCTTCTCTGGATTCATCAACTACTTTGGGACTGCCTTAACCACAGTAGACCTAAGCGAGGTTAAGCCCTCTAGTTTTGGGGTAGTTGTCAGACTGACCAACAGACCCATCCTGCCTCTTACCTCTGTCACTGTAGTCACCATCAGGAGAACCTCTTACAGATACCAGGCTTTGCCATGTGCCTTATTCCTTGGCATCCACCTTCCTTGCCATTGTTTTTCTATGGAGCACCATCCCACCAAAAGCTTAGAGCTGAGCTTGGTGGGCAGGTGCTCCGCTACTTGATGCGTCGCCTCAGCTTTTCTCACTTTGGTCATTTTTCAAATAAGCTCTCGCAGTTGTCACGCCAGGCGAACTTTAGACCGCAGTCCTGCTGCCAGCACCTCCTGGAAAGCTGAGAGTATAGGCATGTGCAGCCAGGCTTAGGCCGGCTTAACTGTTGCGATGGACTCTTTCTGACTCTGTGTGTGTGTGTGTGTGTGTGTTGTGGGGCTTGAACTCTGGGCCTGGGTGCTGTCCCTCAGCTCTTCAGCTCAAGGTGAGTGCTCTACCACTTGAGCCACAGCGCCACTACTGTTTTTCTGAGTGGTTTATTGGAGATCAGAGTCTCACATACTTTCCTTCCCAGACTGTCTTTGAACCCGTGATCCTAAGATTTCAGCCTCCTGAGTAGCTAAGATGACAGGCATAAGCCTGGCTCTTGCTAACTCTTGACAGGGATTTTTTTTTTTGGTCAAAAGGCTATGAAATTAAAATTTTCTCCCTTCAAAAATGTCTGTTTCATGCCATCTGTTATGGTTGGTTAATTTTTGTGTCAACTTGAGAGGGCCATCTACTTTGTTAAATAATATTCTGGATTTGTTTATCTAATACTCTGTGATGATGTTTGTTTCTATGTTGGATTAACATGTAGATTTGTATACTGAGGAAAGCAGATTAGTCTGGTCAGTGTGGGTGGACCTCATTCAGTCCACTGAAGGTATCAATAAAAACTGAGGTTCAATAAGGGAGATTTTGCTCTCTCAGTTTGTCTTTAAACTGTGACCTAAATCATCTTCTACCTGCAGAATCCTATTGTTCCTCTGGTCTGCCACTTTCTAATTGTTCAGCTATCTTATGGGCTTCGCTCTGGATACAGTCAAGAAACAGAACAAAGCCAATTGGCATAGGCATTCTCATTCTGTCTGTGTGTCTGTCTCTCATCTTCTGTTCTGCCTCTCTTTCTCTCATTCTCTGTCTTTCGTATACACACACAGAAGTTGTTTTTCGTGGATATTTGGTCATAACCACAGAGGTATCAAAAACATTTTTGGAATGTAGTGGCCTGAATAAAATCATATTTTGAAGACATCTTATTAAGGATGTTTCTTAGCTTGAAGCATCCTCCAGTTTATTCCTGTCAAATTTTAATAAATATCCAGCTTTTTTTCTTTCTAAAATATCAGTAATGTGGATTTCCCAGTGGGAGTCTCCCAAAAAGGAGAAAGTTAACTTGACTTTAGTATTTGAACCACAAAGTAGGGATCAATTAATTTATTAATAATCAGATAATTGAGCAGGGGGCTCCTGAATAAAATGGAAAGTATAAATAACTAGCAGGACAATTTTAAGAACCATCTCTCAGCTTTATAAACTAATCCTTCTCTAATGGCCCTTTTTAATGTAATTTATAGTTTCATCATTACCCTTTTTGTATTAGTAATTATTTCTAAAATACCAAAGAACCATCTTTTTTTCAAGGTCCTTCTCTTAGTCTGATTTATAACCCAGCTCAAGTTGGACTCTGTCTTTCTGGGGTTTGACATTTCAAAATATTTATTGCTCTTTCACATTAATGCGTTTCTCATGAATCTGAAGGTGACCGTTATTTCTTTCATCATGTTGTAATTAAATGGACCAACTATTACTTTATTATTTCCAGTATTTGTCTGCACAGCACATTAAAACTCTCAAATTAGAAAGTGATATTGAGCAGTGTGTGAAGTATAACAAACAAATATTTTTGAAAATATAGAGTTCTCTTGATGCATCACTAAAGAAGCTGTTCTAAGAGAAAGCACAAAATCTTTAATATTTTATTGATCAGATCTAAACCTTCTGCCCAAAGTGGCAATTAAATTTCAATTAAACTGACTGAAAGCATCATATTAAATTTCAGTACTTTACGAGCTATCAGATAATGCTGCAGGACAAATCTTTAGTATGATCACACTCTTTTCAAATTATATTATCCTGTTCATTCACAATAAAAGTGACAGTTTTAGGTATACTTTCAATATTTCTTGAATATAAACCCTCTAATGAACACATTTTATTGCCTTTAAATCAATTATTATTGGATATTTTAATAAAGTGAATTGAGCACTTTGTTTTACACACTGCTTAGAAGTTATTATATTTTTCAGCCTGTACAGCAAAGAACTGAATCAGTGAGAGAGAAATGGCCAAATATCTGACAGCATAGGAGAAATGTAACGAGCCATTTATAAGGAGAAGGACTTCCTGTCTCATTCTTACACTTAATGACACTAATTAGCATCTGAATTTTTAAAATTCAGGTCCAAGTTCTTAAAATGCCTTGCATTATAGTAGGAAGACACTAGTAAACACAAAATCATAACGCAAATATGATACTATATACATTATAGTTATATAATATATTATGGAAATTGGAATCTTTAAATTTTCATTTATTTTTTTTATCTCCCATGCCATTTGAATGTATGCTTTATATTTTGCTTCTGTTTCTCCGAGCAAAGGCCATGTGAATGTTGACTGTGTTTGTGGCCACTTGAACAATGGAAATAGAACTCTGATGCATTTTATCTTTCATTTTGGCCATCCCTGTAGAATGCAGACTCTACACTTTGGCTGATGAGGTCAGTACTGACTGCCAAGTCTCACAAAATGAATGCTCCAGATCTGTGCTTTCCGGTTCACTCACTGCAGCCTTGACAGCACCTCATACCACACAGTGACCAGTGTACCAATGTGCCGGCCCCATTGCATACACAAACCCTCACCATGCACACACAAGCTGTACAGCCGCAGAGAAGCACAGTCAAAGAGAGAGGACTTGCACCTAAAGAGAGCCTCTCCACATGTAAAATTGTGCCCTGCCTAGTGAATCCAGAAATGCTTTTATTGCTAAAGTTGAAAGGATACTGTAATAACCTCAGTATAACTCATTGGAGTGTACTAAATTAAAATTCAGATGAAAATCATGACTTCTTATTGAAATGATTCAATTAGATTATGGTCTCTGAATTTGAGTAATGGAGTCTCAGAGCTACGGGGACTTTAACAGGTCATTAAAACTGTCCCTGTGTGGCATAGGATTAAAAGACCAACAGCGAGGCTATTCATGGACGTGATCTCAATCATAAGGGATGCTAAAACATCATCTCAAGAAACGTAGGCCAGCTGACTCTGGCTCCTACACAAAACTCATGTAGTGAATAAACTACAGACAGCCCACATTCTGCTGAAATGCACAGCCCCTCCACGTCACTGCATTCGCTCTCTTCTGATCAGCTGCAATTCAGCATTGTCAACTGTGCAGTTTTCCCAAAACCTTGTATAGAATCTGCTTCCCGTAGATCCATGTGGTTTGAAAGTTAAAAGATAATACAACCAGCTTTTTTTTAAAAAATGCTAATCATCAGTCTTGAACTCAGGGCCTTGATCTTGATAGGTCAGAAATCTATTGCTGAGCCACCTTCAGTCCTGTTCCTTGCTGGCAATTTTTAGAATAGGGTCTTGCTTATTTTTAAGGTGGGGTAGGGTACAGTCTTGAGTCCTACCCAGGCAGGCATCTGGACTTCAGTATACCTATTTGGACTTGGTTTGGTTTGGTTTGGTTTTAAGAACTAGGCATAGCGGAAACATTATCAAATAAGAGTTGGACTTTCCAAATCTGAAAGCCTGGGAGCCCACCGCCTGGGTTTTCTCAAGTAAAGCAGACAGCGGCGAGCCAGGACACCCTTTCTTGCCACATGCCCGTGCTTAGCCACCCCTCCCAATTCCTTCTGTCTCCTAGATGGCTTCAAAGTGAGGGCGAGGTACTAAAATGAAAGAACACTCAGAAACTCTGACATGAATTGGCTTTTATCAAGAAGTAACTTGATTTTTATTACTGGTTAATATGTAATTAAACCCAGATGACCGCACTAGGATATGTGCCATGGTACAGGAGGTAAACTGAGCAAATTATGAATGCCCCAAGGACAAAAAGGCCTCCTGCATGCATTTGCTTGGTGCTTCTTCCATCCCATAATTATCTACCACCTCTACCAAGTCAGACAGGTTTCCAGTCCAGTCCAATGATCTAGGTTTGGGGGGGGGGCGTTAGTTTGTTTTTGGGTTTTGGTTTTGTTTTGTTTTGTTTTTCTGGTACTGGGGCTTGAACTTCGGCCTGGATATTGTCCCTGAGCTCTTTTGCTCAAGGCTAGTGCTTTACTACTTGAGCCAAACTCCACTTCCAGCTTTTTGTGGTTAATTGGAGATAATAGTCTCACAGACCTTTCCTGACCCAGCTGGCTTGAGATCCTCAGATACCAGCCTCCTGAGTAGCTAGGATTACATGCGTGAGCCACCAGTGCCTCACAAGATGAGCACACTATTTTAAAAGAAAAACTGTGCTATGAAGATAAAAAGTAGTACAAGCACTTCTATTTCTACTCAACTGACTGTCATTCATACTTGAAGATTTAAAAACACAATTAAGCTACCAAAAATTCAGGAAAAATGCTTAAACTTATTAGGATGGTTATTGGAATATGAATTTGCAATCTATAGTGAACATTTTATTCAACAAAAGTGCCTGAACTTCTGTTACAGGCCAAGCAGTACTTTGAGCCCAGAGGATCTGAGAGAGGACAGACAAGACAGAGCTCATGAGACAGGGAGAAAGACGCATCATAAATAATAAGTGTTTTATGCCATGTTTTCAGAGGTGAAAGTCAAAAACTGAAGAAAGGAGGGGAGATGAGCTCTGCAGGGACAGGCTTCCAGTTGTAAAGATGGTCAGGGAAGGTTTGGCTGAGAACATGGTATGTGGTCAGCAAGCTCTCTCATGATCAGCGTCGGCTGTGTGAGAACAGACAGGGGTCCCCAGGCTCCACCCGAACCTGCATGTTTTTACGTGTCCATCAATAAGCAAATAGCTGTGTGTAGCTGATTTAACAGCTTCTGCCACACTGAAGGAGTTCAGCGTTCCATTGCCGATGCTCTTGAGCCATTTCTCTTTGTGTCTTTAAAACAGAAGATTGTATCCTGGACTTAATTATTTCCATCGTGGATTGGCATTTGTCAAGTTCAGAGTACTTTGGATTGTGCCTGATAGACAGTGAACATACAAAAAGTAATTCATCATATGATTTCCATGGAATGCAAGATGTAATTCTCAGTGGTGGCAAATCTCTATTCATTGATACCACTTTCCTAGACACAATGTCTAGAAAAACCCTACATATTTATTTCAGAAATACTGCAAAGGTTACAATTCACAAAAGTGAAATCATTTTAAAATTTTTATTTATTTTACCATCACACCATAAATAGGGGCTGTAAATAACTGTAAAGTAGAAATGGCCTACCCTGTCTTTGTACTGGGTTCGGATGCATGGAGGGCGAGGGGGATGAGGTTTAGTTGATTCTTAGCTTGGCTGATGCCTACAGAAAGAACTTAACCTGAGATTTCAGAAGATCCCATCTTCTTTATGACACTCACTAGGGAGATACAAAGGAGATTAACTGTCACTGTAAGAAACCAGATTTTCCTCCCTCATAAAGACTGATTGCACCCCCCACACACACACCCCATTGGAAATTCTGTGTTTTAACTCTTCCCTACTGCATCAATCCCATAATTACTCAACCTTCAAGCAGCAAAATGACGTGACAGAAGAAAATAGCTAAGAGCACACATACCTGGAGTAACTCTGTGGTAGCTGGGCTGCATTCCTTTCATAGAATAGTCCTAATAGTTTTATCTTCATAGTTTTCTGAAGGTATCAGAATTTTTGATGGATAGTTAGAAGAAACCCCTAGCTTCCACCAGGAACAGATACAAAAATCAATGACTATAAATAAAAAGATGGTGTTTGTTTATAGGGACACACTCTTGGCATTAAACAAACCGGTCCCCAGTCTGAGGCTCTGTTGAGTTGGTAAAGCGCATGGCATTTTAGAGAACAGTTTTTTCCATGATTCAGTATGTTTGGTTTGCTTTCAGCTATAACCACCTTTCTCATGCACATCGTTGCTCCTAAACATACATAAGTAAGCAGTCTTGACAAACTGATCAAGCTGAGTTGCTAATAAATTTTATAGTTATTCTAGGTATATAAATACCTAGAATATACAAGTTTTCCAATGTAATAAAAGACTAATTTTTATTGTACTTCAATGGAGTGATTTGACAATATTTTAAAGCCTCAGATAGTTCAACAATGAATGGCTATTTTATTTTATTTTTGTTTGCATGTTGCTGAGGAATCGAACCCAGGGCCCCATGCATGCTAGGCAAGCATTCCACCACTGAGCCATACTCCCAGCCCCTGATTTGATGATGTTTATGCTGGCACTTTTATGTAACAGTGAAGGCCTTTAGAAAAGACTGTAAGAGATAGAAGTAGATGGGGTAGAGAAAGGAGGGGATGGAGGGAGTGGCGAGGGAGGTAAAGGAGGTTGCCGAGCTCTGAAAATGCTCTCTATATAATTGAGTCTTTACAATGCATCCCCAAGTGCAGTAGCTCTGTTGTGTAAGCAAATCTTTTTGCCTAGATCATAATAATTGAACTTTAACAGATTTCTCAAGTCCATCAAAACTGCTGCTAAATCAGGAAGGGTGAGTGGAAGCCCGCTCCTATACTGCACTTACTCATCTCCAGTGCTGTGCTGGATTTATTTTTGACACGAAGAAAAGAACTATGAATTTTTGTCAACTGCAGCAAGGCAATTTACATTTGTTGTATAAAACGCACTGAAAGGACCAGCCTGCTCTTTGAGAATGGGAAATGTAATCTATCCAACTCCCAATAAACTTGAAAATATATATCTGGTTAAACCCATCTAAAATGAGATGCAGCCCTGGCAGTATGGTGGGTTCAGAAAGGCTGGCAATAAAAGTAGATATACAGTATCTGACATCAGATTGTTTCAAGCTTAATTTCAGTAAAGTAATAATGTCAGGAAAAGCAATGCTCTGTGATGCACAGATTGATACCATTAGATGGAAGCTATGCAGTGCCCCAGAAACACAGCCAGTTATGACTCGGTGTTATGTGTAAAGAATAGAACAATATTCCGCATGCCTGTTCCAGATTAGCAGTTATCAAAGTTGACCATGGTAGTGGTCAGAGAGGGGGACAAAATATGACAAAATCTACTCTCATAATCAAGTAGGATTGTATTGCTCTAAAGTATGTGCTCTGTAAATGCCCTACCTGGCAAGTAGCTGACCAAAAGGCTTTCAAACACAGAATGTTAGACAAAGACCAAATGATGTGATAGTCAAAACCGAACACCTTCATGTACCTCCAGCCTCCACAGAAGAGAGATATTAAATAATTGTAAGGGACAATGGATATCGTAAGAAATTCAAGCAATGAAAGCCTACTTCCTTTATTTTCTCTTGAATTGCCTTTTTCTAGTCAATAAATAATCCCATAATCACATCCTGCAACCAGAGGAGTGCACTTGGCACCCTGTGGGCACCCTTCTCTCTCATGGAGGGTTAGCATCTTTGCCTTCATCTTGGGTAACTTCAGGTGTATTTGTGTTTTCAAAAATAACAGGTTTTGGTTTTAGTTTACTTGCCTTGCATTTAAAAAAATCATTCACTGATGTTTCTTTTTGGAGAAGATATTACAGCTAGTTCAGAGGCAGATCGAGTTTGTACAAACTGGAGTAAAGTACTCTGGTTAGGGTAAAAGTGCACAAAGGAATAAACACCTCTCTCTCCCTCCCTCCCTCCTTCTCTCTCTGTCTGTCTGTCTCCTCTCTCTCTCTCTCTCTCTCTCATACACACACACACACACGTGTGTGCACGCGTGTGCGTGTGTGTGTGCACACTACTTCTCACTCAGATGTGGTTAGAAGCCTTAACAAAGAGATTATTTGGACATAGCACTTAAGAATCAGGAAACAAGTAAAGGACCCATAAATAATTATTCTTGGTAATTTTGGAAAATACTATGGTAAGCTTATATAAATAATTAAGGTCACAGTTAAAAATAACTTCTAAATCCTTTTTAGAAATTACGGTTAAATATTAGCTATGCTCCCAATTATACTGTATGAGAGTAAGAGATTTTTTTTCCTCTTTTATCTCCAAAATAATGAAACGATTATCAACAGACCAACATTGTTGCTATTAATAGTTGTAACCATAGCCATTTTGGGGGAAACATGCTTTCCATATTTGTGTGCTGTGAGTCTGTCTCCTGTCACTCCCTTTCTCTTTAATCTTGTTTGAGTGTACAGCTCACTCGTTCTTATTTTATTGACTCAATCACCGGCGTACTGTCACTTTTTATAAAATGGCCACTGCAGAATCACATCAAGCAAATTTTTGATTCTGCAGTCAGTAATTTAGTGCCTTTATGGAATTGCAATTTCAGGGCTCACTGCTTGTTTTTCTAAAATGTACTTTAGGAATTAGTTACTCCAGCCACAAATCAGTTGAATTTATGCACAGTTGTAATACAGTTTATGGCCTCATGGTACATTGCTTCAAAAACAGCAGATGTGAAATTATGATAAATATAATGAGTGTTTTTTTGCCTGATCTAGTGGAGTAGAGAAGGAGCTGGAGCGTGTTTACCTTTCCCATACAGAACAGTTAATGTCTTAGTCAGGAGCCCTGACAATGGCTGATTAATGTCCTCATCTCCTTTATTAAAGATAAGAGTAGCTCTGCAGTCAGGAGATAGAAAGCATACCATAAATCTTCGTAAAATGAGCAGTCAAATAATCACTCATCAGAAATAAAATCTACATACATTAACACTTACGCTCAGCCTTCTACTCACGCTCCCATAAAAAGCAAGAAGAGATGGCGGCCTCCAAGTTTGAATTTGAGCTAGTTCTTTAAGTTAAGTATTACCAACCCCATAACCTGGATGCAAAAGCTGGCATTTAAAAGCACATGGGAGAGGAGCAGATGCCTGGTCATTACATTAAGAGCATGAAGCAGGCAACAATTAAGCGATTCACTGGAAAGACATAATGCTGATCTATGCTAGCAATTAATCACAGAATACATTAGACAATGATGGGTGACCTACAAATTTTTGACAAAATAATTTTTCATCACGTTGGCGATTTCTTAGTCTAATATGCCTGCAGGGCACAGAGTCAAAACCTGTCATTTATTCCATCTCTCCTTGACAGGCGGCAACCTGTCTCCCAGACAAAATGAACATTATCTGCGCTCACTAGACATTTAGTGCAGGCCTTAGCTTATGACTAATGATAATCGGCAGACAGAAATGTTAGAGTCTGAAATAATGTTCTCTTTGTTAAAGAAATTTCTTGAGGTAGAATTTTTTTTCACCTGAAAGATCTATAAAGATAAAAACTGGATTTTTTTAATCCTGGTTTTAATGCAATTTGAAGAACCAGTAGTTTCCTTCTAGCCAAATAAATAGAATAATGTAACAAAAAAATTTAAACCAACAGCTTATTTGAATCTAGACTCTTGCCTGAAAATTCCCTTATGTGGTTAGGCACAGAGGTTCAGAGGAAAAGCTCAAGAGGTAGAGCGGTAGCTGTTTTGTGTCCTGGTTTTTATTTTGAATATGGTGGAAATAAGTTTGAAGCATGAGTGTGTGTGAAGTACAATATAAATGAAAGAAGACTGTGGAGAAATGGGCTACCTCCACCCCTATTTCTCTTGATTTCCATTCGTCACTAGGCTCTTGAAAGCCTGCAACAACATAAAGCATATTTGGGAAAGGCAATTTTGAACAAGAGAAATGTATAAAATGGCAAATTTATTAAATGGGTTTAAAATTCCACAAGCATGTACTTTATCTTATAATTAATACAATTGTTTGTGCTTTAGATGAAGAGAAATTCATTTCTCAGCTATTTTTCTTGTGTATCACATGCAAAACGCCATCTTAGAGGTGGATTTTCCTTGGATTGAGGCACCAAATTGCTATTAGCCTTAATGTGACTTACATATGCATACTCATAGGCAAATAGACCCCTTAGGCAGGACATTTAAAAGAACAAATGGTAAGTAAGGACATCAAAATAGTAAGATCTCATTTATATGATCCATAAGCCTCAATAGCTACTTCCCTGGGAAGGCAAACAAATGTTATGCCTTATGATGTTTCTGATTATTTTGATGGCCCTATAAATACATTCTCTAGGCTCATTAGTAAAGGGAAAAAGTCTGTTTTTATCTAAATATGCACTCTTTGGCCACACATGTTTGATTTGAATTATTTTATATATGTTGCATGATGCATTGTTGCAGGTGTGCACAATCATTTCAGTGACAGAACCTGCTCTGTTCCTATGTACAATTAGTGAGGCATTCATTTCCCAAAGATGAAAGGAGAGGAAAAGCCTGGCCCAAAATCATAGTAGTCTGTATTTATGCAAATTCCTTCCGGAAACAACTTCGTAGTTGCATCATCCAAAATATACATACATATGTGCGCACACAATCATACAATTCTGATGAGATGACTGAGGTTCTATAAATTATATGAGTTTATGAGTCTACAGGTAACTAGTCCTCTACCTAGCAAGAGAGGAACTCCTTTTGTCCCTGTATGAAACAATTCAAAACAGAATGCTGAGCAACTTACAGTCACCTCTCTAAACATAGCTCAAGGACCTGAGATATTGACTTAAAGTTAGCAGTTAAATATCTATCTTATCTCAACATAGTAAACAGCTTTACCATTCAACAAGCACAAATTTACTGCTCTCTGTCTTTTCGTTTTATCTTTTCAAAACAATATAGCAAATGGTGTGCTGCTTCTTCTGCACCATGCAGCTTCTTGACAAGGGTTCTGAGAACTGTTGGGATGTGTCAGGTAGTGACTGGGTTAGTCACTAACATGCAAGGGCAGGCCATCTTTTTTTTTTTTGCTGGTTGTGGGGCCTGAACTCTGGGCCTGGGGCGCTGTCCCTCAGCTCTTAGCTCAAGGCTAGCACTCTACCACTTGAGCCACAGCGCCACTACAGCTTTTTCTGCATATGTGGTGCTGAGGAATCGAACCCAGAGCCTCATGCATGCAAGGCAAGTGCTCTACCACTGAGCCACCTTCCCAGCCCCAGGCCATCTTTTTGTAGCTACTTTTTATTGAGAGAGAGAAAGAGAGAGAGAGAGAGAGAGAGAGAGAGAGAGAGCAGTTCTACAGTTTGAAGTTAAGGACTTGCACTTGCTTATATACACATACACTGGTGCTTTACCACCTGAGCCACACCCACCTGCCTTTTTGTGTTCATTATTTTTAAGATGGGTTTTCCTTTATGTCCCCGTTGGCCTGTGCTGTTATCATTCTGTCTGTTTCTCCACATGTAGCTGGGATTACAGATATGCACCACCACACTAGCCCACTCAGCGTTGCAATAACAGGCACACTCCAGCTGGGGTGACCAGCTGTTAGTTGAGGTGGGATCTTTCCTGGTCTGGCCTCTAAGATCCTCCAACCTCTGCTTCCCAAGTGACTAGGATATAGGGTTGAGCCACCACACCTGGATGTTCCTAATTTCCAGAAACTTCCAGAAAACCCTTTGTGTCATTTAGAATTGAATTTTCACCTTAACAAAAATGGGAATGAGAGAAAATAATTTGGGGGGGGGGTGTTCGGTCGTGGGGCCTGAACTCTGGGCCTGGGCGCTGTCCCTCAGCTCTTCAGCTCAAGGCGAGCGCTCTACCACTTGAGCCACAGCGCCACTTCTGGCTTTTTTCTTTTTGCTTATGTGGTGCTGAGGAATCGAACCCAGGGCCTCAGGCATGCAAGGCAAGCGCTCTACCACTGAGCCACCTTCCCAGCCTGAGAGAAAATATTTTGTACACTCAAAAGGCTATTTGACATCAGCCATCCACTAAGTATCACAAAGGAGCAATTATTTCTGAGAAAAATTTGGAGGGCAGCCAGCCTAGCTTGAATCTAGGAACTAGAACTATGTGCTTGCTAAGTGTAACTTGGGAAACAGGTTGACTCTACTCTCTTTAGTCCCTTGCCCACATCTTCCCTTTCTTCGTCCCTGTCAGCATGCAGTGTCACAGGTAAGGGGGCACAAGAGGAGGAGCAGACCCTGACTTAGCACCTACAGTCCACAACGAGAACCCAGCAGACCCCCGAGGAGATGGGGCTGGAAACAGGGAAAAACCAACTCTCGGGCCCAGGGATGTGATGGTAAATTACATGAATCTGGAACCTGGAGTCTTTTTCTCACTTGAAGTCTGCATTTTGCTTATTCTGGGATTGTTTTAAGATTACCATTTGGTTTTCTGTGTTGAAGTGTGCAGGATAGTAGCAAGCGTGTGGGAATGTGGGGAAGCTGCGGAGCTGTCCACCCCACACTGCCCCTTCCACACACCCTGCTACCCGTTTGCTGGCACTGTCAGTGATGCACCGTGCCCTGACAGAGACCGTCTTCCTGTTACCATTTACTTAGCACTTACTATAAGCATATTGGGATAAGACATTGACATGTGTACCCACATTTAAATCCATCCTAAGTATCACCCTATTTTGAGGAAGAAGTAATCAAGACAGAGTTTAGTTAAGTCCCCAAACATAATAATTATGGAATACCCCCTCTTTAAAGTATACCCACATTTTGTTCTAGTCCGGGTGGGTACTGTCATCATCTCTCTGCTCTCTACCCTCCCTTCAGGGGGATGGTTAGCCCAGTCCTACATTTCTGTTCTTTGGTCTGGTTTTCATATGATGTAGCTTTGATTTCTTTCTACATCCTGCTTTCTGTCCCCTGCATATTCTCTTAAAATATGGCACCCTGAACAAAATGTGATAACCTTCATAAGAACTGGCAGCTTTTTCTGGAAAGTATACTTTATTGACATGGGATGGAACAAAATTAGCTTTGAAATTCAGTTGCATTTTATAAATATTAAGCTGTTTCTGTTGACACAGGAATGTTACAATTAAAAAAGGATTAGTGAAAGTATATAGCGTATTATAGGTAGAGATCCCTAGATTTTTTTTATAGCTAACCTATTAGTTTCTCGCCATGTCCTATCTCAGCTGTTCCTTAAAGTATCTAATGAACACATGGTTTATTCCATTCAGACATGCCAAACTGAGGGTCAGATAAGGATACAGGGTATAGAACGATTAGAAAGAAAATCAAAGTAAGGGGAAAGCAAACGTTCACTTTAAAAAGAGGCTTTCTTACATCTATAATGGCTTGGCTGGATTTTATGTACGATTGAGAAATGTTGTAATCCCTTTAGAGTTTGAGCTCCTACCAGTCAGGTATTTGATGTCAGGGAAACTTTAGCATGTTCCTAAATTCAAAGGAAGTGGCAATAATACCTCGCACTGTTATTTCAATAAACAAGATTCCTCATAAATTTTTAAGGTCAAGTGCTTTGAACCTAATTCACATGCAGTAGCTCTTGTAGGTATCACCAGAATTGGGTGTTTTCAGATTTTTCATACATTGTGGCATTTTTATAAATGGAGCACCTTTAACCTGTATAATCAAGTCCTGTCCTAAATGTAAGAATTAACATGGAGATTTATTATCTTTAAGTAGCTGTGCAAATCAGTTTATATGTATTATGGCTCCTGATCAGTGTTACCCCTTATTATACCATTCTCCTCTATTCTTCCCACCCAAACCCTCCCTCCATCTCCTTAATTTCAGAGGCTATTCATTGATTCTCACCACTCCCCCCTCATTCTTCTATTCCCTAACATGGGGATTTTTCTCAACCATTGTAGTTGTGTTCAGCACTGATAGTGCTTCATAATTTTTGATGGACTAACATGAGAGAAAGTAAAATTTTTCAATCTGTTGGAAGGACAGGAAGAAGGGAATGCAGGAACAGAGGAAGGAAGGAAGGAAGGAAGGAAGGAAGGAAGGAAGGAAGGAAGGAAGGAAGGAAGGAAGGAAAAAGAAAGAAAGAAAGAAAGTCCTCAGGTTATGGTTTTTGTAGATGAGAAAAGAAGAATCATAAATGACATAGCTGTTTTTTTATCTCATGTCCTTGAACAAAACAACGTGGTTTCCATGTTGCTGAAGCTGACGGTGACTTGCTAATCTTTTGTTACTTAACATGGCACTGGCATCTGCCACCATTAATAAGCCAACTTTCTCATGATCTCTTTTCTGGCTTTCATGATGCCTTGACCCCTAGTTTTTTCAGCATGCCACCAATCCTTGTAGCAGGCTTTCCGCTGGATCTTATAGCATGCTTGATCTTCTTTAAATTCACTTGGTTACGTGGCTCTGGATTAATAACTGTCCATAAGCCCAGAACCTTAACATCTGACTGCCTATTTGGCATTTCTTCTTGGATAGCTACAAGTCATATAAAACACATAATTTTTTGCAACTGTTACCTTCAAGCCACTACTAAAAAATCAGAAGTGGAGCTGTGGCTCAAGTGGTAGAGTGCCAGCCTTGAATGAAAAAGCTTAGTGATAGCACCCCAGCCCTGAGTTCAAGCCCCAGAACTGGCATATATATAAACAAACAAAGATAAATAAAAGCAGAGCACTGTTATCTCCTCAGCTACTTAAGCTGGTATTGCCCTTGGTTTCTGTGTTTGTTCACCCTCAGCATCAATTGCCCATCTAGTCTTGATTTTCCTTCAAAATATATTTCCTATATAAATAACTTTCTCTATGGCTGGCATAGTCCAAACCACCATCTGTGCTTTGGACAGACAGTGACCTCCCTTAATCTTCCTCCCTTATTTGAGCTGTTCTCCACAATGTCATTGTATCTTTCCAGAGAATGCTGTACTGCATCACTCTTCTGTTCAAAATATTCTGATGGTTTCCTATCTGAACACAACACAAACTTTCTGCCTGGCCATGTAGAACTAACATACTCTCCCCCACCTTCTCACCTTAGCTGGCACAAACCCCTGTCACTATCTGCAAGCTACAACGAACTTGTGTTCCAGTAGAAGCCAGCAACTCTGCTAGCATGCTGTGTTACTTAGGCTCTTCATCATTGTGTCCAAGAACTGAGAAACAATCTAAACAGAGGAATGGTTTATTTTGGCTCATGATTTATAGGTGTCAGCCCACAATTGTCTTTCTGTGTTGCTTCTGAGCCATGAGGCAGAACATGGCTGTGAAGGCCTGAAGAGAAGCACCGAGTTACTTCAGAGCCAAACCTATCAGAATTACAGCAGACCTGAAAAGCTAAGAGAACAGGAACTGCTGTATTTCAAACCTGAAACAAAGTAACAGCCAACCAAGACCGCCTATCCTTTCAAACTGCAGGATAAATAAAGACCTTTGATGAAATCCCCACCACTAAGCCAGCATTGCAGAAGCTCCTTAGAGGAATATTACATACACACCCCCAAAAGGATGAAAGATACACACAAACACAAGAGTCAGAGAAGAGTAAGTGCCACGAGTAGAATAGACCTATCATGTGATCCATCTACATGGCTTCTGCAATAGAGACACCTGCACACCCATGTATACAGCAGCACTATTCATAATAATCAAGTTGTGGAACCAGCCTAGGTGTCCATTAGTGATGAATGAGTGAGGAAAATGTGGCACATCCATATAGAATTTTATTCACCAATGAAGAAGAACAAAATTCTGTCATTTTTGGGAAAATGGATGGAACTGGTGATCATCATGTCAAAATAAAGAGACTAAGAAAAACAAATATCAGGAAGTGGCGCTGTAGCTCAAGTGGTAGAGCGCTCACCTTGAGCTGAAGAGCTGAGGGACAGCGCCCAGGCCCAGAGTTCAAGCCCCACAATCGACCAAAAAAAAAAGAAAAGAAAATATCAGATTTTTTTCATATACTGAATCTAGATTTTATAAAAAACTATTTTGGTACAGAACAGTTCTGTCTAGTGAATTAGTACAATTCCATTATATATATTACATGTGTAATATATATTATGTATCTCATTTTCTTGATCCATTCATCCACTGAGGGGCATCTGGGCTGATTCCATATCTTGGCGATGGTAAGTAATGATGCAATGAACATGGTTTTGCTGGTAGCTTTAGTGTGGCCTTGTTTGTGTTCTATGGGATAAATTCCCAGGAGTAGAATTGCTGGTTCATGTTTAGTCTTTTGAAGAACCTCCTTACTGCTTTCCACAGTGGTTAAACAACTCCCAGTTAAACACTCCCACCAACAGTGTCATAGAGTTCCCTTTGGCCACATCCACACCAGCATTTGTTAATGTTAGTTTTCTTGATAATGGCCATCTAACTGGGGTAAGGTGGAATCTCAGTATTGTTTTAATTTGCATTACCTTTATGGTCAGAGATATATGTTCTTCATGTGTCTATTGGCCATGCTTACTTCTTCTGAGAAGTCTCTCTTTAAGTCATTAGCCCACTTACTAATTAGGTTGTTGTTCCTTTGAGCGTTTACTTTTGCGGGATTTAATTTTTTGTATCTGAGGCCCTTGTCTGATACTTAGCTGTCAAAAATCTTCTTGCATCCTGTGGGCTCTCTATTTATCTTGTTAGCCATGAACAATTCATAAGGCAATTATAAGACTTAGAAGAAATTATATTAACTGAATAAGCCATACCCAGAGAGATGTAGGTTACATGGTGTCCCTTATTTGTGATAGCTAGAAAATGCATATAAATCTACACGTAAACACACTGGATGGTTAAAAAAAATGCACTGGGCTATGGTAAATTCTTTTTTTCTTTTTTTGTCGGTCATGGGGCTTGAACTCTGGGCACTGTCCCTGAGCTGTTCAGCTCAAGGTCAGTGCTCTGCCACTTGAGGCACAGCACCACTTCCGGTTTTTTTCTGTGTATCTGGTACTGAGGAATCAAACCCAGGGCTTCATGTGTACTAGGCAAGCACTCTACTACTAAGCCACATTTCCAGGCGGGGCTATGGTAAATTCTACAGGTCTCCAGGCCTTCACACACAATGAGACCAAAGGAGGATGTTGCATCTGGCCGTAGAAAATAATATTTATCAAAATGAACTCCAGGAAATGGAAACAAGAGGTTTTTTCCTTCATGGTTGTTTTTGTTTTCTTTTCCTTTTGTCTTGTTTATTTGTTTATCTGTGTAAAGGAGGGGATGGAGGCACAGAAATGGAGAGACAAAGGGTGAACAAATGCAGCAGTGGTACTCACAAGACACTACATTGAAATGAATTACACATCTGTGCAGGGATGGAAAGGGAAACTAGTAGAGTGAGGGAAGGGATGACATTGTTCAAAAAAGAAAGTTACTTTTTACCTGACTCATATAACTGTAACCCCTCTGTATACCACCTTTATAATAACAATAAAAATGCATCACAGGAAAAATAATACCTTGTGGGAGAAGAATACAACAGAGGGAGAGGGGAGGATGAGAGGGCCGTGAGGAGTCACAGATATGCATGAAAACGTCATGAAGAAAGCAACCGTTTTGTACAGTTAATGCATACTAATAAGAATAAGTAGAACAAGTTGAAGAAGAAACTAAAATGTTCAGGGCTGGATACGTGTCAGGGTCAGCACACGAGCTTAGCATATATGAAGTCTCACTTCACTCCTCAGTACAACGAGCAAGCAAACAAATAGTGGACATATTTCCATTTAATTTTCCAAACTAAAATTATTTTCACATTTTGTCTGTGAACAGAAAAGTACTGTGCCATTGAATAGTTTATTCTTATTATCCATTATGTGGTGGCTATAGTTATGGAGACACTATGGCATATTTTACTTTCTCATGATATAGGTCCATATTCCAGAGCTAAACAAAAGGCATGTTTTTATTTTACTCACTTTCCTGTGTTTGCTGTGTTTCCCCATCTGAAGCACATAAAGGCAGGTTTCACCCCAGGTGTCACATGGGCTCACGAAGTCAAGAATGAGCACATTGTCATTACCACTTGATATCTGTTATTTATGGGGAAACAACCTCCCCTTCTGGGAAAATACATTTAAGCCCCTTCTGCTTCTGTATATCAACATTGGTAGGAGCCAGTACCTCACAGAACCACCCACATGGTTATTTTTGAACCATTCTTGTACTCCATCAATCTTTTTTCAATCCTGGGTTCACAGTTAGAATGATGTAACAGCACGGATTGCGTCTCTATGATAATTTAATTTATCTGCACTCTGCTGTGGTCTAGATTGTTCCCTTAACAAGCAGACAGAGATGCCTGCAGACAGTGTCAGGACCTGGCTTGTCGTCCCCGAGAGCAGTGAGAGGCAGTGTGTGTGTAAGCATACACAGGTGGTTCTTTTAACAAAACCACAAGTGTCAATAGTTCATAATTGATTGGCTGGCAAAAATCTCCATCAGCATCTTTTTTTTTTTTTTTTGTCAATTCTGGGGCCTGAACTCTGGGCCTGGGCACTGTCCCTCCACTCTTCAGCTCAAGGAGAGCACTCTACCACTTGAGCCACAGCACCACTTCTGGCTTTTTCTGCTTAGGTGGTGCTGAGGAATCGAACCCAGGGCCTCATGCATGCAAGGCAAGCACTCTACCACTGAGCCACCTTCCCATCCCTGCCTCAGCATCTTTATGGAAGTCTGTATGGGCGTGTTCCAAGCACATGTCCATAACGGATTTCAGTATACTTACAAATGAAGTAAATGGCCAGATACAAGAGTTCAGATGGAAAAGAAGAAATAGTTTCTCTCTCTCTCTCTTTATATATATATATATATATATATATATATATATATATATATATATACACACACACACACACACACACACACACATATACACACATATATATGCTCACACAAAAATAAACTCAACATTTAAAGTAGAAGGAAAAAGCAAATGACCCTTCTTTCCTCTCTGATTCCCACATTTGGGCAGAACTCTAAGTAGACACACCATTTCAGCAAGTGGCAATCATACCTGATTGGTTCCATATGACACGGATGAAATGCTATGTTCTGTAGTCATCATCTGCCTCTCTCAGCCTTTATTTCTCTGAAGTAGGAACCAAAAAGGAAACAGTAGAAATCCCAAATGTCATGGCTACAGTTATGTTTCCCACTCCTGCTATTTAAATTAGCTTGTTAGAAAACCATTGTTTACTGTGAGGGGGAAAAAACTATATGGCTAAGTTAGAAAACATATAAAGAAATTTAAGCTATTTTCAGATAATTTTATAGTGCTCCAATGGTGCTCATGAGCCATAGTACACAAAAGACAGTGGGATTTCTGGCCTTTGTGATAAGACCTAGTACAATGTTGATACATTTCCTTTAATTCCATTGGGTTAAAAGAAAAGTAAAAACGGATTCCAAGGTTATTTTGGACATTACAAAGGAAGGTTATGTTTGGAAAACTTAAATAAAGTTTGGAAATTACCTAACACCATCCTCTTAAACCAAGTGGAAAAAAATGAATTTCAGAAACTTGTGTGAGCCAGGTGCTGTGGTTCACACCTGTAATCCTAGCTACTCAGGAAGCTGAGATCTGAGGATCACAGTTCAAAGCCAGTCCAAGCTGGAAAGTCCGTGAGACTCTTATCTCCAATTAACTACCAAAATGCTAGAAGCAGAGCTGTGGTTCGAGTGGTAGACACTAGCCTTGAGCACAAAAGCTCAGGGACAGAGCCCAGCCCCAGGACCAGCCCCCCAAAATAGCAAAGAAAGAAAGGAAGAAGGAAAGAAAGGAAGGAAGGAAGGGAAGGAAGGAAGGAGGAAGTGAAGGTGTGTTCACTAGCCATTTGTCCAGGAAATCCGGGTCCTCATGACAGAACTATAGTGTCAGATGTACTATTACTGTTTTCTTCTCATGCCTCCCAGGGTGCTTACTGTCTCATATCCTGAAGAAACCTCACTTCACCTGCCATCCAGTTGAGTAGCCAAACTCTCACTCTAGTGCTAATAGGAAGAATTCTTCACTCCTGCCTTTGGTCTTTGCTTTCTCTATCTACTCTGTAAGGCTTTGACAGCGAAGGGAGTGTCTACAGTTAGTTCAAGTCAAGTTACTCCTCACTTGGTGTTTTTACAAGGGACTAATTTGGTCAGCACCAAACAACTTAGCCCTGCCTTGCTGATTTCATGAGTATATAATTTGTACCTCTATTAATTTATAAGTCTGTTACTGGTAAAATCTTTATGTCACAAAAGGCCAAGGGAACAGGAAGAACTGATGGAACACAGTGGATGTCCACAGATTTAACTATGCTCTGCCTTGTTCCCAGACCCACCTTCTCAGGAAAGTGTTGCAAGTTTGCTAAAAGGTTTGGTTTTTGATGTCCAGTCTAGGCACTAGGGAGATATTTTATTCTTTGTCCAGAAAGGCCATTGAAAAGATAAAT
The DNA here is from genome assembly GCF_000151885.1 of Dipodomys ordii. Classification (NCBI taxonomy): domain Eukaryota; kingdom Metazoa; phylum Chordata; class Mammalia; order Rodentia; family Heteromyidae; genus Dipodomys; species Dipodomys ordii. The sequence goes on from NW_012267227.1 coordinate 19,213,132, forward strand.
ACTTAGTGGGAACCTTTGATTCCTACTATGGTCTTCAGAGAAAGTGGGAACAATTAGGTTAAACCATTATCTAGGTGAATATCTGATCCATTATTGCTTAGATTTTAAAAGTAGTGTGTGACTGGTGCCTTAGAAACACTTATATTCTAATCTGCAGACTTTAGCAATATGCACAGAACCATATGTCATTGTACACAGATGGTATATTAGTCATCAGATGTGGTTTAAAATAGTGCACATACACAGATTATAACATGTTTAGTAATCTTGCATTGTCGCATTTGATTATGTTACAGACGTCTCTATTTAGCATCAGGGTTTGGCTTTGTCTGGGGACAGTCTCTTCAGAAAAGGTTGGTCTTCTGTCTCTGCTATCTGTGGGTAAAGGAGCTTTATATTTCAATACTAAGAGAAAGAATTGTTTTTCTTAGCAATAATTTTAAGTGGTTTTAAATATTCAGCAGTCATGGTCAGTCAGTGAAGATGGTATTCCTTTTGTGAAAAGATTAAACTGTAATTGGAGCCACCATGGGAAAGTTGAAGACACTTTCTGTTTCCTGTATACATTGGTGCCGGTTGGGCACTGGCCAGCTATAGACAAAGCGAATCATCATCATCACAGATTTCTTTCTTTATTAGAACTATTAATCTAGCAGAGCAGTAAAATGTCTTAAAGAAAAAACATAAGCCTCTTTCTATTCTCACAAAGATGTCATGTGGACTAAGGAAGTGTGTAAACAAATGAACTTTTACTAGATTTATAAATTAGTAGTGTTCCCTTCTGCATTTTCAAATCCAGGCCCATGTACAAGTTTGAATGTGTAGATGAAACATGAAACTAAGTGCGTGCTCAGAAGAAAAGAAAAAGGTGAGGAGAGAGTGGTCTTGATGAAGGCAGGGAGGCCTGGCCCCCTGAGGTCCTTTCCCTAGGACACCACCAACAAAACAAGAGCAGTCAGGAGCCCCGCAGTGCTACAAGCATAGGTTTTCTCAGTTTTTATAGTGTCTTGAGATTCAGCTTGACCTTGAGAGAAACATTGATCTTTTTTCTTTGAGTTGTCCTGACGTTTCCTTGGTGTTGTAGAGAAAACACCAGCTCAGAGCAGGGCACTTAGAACACTATCAGGGACAGAGTCAGCAAAACAACAGCTGTCTTTACTGTCATTGTTAGAAGAGCGCTATAGAAAGTCTTGGCTCTTTTTTTCTTTTTTCTATTTGTGTTTTTATTTACTTTTTTAGAGTAGGTAAGTGAGAAAGTAGTAAGATTAAATTGACAGAGGGCTAACCTCTATTTTACATAATTTGTAACTAGAATTTATAGGTTTAAACGTGTGTGTGTATGTGTATGTGTGTGTGTGTGTGTGAGGGGGGGGAGGGAGAGGGGGGGGGAGACCTTAGGAGCAAGATAACAGCAAGATGGAAGAGAATAGGGGCCTCACACAGGAAACCTGTGAGGCTCTTAGCAACCTGAGATGAACCAGGATGAAGTATTATCTGAATCCTGCGGGGAGCCAGGGCGAACGCCATTACAAGATGGCGCCCACTTCCTTGCAGCTTTGAGGTAAACAACTCCATATTAGGCAGTGCTTGGCGGGACTGTGGGTCCCGGGCTTTGCGCATGCGCGAGCCACGTAGAGTCCCCAGCCAATCCCGTGGCTCCTGGCGACGGTGAAAGGCAGACGACCAATGATAGAACGACCCGTGTTCCTATTCCCTATATAGGCGGCCACGTTTCTGTACACAGGCCTCTCGCTCAAGCTCTCCCATCAACTCAAAAGCTCTCCAATAAAGCGTGATCTGAGAAGACTCCTGGTGTGGTGGTCGTTCTTCCTCGCTGGCCGAGAAGGCGTTCGCCGCAGAATCCTATAGTGACTACTTAGTATCTATACTGGGAGCATGTTGGCATAAAGACGCCTGGGACTAAGAATCTCTTATTTACTTGACCTTCTAGGGAGGTGAACCAGACATAGATCTAGGTTTCAGGTCAGTCACGATGCACTGGGGTGGTGTGCCTGAGCCACGGACAAAGGAGGACTGAGCTATGTTCCCGGCAGAGTTTCTCATGTGGGGATACGCTGTATCAAAGCTGTAATCGTTCCTGATTATAGCGGTAGCAAAAGTAGTGCCTACCACCAGTGTTCTCACTTTTTTCCCCTCTGCTTTGGTGTTGTTTTGTTATATCTCAATGAGAAGAGAAACAGTGAGAATGTAAGATTATAGTCTAAGTCCCTATTTGAATAAAATAAAACACATATTTCAAAGGGGAGCGAGTGTAAGTGACTGGAAATCAGAAATTTTTGTAGCAAGCTGAGAAAACAACCACGACAACAAAGAAAAGCCTCTTTTTTCCATGTCTTGGAGTTCATTTCTCTTGGCGTCACCATATATGGTCATATGTACATAGATATTGAGCAATTGTGACCCTCTTCTAGGAATATCCTAGACACATACTAATTATTACAAATGAGGGAAACAATGGAATCTATGTTTCTTTGGGTCTGCCTTAGTTCACTTAATATGATTTTTTTCCCAAGTCTTTCCATTTCCTTACAAATGGGGCAATGCCATTCTTTCGGATGGAAGCATAGAATTCCATTGTGTATGTGAGAAGTTATTTCTTTTTTCTTTCTTTTTTTTCTTTTTTCCCTATGGGTTTGTCCCTTGTTGTCACTGTAGTTGATTTTGATACTCTGTGTCTTGTATACACATTTATCTGAAGGGAAGGGGAACAGAGACAAAGGACAAAGGGAGCACCAGTGCAACAGCGATGCTCACAGGACACTGTGTTGGGAGTGAACTTCACAGCTGCGGGGGAGGGGCGCTTTGGGGTGAGGAAAAGTGGGAAAAAATGAGGGGGGGGTAACAATGTTTGACAAGACATGTGCTCACTCCCTTACTACATATTTAACTGTAACTGTTCTGTACCTCACCTTGACAATAAAATTAAATCGAAAAAGTAAATAAATAAATAACCACAACACTCTCCAAGCCACAAAATTTCTCACTAAGATGCTGCTTACATTAAAGATGTTCCCAGGAGAACATGAGTTCTCACCGCTAGAGCTTACAGATGGGGGTCAAAATCTCAGTGCTATTTAAAGTGTCCGAGAAGAATTCAGTTGGTGAAGCCCTCAAACTTTTCCATGTTCCCTCCCCACTTTACTACCTTCCATAGAAGTTCTTCCACAGACCCCTTGAACACAAATCTTTTTGCATCGCACTAAGCTGTGGGCTCCGAATGAGGCAAGCTGAGATACAGTAATGGCGCCGGCTTGATTCTCCACTTTTGAGAAGAATTTATTGAAGGGCCACGTTACGCCCTCCACTTCAGTCAAGGCAGACATGAGTAATAGCTGAAACGGATCCTGCATTTGATTTTGCTTGTGTACATCCAGTATATAATATATGTCTCACAAATGGATTCTTTCACAAGAGTCAAAACTTGAGAGACTTTTGATTGATGGAAAATTCCTAGGAACCCAATTAACACCAATGAGGGAAGGTATCAGATGTGAAAACTTTCATTGAGTTAGCTGCCATCCCTATGTTAAGATGTGATGAATAATGGGTATCTGGAGTTTTATTAATGAACACCTAATGGAAAAGATGGAACTGGCACCGACAAGTTTAATCCTCAATAATGTACAAAACAAGCCTGAGCCAAAACTAGGTGATCTCTAGGCGCCAGACCCTGCGACCTACAAGAGGAAGCATCCTAGGTGTGTTACAGGAAAGACTCAAGCCAGCCCGCCCACCCGGCCTCACGGGTCGGGAGTCGCTGACTCAACCAGCGCTGCTCTTACTCAATTGTCCTGAACTGGCATAGTTTTACCTCATGCCTCAAGCTACCCACTGTCCAGAGAATCACCAAATTGGTGTTGCTTAACTGTGCTTAGCAAGGTAAGCAGACCAGGGGAGGGAGGTTGTGTAACTGGTAGATTCGTGAATAATATTATAGCCGGTCCTTCTACACTGTACAGATAACACAACTGGAGATACACTTTTTTCATAAAAGCTTTCTACTAGGAAAATTAAAATACAGAGTTAGGCTTATTTGTATCTGGAATAAATGCCTGTGAGGAACAATTGAAAGGCCTCCAAACATCGGAAGAGTCAGCTTGCTCTGGGGGCTTAAAATTTCATCATCAGAAGTTTGTTCCGTTAGGCCCTGACCCTGTTTGAGCAAATGGCTACTCCCAAGATAGAAAGCATATACATTATTTTATAAATTCGATGGCAAACTTCCCATAAGCATATTCGTTATTTCCCAACCAATAGCTTTGACAGAGAAAAATTTTATAAAGCAGAAGAAAACAGAGAAGTTCTAATAATATTCTGTGGTTTAAGGGGAGTCCCACAGACTGCTAACAGATTCAGTGAACAAAACAAAAGAACTCCAACTGAGTCCTTGTAATTTCTCAAATGTTCTTTCTTGTACTAAATTTTGCATGTTGTTCTCTCCTCATGGAAATCTCTAACCCATACCCGTTTCCTCTCATTTTCTCTGACAACTGAAGCTGAGTTCCCTCATAAAAGATAGAGAAGATCAGGGAAATAGCCTTCTTCTTTTATTTCCATCTCAATAATTGGAATATTAGGTATACCCAAAAACTTTTCAAGTGATAAATTGAGGAAACTGAAGTTGGAATGATAGACAAAATCAATCCCACACAAGTCAACATTTTGCCTGACGCTCTCCTAATTAAATGAAACTTATTTTCCAATGAAGTTTGTACCCTTTTCTAGTATTTGACTAGAAAAAAGTAAATGACCAATCTATTAGTGTGTTGGAATTGCATGCATAAAAACTTTGAATACACATTTAAGAGAAAAATACTGTTTCACTCAAATCAGTTCTAAAAGCAAAACAACCATCAGTGTCACTGTGCCTATCTTGAGATATCATTTCAGTATTAAAAAAAAAACTTAGAAACTCACCAAAATGATTTTTCTCAGTCATATAATGCAGCCAATTGAAGGGAGAAAAAGTTCTGAGAATTTCCAGGTTTTGTTTGTCAAGTCTATCAAATTCTTTCTATTTAAGAGAATTATTTTTGTCTACTCTTTTTTTTTAATACATTCTAGCTTCCCTTCATATATCCAGATATGATGGATGTATGTGTGTGTGTACATACTGATACATTGATTCCCATTTTCAGAAAACAATTTTAAAGACAGGCGTCAGTAAAGTGTCAGGCCGGTGTGAGCCAGGTCACACTGCTCTGCTGGAGTAAATGTCTACTTGGTGTGACCTGGCTAACCAAGAGAGCCTGGAGCTGACGCTCTCCTCTACCTACGGATCGCTGTTGCTAGCTCGCATTGTTAAATATGTGGAAATAAAAAACTTGTATACCTTGTAGTACTTTTTTTAAAAAAACAAAAATGTCCTTCCTAGACTTGCTGCCAGCAGCAAGGAGGAAAGCATGACAACACAGAACTCCCGAGTTCTGAAAACGACTCCTCAGTTAATATATAATGCACATATTAGAAACTAATTAAATAAATTCCTCCTCTAAAGCAAGAGAATAATTTTCACTTAAGCAAAGTAAAAACTGTCTTTTGCTCTTTGTCTAGGAAAGTATTTTGACAAAAGCATTACACAAATATGATAACATTTATATGTGGATTAAAATTTTTAATTGTTATAAAGGTGATGTACATAGGGGTTACAGTTAAATAAGCCAGGTAAAGAGCATATTTCTTTTTTGACAATGTGGGGTTTTTTTGATACTGTATCTGTTACAGTGAATACAAATTTATGTTAAGGGGTACTTGGTTAAATAAACAATGGTGGTGGTAGTGGTTAAATAAACAATGGTGCTCCGTGGTGGTGGTAGTGGTGGTGGTGGTGGTGGTGGTGGTGGTGTGTGTGTGTGTGTGTGTGTGTGTGTATATATATCACATTGTAGTGTGTGTATAATATATATAATACGTAGTATATATATCATGTAAATATATATTTGCTGCATGTAAAAAGTTGTCTTTTCAAGTAAAAAAGCAAAATATAAAATAATATATATGATGCAACTCCTATTGTAGTATGCTTTGAGTTTTTTATATATAATCCTAACAATGTTGTGTGTTTATAAATATACACCTAAGACCATGTCAAAAATACTAAGAGTTTTTCACTAAAATTTGTAATTCAGTTGTGCATTTTAACAATTGTACATTCTTTTTAATAATGAGACTAATACAGATAAAATATATTATAAAAATAATAAGGGTTGTAGATGTAACTTAGTGATAGAGCATGTGCTTAGAATTCTCTAGACCCTGGATTCAGTCCTCAGCACAGAAGAGTAATTTTTAATAAAACAAGCTTCTTAAAATACATTATAAATGCTAAACCTAGAAAGAGAGATGATGATGATACTTGCCTTTAAAATTGACAACACAATGGAGCTCCGATGGTGCAATTGGTTAGTGCGCGGTACTTATAAAATTGACAACACTTTTTAACAGTTCAGTTTTTTTTTTTTCCTAAAAGGCAAAAATGACAAGACCCAAAAGTTTTCCTCCATCTAAGTACTTCTTTCAGACTTACTATTTGTTTACCATCTCTTTTGGGACATGGCCACAAATAGGTTCCCAACTTGGGAATACAAAAACCCCAAAACTAATATGTGAAACAAATTGTTCCATCGTCCCATGGTTAACAGTTGTGAAGAATTATTGGTAGTATAAATAATATTCAATTGAAACTCCAGAACAGATCTGGCTCTGCCTGAGTAGTTTATTGGAAAATCATTTGTTTCACATCAGTTTTGGCATTCAGTATTCAATGTGAATTATGTCATTATGGCCAAGTTTATTATATTTCTGTTTGTTCCACTGTGTGTATATATGTCTTAGGCTCTAAAAAGGTAATTTGTGCCCTCCGTATGTATTATGTAACTGATTCTGATTCATGCAAATCACTTTGATTTGTTTTCCAAAAATGTAGCCTGCTTCAATTAATCAGTTGCTATTCATTTCATCCGTTTCAATGGCTCTTGCAACAAAAGCTGCAGTGGGTTATCACTTACGTAGGGGCTGGCTTCCAGATGCCACGAAAGACACCACATTGAGCCATTCCACCAAGCGTACAAACTCCAAGAAATAACACAGCCCATTATGCTGGACTCGCACCTCTGACGCGCTCCACTCCCAACCACCTGCTTGCCGTAATCCCAGCACCCCCACGGGTGGCAGAAATCAGCCGGGCGGACTGCTAGACCTGTGCTCTGCAGCCTGCCCACCAGGACAATGAGTGGCTCAAGTACAGCCCCTCTGTGCCTGGGTTTTTTAAGAAAGAAGGAAAGAAAAAAAAAAAAGCATGTCCATTTCAATTGGTTTTGGAAATTGATGACATGATATTCTTATTCCATTTTTTACTCAAAATGTGAAAATGGACATAGCAAAAACTTACAAGAGTGGCTATAAAGTAAGAATAGAAAATGTTCTGTTTTTTTAAAAGGCTTTAATTATGGGACAATCTAAAGTGTAATTACCATTCATTCTTTTATATGACTGGACTTGCATTAGCATTTTATATGAGGTATGTTATTATTTTCCTAGCAGTAGCATGGTATTTAGTGTCATCAAAAATAGGGAGCGTTATTAAACCAAAACCAATAACTTTATGCCAGCTATTTATAAACCATATATATATATATATATATGTATATATATGAATAGTTCTTAAATATAGGGTACTGAATGGCTGCATGCGCTGGATTCAATCTCATGAGGGATAAAACTGTCCACAAGGGGAAGGTGTGTATTTGGAGTTCTGTTATTACTTTGTTTGGCCACTGCCAAAATACTCTACAACATTTTATTATTTGTGCGTATTTCTTCTATGGCAAATGGCTGTGGAAGTAGGCAAAGTGTCAGAAGGGAGCATTAGCCATAGTTTCAGGGGAAAGAACTGAGTTTGGGACTGAGTTTGGGGCGGGAGGGCCCAGGAGACTAGAACAAACAATAGGTGTCAATGCTATAGGGCACTGTGAAGTTTTCTTTCACCATCAGTAAGACAAACTTCCTTGCCAATAAGTAGAATCCACAGACAGAAGTTGGCAAATATTCCAAAGGGAAACTCTTGCTATTGCCTCTTATAATGCTACTGTTTTATTCTCATTCTTTTAATCTGACACATTAAAGAAAGAAGAAATAAAAATGATAATATTTATATACTGGGTAGCTTCTATGCTTAGTATTCAGAAATACAACATCAAATATAAGAATCACAACAAATTGAGGAGAACAGTAATCCCCATTTGAGCCAATGAAAGATCAAAAGTAGTAATAATGAGTAAGAAAGTGGATCTACCATGCAAGCCTGTGTAGTCCAGTCAGCATAGTCTGAAGCCTGTGATTTTTCTAGTTGGACTTGCTTTGCTTTCTTTGGAAGAGGAGTAATGCTTAGCTTTTTCCTTTGCTCAGCTCCCTTCCCAGTACCTTGTAGTTCCTCTTCTTCTTTCACATTGTCTTTTTTCTGCACATGAGAGCACATAAGGTACTTGTCTTTCAGTATCTGCCTTATTTCACTCCACATGGCCGTCTCCAGGTCTATCCATTTTCCTGCAAATAACAGGAAATAGTGTTTCACTGTGTGTGTATTCCATATATCCATTCATCCATTGATAGACACTTGGGAATATTCCATAGCTCTGATAATGGTAATAATGCCCTCCATAAACCTGGATGTGCAGTTTTCTCTTTTGTCTGCTGGCCTGGTCCCTTGGCGTATATAACTAGGAGTGATGTGGCAGGATCACACACAAGTTTCATTCTTAGTTTTTTTTTTAATCTCCACACTGCTTTCCATAGTGGTTGTAGTGATTTAAATTCTCACCATCACTCTATGTGGCTTCTTCCCCCCATATCCTTGCAAGGGTTGTTATTTTTAAACTTTTTAAAAAACATAAAATCCATTTGCCTAGGGTGAGATATGAATCTCAATTTCAGTCTTTATTTGTATTTCCATCATGACTACTGATATTGAGCATTTGTTCATATATCTTTTGGCTATTTGTACATCTTTCCAAAGGTGTCTATTGAGTCCCTTGCCTTTTTAAATTTTTTGCTGCTGTTCTCAAGGTTTTTTATTTTTTAGTTCTCAGGATACTCTGAGTTAATATTAGCCTTCTGTCACATGAATAGATGATAAAGATTACCTTCCATTCTGTAAGTTGTCTCTTTACTCTGTTAATTGTTTCCCTGGCTCTGTAGAAGTTTTTAAATTTAATGTGATACCAGTAGTCAAATCTTGTTTTTATTTCCTAAACCACTGAAATCCTGTAACATGATACCCAACCTCAAAATAACCAATAAAAAAAGGGCTTGAAGCCAGGCAATGGTGGCTCATGCCTGTCATCCTAGCTACTCAGGAGGCTGAGACCTGAGGATCCTGGCTCAAAGCCAGCCTAGGTAGGAAGGTCTGTGAGACTCTTATCTCCAATAAACCACCATAAAAAGGAAGTAGCGCTGTGGCTCAAGTGGTAGAGCACCAGCCTTGAGCTGTAGAGCTGAGGGACAGCACCCAGGCCCAGAGTTCAAGCCCTATGACTGACAAAAAAAGGGCTGGAAGTGTGGCTCAAGTGGTAGAGCACCTGCTTAGCAAGTGCAAGGTCCTAAATTCCATCCCCAGTACCTTATGTAGTATATATAATATACATTGCAATTATATATAATATATATAATTATGTATATATAATATATAACACATAATATATATACATACATACATGACTGACAAAAAATTCCTTTGGAAGATTCATGTAAAAATTAAAATGTAGAAGAGGAAGATAAAACAAGAATGGTAGAGGGGCTGGGAAGGTGGCTCAGTGGTAAAGTGCTTCCCTGGCATGCATGAGGCCCTGGGTTCGATTCCTCAGCACCACATAAGCAGAAAAAGCCAGAAGTGGCGCTGTGGTTCAAGTGGTAGAGCGCTAGCCTTGAGCTGAAGAGCTGAGGGACAGCGCCCAGACCCAGAGTTCAGGCCCCACGACCGGACCCCCCTCAAAAAAAAAGAATGGTAGAAATTTGACAATTACTGTTGGTAAGCAGAACAAATGGATTCATAAAACTATTATTATTTTATGTTGTGTATGCCAGAAATGTACAACAATAAAGATTTTAATGACATTGTACATAAAGTCAAGTCCCTCTCATCTCTGTGAAACATACTTCTGCCTGTTATTCAAGCTCTTGTTATTCATAAGCTTCCAAATTATATGAAAGTCTTTTATTGCTTTTAAAATTTTTATGTTGAATGCATCTTTTTGAGTCATTAAGTAATTAATACTAATGAGCTAATTAAAGAAAGCATCATAATTGATAAATGTTCAGTTTATTCCTGATTATAGCACATAATTAAATGAATATTACCTACATATAAATGCACATATGAATATTATATGCATATATATATATACTTCAATTCAGATTGAATATAATATTCATACACTTCAGTATATATGTAGATGTATATTTGTATATACAAATCAGATACTACCCCTCGACAAAACCAGAATAATAAAACCAATCTCTGTGAAGGCTTATAAACTGTACCTTTGTCCCAAGCCACCGGTGCCCGGCATCCAACTTCTGAAATCTTGTGTGCATTTTAAAGCTTACTTGAAATTGACCGTCTTTTCCCATTATAACACCAGTATTAACTTCACACACTGGTAACATTTTATTCACTAAGGTAAAGATTTTGATTCTTATAAGAACTTGTATTAAGCCGGGCACTGGTGGCTCACACCTGTAATCCTAGCTACTCAGGAGGCTGAGATCTGAGGATAGCAGTTCAAAGCCATCCTGGGCAGGAAAGACCGTGAGACTCCAATAAACCACCAGAAAACTGAAAGTGGCGCTGTAGTTCAAGTGGTAGAGCGCTTACCTTGAGCTGAAGAGCTGAGGGACATCACCCAGGCCCAGAGTTCAAACCCCACAACTGACCAAAAAAAAAAAAAGAACTTGTATTACCTAAAAGAACCTCATTTCCAACTCTTTTATATTTGTTGCTTTATTACAACATTTTGAATTTTTCTATATTAAAACATTTGATGGTTGATAGCTTCCTTGACATTGTTCACTGATGATTCTCTGATAGCATTTTAAGGAGGGTTAAATATAAATATAGTGGCTTTTGTATACTCATGAAGCTCTGCTGCTAATAACTTGCATCATCCCCAAAAAACCATTTGTACTTATTAGACATCATTGAGAAAGCTCTCAAACTACAATATTGCTCAGGTGCTTTTCAAAGGTCTGAGCTACAGAATGACCTGAACTGTCACAAGTTGCTCTCAAATGTAGAAAGGTAGATATGATTTGCGTTGTTCTCTGGTACAAATTAAATTCAAGATTCCAAGACTAATTTACATCTAAGAACATACCTAATCATTGCCACTACAGTAAACAAGATCAAAACTGGTAAATATTGATGTACAAATCCGATTAGAAAAATAGGCAGGCTGAAAGTGTGCTAGGACATAGCTTTATCAGAGTAGTCTAAGCTGCGATACTGTGACCTTATAATTACACAATTTATCCACACCTTTATCATTGGGTTATTATAGACAGAAACTTGTTTTTATTTGAGTCATCTTACAAATATTTAATTTTTGAATTTCTCCCTGAAGAAATAAATATTTGTCATATTATAAGTGGTGCCTTCTCAGGATGTCAGAGAAATAGTAGAAATAGTACAACTAGTAGTAGAAATAGTAAAAGGGTGGTTAGCAGCTTAACTTTATGCAATGTCATGGAAGTTTGTACTTATTATGACCTAACTCTTAGATAAATCCCAGATGAAGAAGTTATCTCTTAAAATTTTTATCTTTTAAAACAATAGTTTCAAAATGAACTCAAGTGCCATTGATTGAATCTGATGTTTATCATGCTCTTGCTTTACTGTTTATGTGTACCGAACAACCATACTACAAAATTATAATGAAGCAGATTTGCATTATAACCTAAAGCAATTGCAGGTAGCTTGGAATTTCTGGGGCATATCTAATTCAATGTAATTTTATTCCTTTTAACAAATTGAATGTCACTTACTTTGTATGCCCTTATAAAAAAAAAAACCTTTTCTATAATAAATTTCTAATTCAGAAAAAAAGTCTACAAGGAAAATAGTTCCTGTTTTTTGTTTTTTTTTAGAGAGAGAAGCCACTACTATTCCTAAGATGATTGTCCCCCTTCCCTCCCTCCTCTTCTCCTTCCCCTCCTCTCCTCCTTCCTTTGTGCCAGTCCTGGGACTTGAACTCAGGGTCTAAGCACTGTCCCTGAGCTTTGGTGCTCAAGGCTAGTGCTCTAATCACTTGAGCCACAGCTCCACTTACATTGTTTTTAGTAGTTAATTGGAGATACGTGTCTCACAGACTTTATTGCTAGGGCTAACTTTGTCTGCTGATCCTCCAATCTCAGCCTCCTGAGTAGCTAGGATTATAGGTGCAAGCCACAGGCCTCTGGCTCCCCCAACCCCTCCCCAGATGAATTGTAAACATAAACTCTCTTTTAACTTAAGCTACAGTCCCAGGAAGTAATGACTGAAGATGGCAGCCAGTTGGCACTCCCTTCCAGTTAGGTAATGTCTGGGTAGTGAGTGGTGGGTATGCCACCATTCGCCAAATTTCCATTATGTATTAGCACACTCTGGGCCTGATTCTAAGCCAGCCAGTGACCCACAACTTTCCAAGTGAGACTTTTGGATTGCAAGCAGACAATTCTGCATGCCTCAGACTCTGCAGTGAATGAGAGGGCAGGGGACTCCACTGCCTTTCTCTACCTGCTTGCTGGCAGTTTTCCCGGAGTAAATTCTGAGAAGTCCATGAAGGTCAAGTTTACCCATCCACCTCTCCTGGACAGTACCAAATGTAAACCAAGAAGGGCTTTTGGTTCAGGGACATTTTCTTGTCATGCCTTTTCTTTTCTCCATTCTTTCTGCAACTCCTGAAGAAATCTCCTTGTGCTCTCTCTGCGTGTTAGATCGATTTCCTCGGAGGCTTCGTTGTCTCACCTTCTAATTGTTTCTGTCTCTTCTATTTTCATCTTTTTACTTTTCTGGTATCTAACATCCCATGTTATAATACAGTGTTCTTAGTTACTTCATGAAGACAACAATGATTTGCATGTGTTTGCCCCACCCTGGTTGTACTTCTTAGTTTATTTCTGTCTCCAGCTTTCCTGAGATCTTTCCCCATAGGTCCACTGAACCTTGCTTTCTTTCTCCTGTCTGAGGAGGAGCTTTTACAAGTTGATCTGAAGCTTTGAGATAAAGAACTGGAATTCATAAAAATGAAACTCTGAGATGAGTTTCCAGAATGCTGGAAGTACACGGTAGTACGAATGTGCTGTAAACCTTCTGCAAAGGAAGTGGAGTCCAGTGTTAGGAGCAGGGTGTCTCATTTGGGGGATATTACTAGATTTTCTGGAGCATCCTCGGACTCCACATTGGCTCCTAATAGTCCTACTTTTACCTCAACTGCCACAAATAAATACAGTTACAAATTGTTCAACCTTCTGGAGGATTTGTTATGTAAGTTGGCTATCTGCTTTCTGTGGTCTGCTAAGCTAGTTATTGTTTTAAAGTGCATTTGTTTTCCAAGTTTGGAATTGTGTTGCTTTTGATTCTGCAAGTTATTATGTTGTAAATTCATTCCTGGGAATCTCAGTGGAACAGTATGGCTCCCAGAGGTATGTTGGAACTTGTGGAACTGGTTGGTGGTTCTTGGTTACCATAATGGTTGAGGGATGCAGGTTGATCGTTGATCATACAGTGATGAATGCAGGCAACTTTATCTTAGTTGTTCTATAAAAGCTACACTCATGAAATCACAGAGTTCACTCTCAGTCAGGCAGTCATGACATGTGGCACACTTCTGAGATATAGACTGTCTTAACTCTGCAGAATCATTGGGTGACAAAATAATTTTTAACATTTAAAAGGGAATTTTTCTTTTTTATTAAATTTTGCTCTGATCACAAAAAAATTGTCTTTTCTGATGTCTAATTTATCCACTTGAAATGCAAATAAGTTATGTTGATTTTGTTAACAGCACTTTGAAAAATTAAGCTGAGTTTGCAGAAGTGGTAACTTGTTTTGTTACATTTCACATTTTTAATTGTGCCCTCTTAGGAAATGCATAATTAGGTCTGTGTATAATTTGCAGTAAATAAAACTAATGCAAATATTTAAAAATAATTAATGACAGCCTGAAAAGAACAAGATTTGTGAAATCTGAAAAACAGCTAAATAAACTTCCATTTAGCATTTCATGTGTCTTGACTGACTATAAAACACGAGTCTTTTCTAACACATTCAGAATTGAGAAAGAAGAAAGGGATGAAGGTGGTGAAGAAGTTGCATTAGACAATGAAGATGTACCTGTATCTCCAAGAACCTGCAACAACAACAACAACAAAAGAGCCTGCAACAAACATCAAGCTTGTGACTGCAGGGAGAGGTGGATGTGATAGAAAGGCATGGGAGCGAGTGCAGATACCGGGTGAAATGCAACAGTGAACTTAGGATTTGTAAAATAAACAATAGACTGTCACGTGGGTCGCAGGGAAAGTCCTCACCTGGTGGGACTTTAGGCAGAAATGAAAAGGGGAGCTCACAGAGCCAGAACTTCATACAAGTCTAGAACTCTGCAAAAATGTGGATCAAGAACAGAGATAGGAAATTCCTGCAGCAAGCAGACGCTATGCTTCTCATTGGCTCATGGATGTCCTAGAGGAGAAACATCTAAGGAGAGATCTTATAGTCAGATTGAACCCTTGTTGCTTTTGTGTCCTGCTCTTCCATTCATTTGTCAGTTCTTATGTCTTTTGGTGGAATGTTTAAACTTTTCTATATATGGAAGCATATCAACTGCAAACAGGGATAATAAAACTTCTTTCTTTGCTCATTTTTCCCTTTTATTTTCTTATCTTGCCTAGTGGCTCTGATTTGTCTAAGAGCAATGAGAATGGAAATGCTTGTCTTGTCTTAGACTTGGAAGAAATGCGTTCAGGTTTTCCATATTTAGCATGATGTTGGCTGTGCATTTGTTCATACATAGCTTTTTTTTATGTTGCAGCCATATCCTTCTATATCTCACTTGTTCTGGGCTTTTATCATGAAAGGAGTTGAATTTTATCAGTTGTTTTTTGTGCATCTGTGAGTGTGATTGTATGGTTTTTGTCCCTAATTTTGTTTATGTGACATAATATATTTGTGCATGTTGAGTCAGCATTGCATCCCTGAAATGATGTATAATGTTTTTGATGTGTCTTTTGGCCATGGTGTATAATCTTTTTGATGTGCTGTTGACTTCTATTTACTAGTATTTTAGTGATGCATTTTTGAATCACTGTTCAACAGTGACATATACTCTCTCTCCACACACACACACACACACATATATATATATACATATATATATAGAGTGATACATATGTAGAGAAAATATATCATATATTTAAATTGATATGGACATTGATAGCTGTTTCAAATAACAAATAAAATATGCATTGTTCCAGATCCTAAGCACTGAAAGTATGTTTCAAACATTACAATTTTTCTAATAGCAGAAATTAATATCATACAAATCATTCTTATAACCAGAAGTTTAAGAGGTATAAGGGATATACTGCTACAATTACATGATGACATTTAAATTATTTATGCCAAATAAATGAAATATCTAACTTTATGTTAACTCAGTGTTTATTTAGTATTGCCACAAATAAGGCAAATTTCATTGAATTTGGATGTACCAGTGAGAAAAACAAATACCCCAAATCCACAATACTTGTGGAAATGTTCTTGCCCTTAATGTTTTAAAGTAGATCTTACATCTGACTCTACATTTAATGGAAATAGAGTTCTAGAATAAAGTATTGTTCACACTCAATTGTTAATATCACTAGGGGCCTATTACCATTGGATAATTTTCTTAGAATGTAAGGTTTGAATATAAAATAGAAGCCATTGTAAATTATTTATATATTACCTTACTTTCATGCCTAATATAATTTTTACATGAATGAAAAAGCATCTTCAGTCTTCAGTTGGTACAGAATGAAGTAAGATCCCTTAATCAGGAGGCATGTAAGGTAATTTTTTCCCTGCAAACATTTTTTTGTTTTGTTTGGATTAATTTGAATTCCTTCCATGGGCATATTTGTGGATGTGTATAGACCACTCCTCTTCAGCCAATCAACTCTCTTTTGTGGGTATTTTAACAAAGTATAGCATGAAGTGACAAAGCTAAATGTCCATCTCACAGGATTTTTAAGTGAACATGTATAGCTCTGTAGATAAAACATAGAATGCTGCTAACATCCCAAAGCACCACTAGCAAACCACGGACTTAACTTCTACCCTTCCATGTCAGCTTGCGTATTGTCAATTGGAAATACAAGATACAGGATAGACTATTTTATGTATTATTCCTCTTGTTTGAAATTACATCTATGCGATTCATCTATGTTGCTCTTGACAGTGGTTTCTTTTTGTTACTGTACAAACATACATATATACATATATATGTGTATATACATATATATATATTATATATATATATATATATATATATATATACAAATGATGTCCTATTTAGTAGGCATTTGCAGATTTTCTAATCTGGGATTATTGAAAGTAATGTTTTTAATGAATATTCCTATAAATGTCTTCTGTTACACATTTTGCTCATTTCTGTTGGGTAAATTTCCAGGAGTAGAATTGTTGGATCATAGAATGATTTTTGAGAATGACTTAACTAACTTATTCTTAACCAATATTGTATGTTAGAGTTATTTTACCTCTTCACTAGCACTTGATACTGTCAAGGGTATTTTTCTTCGTTTTGGGCCAGTCTTATGAGCATGTATTAATATTTCTTCTTAGTTTTAATTTGCATCTAAGCTGCCTTAGAGCAACTTGTAAAATATTTATGAGCCATTTTGATAGCCTTCATTGAGGATATTCAAGCCTTATGCACTTCTTATTGAATTGTTCTGTTTATGTCTGCATTGAATTGTGGAGTTATGTGCTGGTATCCTTCTGCCTGCATATGGTCAGCTTTGGCAAGGTCATGTCACTTAATAAACTACCTCAGAATTTCAGTGGCTTATAACAATACATACAAAGTTAATGCTCGTTTTCACTTTGATTGCAGTCCAGAAGCTCTCTGGACTCTAGGCTGTGTTCAGTTCAGCTTATCTTGGCTCAGCTAGGCTTCCACCAGTATCTGAGAGCTTCTGTGCTTGTGGTTGAAAGTCACAGTAAGAAAATCGAAGGGTTTCTGGAAGCATCTATTCCATCATGGGAAGTGCTATGACTACTTTCATGACATTGGTCAGGACAAGTACTAGAGTCAATGTGGCAGACAGACTCCTGTCTCCTTAGAGGCCAGGATGGGTACAGGAGTGCAGATAAAACCAAACCAACACACCGAAAACCAACAACCTCAAGACGTACAGTGTAGAGGTTCACGTCTGTAGGGGCTTACAAATGTAATCCCAGCTGTGTGAGAGATCCTGGGTAGGAAGGTCCGGGACCCTACAAAGAAATCAAAGAAAACAAGGGTTGAGGCGTGTCTCAAATGGCAGGCACCTGTCTTGGAGGCATAAGGGCCTGAGTGCAAACCCAGGGTTATCAAAAGAACAAAATTCAATAATAATACAATGAAAAACAGCCTAAACTTTAAAGGCCCATGACATTGTTATCTTAAAGTCAATGTGTTTCCTGTTTATCTTTCTGCTTTCCTCTGCCTCATCCTTTTCCCTCTACCAGAGATGGGAGGGGAAGGGAGGAAAGAAGGAAGAAAAACATTTTCTAGCTTTATTTTATCTGCTTCTATTAACTCAAAGTGGCTATAGCAATAATCCTTGAATTTAGTAAGCACGTTAACACAACACGACAGCAGCATACTGTAGTCTGAGACTCAGGGGTAGAAATATGCCAAAACTAGTCACAGTGACTGTGTCTGAGACATAAAACAAAAACCTAAAAGTGCTAACTCATCTGTCTTGCCTCTAGGTGCTCATCAGTCAAGGCTTACCTCTGTCCCGTGGCCAGGCTGACTAAGTGCCTCTCACTCTCTGTTTTTCTTAGGCTGCAGTGGCAGGCTTTCGGTACCTTGTTGACTCAGTGTGTGTGCGAGTGTGGGTGGAGGCTGAGTGGTTCTGGCACAGTGAAGAAGAGCAGCCACCATGCTGAATCGCCAGCGGACACACCACGCTGTGTGTCACTCTGATGTGAGCCGTGGCTGTGAGGCTATTGAGCAGATTGTCCTGGCTTTTTCTTCCCCTGCCATTGTCCCCGGTTTCTTTCTGCTATAAGCTCTTAATTATAATGCAGCCTTCTGTGGAACAGGTGCCTGGTGGGAACTATAGCGACCTGAGTGTCTAAAGCCACTTGGATACTGGTTTATTTCCTCCTAGGTTTGCAGTGTAGCCGTGTTAACCCATTGAAAATGCTCTGGGACAACTTTAAACCACAACAGTTTCCATTTTTGCTCTCAAAATCAAATGAGAAGACTTGTTTCAAATGAGTCATTGGTAGCTTTCCCTAGCATGCTTGGAATATGTGTTTACTTCCATGTAGGGTTATGCAGTTTTTAACAAGTTTAAAAACTTTTGCCAAAAAACACCTAGTTTATTGCATGAACTATGTTGACATCCAAAGATCACCACTTTCTTTCTAAAATTTCTTACTGGCTCACACCTGTAACCCTAACTACTCAGGAGGCTGAGAGTTAGGGATCGTGGTTCAAAGCCAGCCCAGGCAGGAAAGTCCACGATCTCTTATCTCCAATTAACCACCACAAAAGTGGTGCTGTGCCACAAAGTGATAGAGCACTTGTCCTTGAGTAAAAAGCTCAGGGATAGCACCCAGGCCCTGAGTTCAAGGCCCATGATGGACAAAAAAAAAATTATTTTTCTCAACTGGGAGAAAATGAGGGAGAAGGTGAGACATTGTTCAAAAAGAAATGTGCTCATTACCTGACTCATGTAACTAAGCCTCCAGTGCATCACCTTTACAACAACAATAAAAGAAAAAGAAAAAAAGAACCAAATAATTATTTTTCTCTTAGCAGGTCATCCTTTTATGTCAATATTTCAATACATATAATCAAGCTTAAAATTAGATTGCGGTCATAGACTTAACTCTACAAATTATGTTTACAAGAGATGCTCAAGTGTTTAGCATTCTGTTCATTAAACATTTGTTGAGTTAGCATTATGTCTCAGATACTGAATATCATACTCTTAGTTGTACTGTAGAAGATAAAATAAATGCTTTAAGACATTCCTGAGAATATTGTATGAAAGCTATGAAAACACTAAAATATTACAGAACCCAGAATCTCTGACTCAGATGTTTACCGCATCCTTCAAGCATGAGCAGAAAGTGAGAAATATTATGCACAATATTATTCTACCACAATAGAATTTGTATTGGTTATTAGTTTGAAGCACACACAATTGCACAGTAGGCAGATACAGTATAAACCTTACACAGTTCCATGTGCATATTTCTTTGGGCTCTTCATTCCGAACAGTATAACAAGCATTTTTCAACCTAATGCAAAGATCATATAATGTATCTAGTGGCTGAATTTTATTTTCTTAATTGCCTATATAATGGACATATATAATTACTGTGATTGGAAATAAAACCTGTAAAAAAAAAAGATGAAATAGCCTACAAATGGCTTTGTAGTCATAAAATGATGCACACCGACTTTTTTGTTGCTACCCAAGGATGTTTTATTTCAATTTCAAGAACCATTCCGATATTTTAGGGCTCTCTTCACTCTTGGCTCTATGTTGAGGATGGAGCACAGTTGATCACTTCTCTGACTACAGTTGTCGGGCGGTTAATGAACCTGAAGGGTCTTCTTGTTCATGCAAATTCACCTCAGACTGGTATCATCCAGTGATTACCAGAGCAGAGACGCACCTGCAGTGATCTGAGCATCCTTTGCACTCTTAGTGGCTGCGCCTCCAGCCAGCCAGCATTTCCTAGGTGGGAAACTGAGGGAATGGCATCGCCTTATGCGTATCTCCATGGGGGAAAGCTGTGTACTCTGGCCGGAGGGCCCTGCTTGAGGGAAGCACATACAATCTTCAGTGGGAATTCTGCCAAGAGCAAGATGGTGAGGCAGGGCCCAGTGGTGTCAGATCACATTAGTCTGGCAGCCTTACCTCTCCGAGTGATACACAGAATGGAGCTCTTCTATTTGTTTAACCAATTGTGCTTCAATATATGTCTACCTTCATAGATAGCTACATAAGCAAAATACGGTGCAATTGCCTTTCATGGAGGTGATAAATTTAATTTACAGCATATACAGAATATGCATATTTGTAGAAAATATACTGATCAGACCAACTTCCTTTACTGTATTTAATATACAGAGAAAATGCAACATTTCTGAATGCAACATATGTCATCTCAGTCAAATAAAATGAGAGAAAAATTAATGATACACTCACTAAGTTTTTAAATATTCCACAATATATCTTCAGCAAGTTATGAAGAAATTTACACCCAGCATGGGCTTTAAGGTCCCAGAGCAGTAGCCAGTGAAATCAGGAAAGACAAGCAAATCCAGTTCATTCTATCAAAACCTGACTCCTCCCGGTGTCCTGGTGCACACTGGTAATCCCAGCACTTGGGAGGCTAAAGTGAGAGTGCTCTGGTCTGAGACAACACAGAGACACCCTGTCTCAAAAAATAAAGAAATGAAATTGTCCTCTGGTGTCTTAGGTTACTGTGTCAGGTTTCTAGCAGTGGACCGGGTGCATTGGAGAGGTTTTTAGGGTGGCTTCCAGGGGAGGGAGAGAGGATGGGAGAAAGAGAGGGAGGGAGGGAGGGTATGCGAATTGTGGGAGGGAGAGAGGGAGGGAGGGAGGGTATGCGAATTGTGGTTGTACCACCACAGAGCCCCTTGGTGATCCTGCCGTTGCTCTGAGCCCTTATAAGAGGGAGAGCTTTGAGGCCCTGCATTCCCAGTCCCCGTTGGGAGATGGAGTAGCTGCTTTCACAGGTCATCAATTCTGGGCTGAACCTACCTGTAAACATTAGCTGGAGGGCGGCTAGGGGCGCAGCTGCAGCCCTAGTCAGCCTCCTCCACCAGCAGGTTACTTGCTTCCAGCGAGTTCACTGCGCCTAGACGCCTGGCTCCTACTAGCACAGGGAGTATGGAGTAACAGGTCAATTATATCTTATTTTGGTGGTGGTGGTGGTGGTGGTTGTCGTCGTTGTCCTTATGCTGTTGTTTTTAGCAGTTATAGGATTTGAACTCAAGATCTCATGCTTACTAGGCAGGTGTTCTGTTACTTAAGCTACACCCCACTTTGTCCTCTCATTATTTTTAAAATAGGATCTGGATTTTTGTCTGGGCTTGCCTGGACCCCGATTTACACTTCCTGTGTAGCTAGGATGACAAAGGCACACCACCATCCCCAGCTTTTTATTAGTTGAGCGGCAGTCTCCCATACTTTTCCCCAGGTTGGCTCATAGTATGATCCTCCCAATCTCAGCTTCCAGAGTATTTAGGATTACAAATGTCAGCCACCTCGCCCAGCTTTTAATGCAACTTTTGCTGTTCACCCTGGTGACTGTTTTCCCCAGTCTGTGAACGTCACTCTTGAAACCTACAGAGTTTGGGGGTACAAGATTTGGGATACAGGTTTCTGAGAGTCAGTTTCTGGGACTGACTGTTGAAAAAACAAAAAGCTTGCTTCTATTTTTGCTCTTGGCTTTTAGAACAATGTATTCTACTTTTCAGTACACAGTATAAAGTGACTCGATAACATTCAATGCTGTATACTGGAGCGTGGAGCTCATCCTCTGAGATGACCACTGCTTTATCTGGCCGGCATCTCCTAGGACAAGTGAGTCCCATGGGTCCATATTCACTGCATGGGCAAGTCGTGGCCTGATGCATGTGAGATGAGAGCCCATGTCAGAGGGTGAGATACGCTATATGCCTTCGGATACAGAGCTGAAAACGCATCGCTTCTGATGAGAACACAATCCTGATTAACATTTACTGTGCAGGCAGATGAGACACCGAATCCTAAAACCCAGTTACCCATGCCTGGACTTCGATAAATGTATCATAATTGAAGCTTCTGAATTTGTGGTAGTTTGCAAGACATCACAGAACACTCTCCCAAGTCCTGTGGGCAAAAGGCAACTCCAGCTCTAGACATAAGGAATTCATTATAATCAATGGATTGACAACTGTAGGGTTGGTCTCCCCCAAGAGATGGTAATACTATTGAGGGCTTAGTATTGGTCTCCCTTGCTTGCAGATTTGACAGAAGTAAGTTGCTAGTTCCACTTCAGTGAGTGAGACCCCTTGCTCCTAGATCCACTCATTCCTGTCATTCCTGCTACCACAGTGGTTCTGTTCATTCATTGAATGCCAGTATTTGACTTCTAGTGACAAAGGGTCATTTGTGTCCACTGCCTTGCTAGTCCACCTATTTGGTCATATTTTAGTTTCTCATACTGAATGTTCCCTGGTGAATATCAACATGTGATGTGAAAGTCTTCATACTCCATAACCACACTCGCATCCATAATCTCCATATCTTATTAACCCAACCAAACTTCAAATCTTCTTTGCAAAATCCTGACCAGACTTTCAGATCCTTTGCTCCTGTGTGTAAGGCTGCATAGGCTCTAACGTTGGACGTGTGTAAGGCCGCGTAGGCTCTAACGTTGGACGTGTGTAAGGCCGCGTAGGCTCTAACGTTGGACGTGTGTAAGGCCGCATAGGCTCTAACGTTGGACGTGTGTAAGGCCGCGTAGGCTCTAACGTTGGACTCCTCTTTCCCCACACGGTGCGCCCTAGCTGCAGCCCTGTGCGAGGGCACTTCCCCTCACTGTTGCTTACACATAGCCCCTGAGAGGGGCTACCGTCTGCTTTCACGTTGTGCTCACACAGGTGCTCCTTTGTTGTCAGTCAGCTGACTGGTACCAGCCAGCTATGACTGGCTCATAGTAGCTCATGCAACTTCTGTAACCCAGGCGTTCTGAAACATGCAAGAGGTAATAATTACCCACTTACTCTCAGGAGAAATAGCCTGATGTGCTCTGATTATGATGTGCCCTGATATATTTTCTGACATAGTGAGCCCCTAAATCCACATACTCAACTGTTGCCACCAGGAACACAGGTTATGTACCAAAGTTTATAGAATACTTTACAGTTTATTGTTCATCTGCTTTGATCAACATGATGTCATTTATGTGGTGGGCCACTTTGATTCTCTGCATCATATCCAGACAGTCCACGTCCTTGGGACTGTTATGACAGAGGACAATAGAATTGCATTTGTTGTCCATCCCACCTTACTGTCTAATGTTTTTTCTTTTCCCAGAAGTGCCTCCAGAGGCTTCCATTTGGCGGTCTTCACCTATACTGGGTCCAGCTCCACAGACTAGGGGGCCGCTGTGGGGGGTTCCAAATGCTGACCGTTCTTAAGTACATATTCTGGGACTGGGAAAATGACCTCGGAGTTGGCTTCTGGACCCAGAGGACCCATTCTGAGCTGGGACGCAAGCCAGAAGTTTATTTTTTTCAGGCCTAAGATACCCTCATGCTAAGCAAAGGTCATGATGATGTCTTGGTTCCCTAGGTCAGCAGTCCTTAAAATATCTGGTCATTCCCTTTCCTCAGTGAACAGTTACTCCAGCCACTGGTCCAGAGGACCTTTTGAGAAAGAGACCCTTTTCAGGATGTACTCCTACGGTGTGGCAAGATCCTTCCTTTTGGATTGTATGTTTGAAAGCTGGCACAAGCCCAGAAATTGGGCAAGAGATCATGATTTTTATTGTCAAAGTTTTTCTCAACCTATCATCTTTTCCAGGGTTTGTCTTTGTCAGAGTCTGAGTAATATCAACTGCCCCCCGATAATACCCTGGTGACCTGAGTTCCAGTCACTTTGTCCACACCTCGCTGCCGCCCCACCCCCCACTGCCACTCCCACCTGCCACCCACAGTGACACACATTCCTGCTGCTGAGCCCCCCCACCCCGCCGCCCTCTACGGTCTCCAGGTCTCATTACTATGGAGAAATCTCTTTGCATTACCCCATCTTCTACCATGTGCCCTGGCTGACAGTGGACAGCCACTGAGCATGTAAGTGATCTTACTCACATCTTTCTCACCAGCCTTTCCCTGGCATTTTGGAAAACAAGTTTTGCTTGGTCCTCCCATGGGGCCCATTTGGAGGGTTGCTTTCTGACAGAGTATATATCTACCCCACTTTCACTTCTCTAGGTCTTTTCATTCCTTCTTATACCATGTCCTATGCACATGCTACTACTGCACTTGGTATGAATTTCATTTCTCTGTTCCTTCCTTCCTTCCTTCCTTCCTTCCTTCCTTCCCTCCTGTTTGATTTGCTTTTTTTGGAGGTAGAAATTCACTCTGTGCCTCAGGCTGGCCTCCGATGTGATGATACAGCTCACACGGCCTTGAGCTTGTGATCCTCCTGCCTCGGTCTCTTGAATGCTGGCAGTCCAGTTGGGTGCTGCCTTGTAGCCATTCACCCCGCTGTGTAATATTGTCTCTGCTGCTGACACTTGGATGAAGCTAACCCTTATAGTAGTACTCTGGCCACTTCCTTCTGTTGAGGTCTTTGATAGGCATTGAATCATTTCCACAGAGTGAATTTCCATGTCAGTAAATTCTCTTTTTTTATGCACTACCCTCCCCCCCTTAGTCTAGCACCTTCAGAGCCCAGTTTTCATATGTGCTCTCCTGAGCATCACAAATACATGATTAGATATTCTTTATTAATATATATTAATTGTACAAAACAATCAATTGCATGATGACATTTCCATATATATATATATATATGTAATATACTTCAATCGTTTTCACTTCCCATTACCTCTGCTCTCCCCAATTTCCTACTGATGGCCCCCTTCATCTTCCCCAATAGTCCTCCTTCTACTTTTACTTATTCCTTAAACTTCAAGTTCCAATACAGAAAAAGAAAAAATCCAGGTTTCAAATATAAGAAACCTGTGATATTTGTCTTTCTGAGTCTGGCTTGCTTTTCTTCACGTGATGATCTTCAGTTCCATTCATTTTCCTGAAAATTATATCGTTTTGTTCTTTTGTGTGTGAACATTGTATATGTAAGTACCATATTTCACTTATTCAGTTATCTGTTGATGATCCCCTAGGCAATTCTATAACTTGGGTATTTATGAATAGTGCTATCATGAATATGGTTATGATGATATCTTCATTGTATGCTAATTCCTTCATGTATATACCCAAACATGTATGTTTTAAGTGTTGGAGGAACCTCAATGCTGATTTCCGTAGTAACTGGATGAATTTACATTCCTGCCAACAATGTGTAAGAGACTCTTTTTCCTGCCTCCTCACCAGCATTTGTTGTTTGTTTTTTTTGATGATGACCATTCTGATTGAGATGAGACAGAATCTCAGTGTAGTTTTGTTGTTGTTTTTGTCATTGTTGTTGGTTGTGGTGGTAGTAGTGGTGGTAGAAGTTGTGTGTGTGTGTGTGTGTGTGCATGTGTGCATGTGAGCACGCGTGTGTGCGTGCGTATGCCAGTCCTGAGGTTGAGATCAAAGCCTGGGCATTGTCCCTGGCCTTTTTTTCTCTCTCTCTCTCTCAAGGCTAGCACTCTGTCACTTGAGCCGCAGCTCCACTTTTTGATGGTTTAGACATAAGATTCTTATGACTTTTCTACCCCGCCTGGCTTTGAACCATGATCCTGGTGAGTAATTAGGATTAGAGATGTGAACCACCAGCACCCAGATTTTCTTTCTTTCTTTCTTTCTTTTTTTTTGTCAGTTGTGGGTTTGGGCGCTGTTCCTCAACTCTTCAGCTCAAGGTGAGTGCCACTTCCAGTTTTCTAGTGGTTTATTGGAGATAAGAGTCTCACGGACTTTCCTGCCCTGGGCTGGCTTTGAACTGTGATCCTCAGATCTCAGCCTCCTGAGTAGCTAGGATTACAGGCATGAACCACTGGCACCTGGCTCAGATTTTGTTTCTTATATATGCTATTTATTAGTCCCCTGTCAGCTGAAAAGCTGGCAAAGATTTCTCCCTCTTGAAGTTCCAAAGGCCCAATACTTCCGCAGGTGGAAAAGTGGTTGACTTAATCCTAGATATTGGTCTAGTAGCCAGGAGATGAAAGGCAGGAATAGACTCTAAAAAAGAGCAGTGTTATCTTAATGGTCAGTGGCATCTACGTCCCCGTCAAGTGGGGGAGTAGAGAACCCTACTGATTGCTTAGAGTTTAAGGAAATCAGGTGGCTAAAAATTTTGAACCTTAACCTAGGGCCCTGTTCTTTCTCAATCAGGACCCAAACATTGTTCGCTATATCTTGGAGGTTAAAAAAATGCCTGTAAGTTGACATGTTGAATTAAAACCACTTTTATACAACTATTCAAAAATAATTAAATTTAAAAATAGATTTTAAAAAGTAAAAAAGTGAACTTCTGTAGGGAATAGTGAACTCATTAGGTTCTAAATCAGATCTTGATTTTTTCATTCCCCAGCATTAAGAGTCTCATCTGGGCAGCAGAAGCTCATACCTGTAATTCTAGCTATTCAGGAGACTGAAATTTGAGAATCACAGTAGGAAGCTAGCCTGGGCTGTAAAATCCATGAGACTCTTATCTTCAATTAACCACCACACCACTGGAGTTATGGATTAAGTGGTAGAGTGCTAGCTAGCCTTGAACAAAATAGCTTAGGGCAGTACCAAGGCCCTGAGTTCAAGCTCCAAGATAGCAAGAGAAAGACAGAGACAGAGAGACAGAGAGACAGAGAGAGAGGAGTCTCTTTATATGCAAATGAGGCCCTATGACTTGGATGCATCATCTTAACGTGGTGATTAAATCACCAAGTCTTTCATGTCTTCACCAGTGCTTGCAGGCTTGCACGTTCAGTTTTTCAAGTCTATAGTTCTTTAATTACTATGTACCTCTGAACTCTCAAAGCATGCGTGTCGTTCTGCTGACAGTCCACTACCATCCAGTATCAGTGACTGTTTTAGCAACTGCATTATTACCACATTCCAAGGCTAGACCTACCTCTCACTGCTAAGGAGTCCTAATTTCTAGCCAGTCTGCAGAAGGTTGATGTCAAAACCTCACCTTAGAGTGTGCCTCATAAGGCAGTTCCCATTATCAATTGTCAAAGGCTGATGGTCCCGTAAAACAATCTCTGAGTCTACGATTGTGTCTAAGTGATTTACTAGGGCGCCCTCCTCCCCGTGCCGTGGGTAAGACAGACACAGGCCACGCTGACCTCCCAGTCCTCACAGCACAGGCCTCCGCCAACCCACTATGGAAATCTGAAGTTAAAATGGCATGACTGACTCACTGGGTTCCCTGGCCCTATAACATTGTCTTAAGAGAGCTGCTTTTGGCCTTAGACAAGAGCAATAGAAAGGCTTGACAGTAATTCAGCAATACTTTGGCTCTGGGGGAAGGAGTTCCTCCACCACAGTAAGGACCTGGGCAGATATTACCATATCCACTACCCATGTCAGCACAAGGTTAAGGTCAACACAGCAAAGAAATATTAATCAACTCTTTCTTATCTCTGCTAAGCTGTTGGAGAACATGAGTTCAGATAAATCAGCAAATGATTCCAAACCCTACTTGCCTGCATTTCCAGAAAGACACAGAACACTCATCCAAATTTATGTCATCTGTCTTTAAGGCAGCATCCTCTCCTGTTTAGCTATCCACACTAGATAAATAATAAAAACACTAAAATTCTGGAGAAGTGCCCACAAAAATGGCTTTCACAAATCAAGATAGTACTTTTTTTTAACACAAATTAACTCCAAAATTGTTGTGACCAAACACAAGACTCAACCAACTATTCCCACAACTATACCAAGAGACTCAAGCGGTAGAGCACCTCCCTAGCAAGTTCAAAGTTATGTGTTCAAACCCCAGTACTGCAAAAATAAAACCAAAAATAAAACATGCACGCATGCATGTGTGCACATATATACACACACACAACTTTACACTTACAAATAATTAGACCAGCTATATGCACACATTTATATATCTATTTTGTCACACTTTCATTCACCCTAGAAAATTCCTCCCCATAATTTAGAAAACAAAATTTATTTTAAATAAACCATGAAACTATGAAATGTAAGAGAGAAAGTATGACAGTACCTAACACAACACACTCTGCACTGAAATACACAGTTGTAGCCTTGTGTAATAAATTTACTAATCAGTTCTGAGCTTCCTAAAACAATAGAAGTAGAACGCCGGTGCTGTCATTTGTGTATTCTTCCTCAGTTCCCTAATGGAAAGCCTTTTTTCCTCTGCCAAGTCATTCCTGACAATGTTAATGATTCACTATAAAGCAGTTTCCAGTCTATGATTTGTGACATTCAGGCTGGTTAGATGGGAGGGCCCTGCAGGTTTCTGGGGAGTGTTTTGGATGCAGAAATGCCTTGAAGATAGCACTTTATTATATTTAGGACAAGTATGACATCCCACTTCAAGGAAGAGGCCCCTATACATATTGAGAAGGGAAGTTCTGTGGTCTAAGTGGGGAGGAGAGCTGGGTTTAAAAGAATGCCTCTGTGTGTTTTCTGAGGTGACATAAAGATAGGAAGCAGAGAGAGGGAGGCAGGAGGCAGAAGGGTTGTGGATAATGGAAGGATTTCGCCTGAGGGCATATGCCTGCTTTGCCTATTCCTGTATAACTAGAATATTTATAATTCAAATACTTATCTTTAATAATTAAAAACCAAGGAATATTAAAGACAAAAGGTAGAGCATATTATGTACACATGTGTACGCATGATGCATTAAATCCCCACCCTTGCAAAATACGGAAGAGGGGGCTTTAAAAGGAGGTTAAAAAGTGAATATTTTAAAATGTCTGGAAAACAGGATTTCTAACTCACTGCGGTCCTGCCAGGAGTGAGCACCTTACTTCTGATTTCTACGTACACCATCAGTCATGGGCTCGGTACTAAAAATACTCAGCACGCTGGTTAGACATCAGCACATCAACAATTAAAAAGTGGACACCAAGACTTCAGGTTTTCAAGGCCAGAGGGCTCTCCCAGATAGGTGGAAACGTTGGGGCTTTCAGGAGAAGGAAAAGTCATTTTCAATTGTTTCCGCAGAACCCTTAGTTGCACGGGCTATATAAACTAGTAGTTACAATGGCATGTAATATTCTCCCTCAGCCAGGAGCTCCTCTCATCTCCCACCTCTTCTCAGACAGCCAAGAAACAAAGAATAGCACCCATTGCTGTGCATTGGGAAGAGTGCTTGAAAAGAGAAAAGAGACCTCAATTGTGCCCCCTGGTATTATAAACCTGTCAGTTATAACTATGATTACAATGAAAATATGGAAATAAAAAACTATATATTGAGGGAGGACAACTGCATTTAAAATTAAAACGAAGAGAAAGAATAACCACCAACATACTGTGCTATTTGAATTTAACAGTTTTAATGAAAACTCACAGGGCTCAATTGTTATATTATAGCAGCAAGAAAGCAGAATACTTAGCAGCCAAAAATCTGAACAAATCAAGATGCTGGATGAAATGGCCAGGTGTCACTGTTTTTCAAGAATGTGACCTCTGTGCTCTGAGTGTAAGAGGACAGTTTCAACTGGTGTTTAAAAGCAGAGGGGCCGGCATTTGCTCCTTTGCTAGTTGTGGCACTAATTAAATTTCCCCTATCTTTTTACCTTCCCATCACACTAAATAATTTCTAGTAGAACACTAACTCAGCCTGACAGTATTATACTGTGGGTGGGAAAGTCAGAGGGGTGACCCCTAAACCCTTCATTCTTCACCCACATCAGGTAAAGAGATGGCAAGACAGATGAAGTCACGCTGAAGACTTGTCTTGTGGTAACACTTGTGTTCTGAACTGGGACCAGGTTTGGGCTGCCATTATGTGAATAATGAATGCCTTCTGTCCGCCCAGCAGGCTACTGCCTCTGTGCTATGAAAATCAACAAGATAGCCAGTGGTATCATCACTAACCTCTGCTTCGGCCCAACACACGGTGTGTGCGGTCCTATGACACAAGACAACAGTGACTTAAGAAATACCAGATTACAGCTGGGGGAATAATAATAATCTTTTTCTGCAAGTAGGTCTTGTACGTTGGGTAGTTCTAACTTGCCAACTTGTATGGTTTGGATCTAGTAGCACTGAGGGGAGTGGGGGACTGTGAGGGGCGAGGTTAGCGGGAGCGTTCCGCACATGCCCGGAAGGGAGTGTGAAGCCCAGCCTCTACTCCTTTTTCTCCCTTTCACTTCCAGTGACGTGTTGTGTTCTGCCGTGATGTGCTGCCTCACCACGGGACCAAAAGCAGCAGGCCAAATCACGGAAGGAAACCTCCAAAACTGTGAGTCAGAAATAAACGTCTCCTTTTCATGAGCTGATGAGCTCAAGTTGTGTTACTAAGAGAATGACTAAAGCAACAAGAATGCTATTTGTTGCCTTTCCTGAACATGAGCTGTTTGGGTGACAGACTTGTTTTGTAGGTTCAGTTTACCCACACATTTGGAGAGATTCTGAAATTCTACAGGTGCTAACATCATGGAATCCATTTCTGTGTTCAAGATGAAGTGTGGGCTTGGGGGTGGGGGGGGACTGAGGAGGGGCTTATCTCCTTTGCTGTTTATTTTCCGCCCTTATTAGTGTTCCACAAAGTACAATCATAATTGAATGCTAAAGCATCGTCATACAACTAACTGCAAATGGTGAAGGGAATAATGTCAGTGTTCCCCTTTTCTTTCATTCTAGCTTGGCAGCTTTTAACTCCCAGACCTCCTGCCGTTACCAGTGCCACAGGCTATTTAAATGCTATGTGAAAGCCTTTCTGGTTTTTTGTTATAAATTTACTGGCTATTAATTTCACAATGTGACCTCATATTCTCATTAGTTGGCTGATTTCGTTATGGCCTTCAAAAAGTTAAAGATTCCCATCAAGGTACATTCTATTTCTCTTGTCTTTCTGGCCATCTTCAGTAACTTGCAAAACTTTCTGGTGTCTTTGAGCATCCCCGTTAACTCTTTTCTTATTCATATTACATACATATTTGTAATACTTAGAAACTTATCTCAGTCTATATAATCTATGTGTGGTCTGTATATTATTTATATTTTCTATTAAATTATAGGTTTGCATTCCTCACCCCCCCCTTTCTCATTGTGACAGATTACAAGAGAAACTGCTTATTTGTTGCAGAGTTGTATCACAAATCATTTACATATTGTTGAGTAATGGAAAGCTCTTTCTTGGTATTCTTCTCATTCACAAAGTACGAGGTAGGGAATGACCTTTGCTATACTAAGACAGTGGCAGTATAACCTCTCATAGTCTAGGGTCATTGTAATTTCCTCCACATTTCTCTTTGAGCCAGGAACCTCCCAATCTTGGCCTAAAATCTTAGAATTCAGATGAAAAACAGTTCAATTGTTGCTGTTCTGATAGATCCTAGAAACTGGCAGAATGTGGGGTTATCGGACAAGGAAAGGTGTATCTGAACTCAATTGGGGCCTTAACTCGATCTTTTTTATATGAGTGCGTGAATCTATGAACTGTAGAAGGTTTTGTGGTATTCTGGCTCCTAAAGGCTTGCTCCCATCTGTCCTACCTCTGCTCCACCCAGGAGAGAGCTAGAGCCACTCAGTACTGTCAGCCCAGTCCTAAAGAAAGAGCACGCCGTTCCAAGGTGGCTTTTCAAAAACCTGATTCTGTGGTACTTCACTTTTGGTATTCTATCCATGAAAACTATAAAATGTATTAGAGCCATGGCATTGAAGTGGCAAAAGCTAGAAATAAGATGAAAGATTGTAGGACAATCTGGCACGATGAAGGTTCCAGACCAGACACTCAGACCTTTAAATATTGAGAACAAGGTAGTCAAGCTAACACTTCCTGAGGAAAAAAGAAGCAGCTTTTGTTTATTTGGAATATGGCGGGAACCGGGATGGAAGAAGGAGGTTCAAGTCACTAGAGGATCGGAGCACAGTGGTGACAGGGACATTGGTGACATTGGTGACTTCATTCTTGGAAGAGTCTGCCTTCCCCCCCAAAAT
The DNA here is from genome assembly GCF_000151885.1 of Dipodomys ordii. Classification (NCBI taxonomy): domain Eukaryota; kingdom Metazoa; phylum Chordata; class Mammalia; order Rodentia; family Heteromyidae; genus Dipodomys; species Dipodomys ordii. The sequence goes on from NW_012267227.1 coordinate 19,245,255, forward strand.
CTCCCCTCTAAGAGTCCTTATTTTGCTAATCAAATAAGCACCTGGCACATATTTAGTGGGCACATATGCATTAATACTGCAATAAGCAGGCAAATAAGCATAGGATTATCAGAGTCCCTACAATGAACCATAAGAAAAGCCATCTGCCTATGAAGAAGGTTTCAGAGATGTGCTTTTAGTTTCTGAACACACTTTCAGCTGTTGTTTGATGTAGTTTTTACTGCACCTTAGCGTTGAGTTATAAAGCTGTGTGAAAGGTGGGGTGGTCTGGAGGGAGGGTGGACCGGGAGTGGTGTGAATGATGCACAAAGAAATAAAGATCTGAGAATGTTCCCCTAAAAATGATGTCAAATGCACCCCCTCTTTTTCCTACTAGCTTATGTTATATATTGAGGACTTTGCCAGCAAACACAATGGCACAAATATGCCATCTTTCCCCCAAACAAGCCATAAAGCTGCTATCAGAAGCCTCCTTGAATCCTTAGGACTGCTATTGGAAACAAATAAAAATAAATAGAGACATGGGTAAGATTCTTGTCACATTAGGCTTATTCTCAAATTGACTGATAGACTATAAATAATAAGAATTATTAGTAATGCTTCATTAAATTGAGGACAGTAAGGTTGTGCAGGGATGCGGTTGGGGCTTGTGCTAAATGAAATGTCCAAATTAATGCCCTGATGGAGAAAGTAAATAGCTGTGAGCATTCCAAAATAGAGGGGCTGCAAGCACAATGGAAGATCTTAGGTGGAAAATTTTAAATGGAATGAGATTTAATTTAGATAAATCTATAATAACTTGCTCATGGGAAAGTAATTCCTATTGAGTAATAACAAGCAAAATTCTTCTGAAAGAATAATAAAGTGGAAAAGGATTGAGTGTAATGGATACTATTTTCTGAGCGTTGATGATGTACAAATCATTGGGGAATATTTTTAAGTTAAATCCAGTCTTCCATCTCTAAAATGAGCTGTAAAGTTAAATCCCAAACTAGTGCTGTTTTATGTTCACCAGTTTGATCAAGCAAATTGCTTGCATTGGTGCTGCCACCTTTGACTTTATATCACCTGATCAGCAGGTCTGCCTTTATTGGCTAAGTAGCCAATAGGTTCAGAAAGAAAGAGGTCCCTATGATTGATAACATCAGATCTTTCAGAAGTCCAAACAAACCCATTGCACTTAATTCCCTCTTCTTCAAATAAGAAAGCAAAGAGTAGTAAACTGGTGCCCAGGGACTAGAGTCTGGTCTGTACTCTAGTAGTGACAATCCCTAAATAAAGGGCAGGAGCAAGGCTGTAAACTTGGAAGCACTTGGTACTGCTGTGCTTTGCTTTTGAAATAATATACACAGTTCACAAAAATATATTCAATAAATTAGATAGTCGAGTAAGAGTTAACAAATGGACCTGAGGATTTTGGGCAATTACGATAGAAAATGAAAATGAGAGTTTACTAACAAAGTCAGAAAGACACTGACAACAAATTCATTTCTTGCTTTCTTGTGCCTATGAGCCATTTATTAGTTGCTGGGCCAACATGGCTTACTTTTTGTCCAGAGTGGAGACCCAGGCATTGAAACTGAGCAGGAGTTAAATCAAGCAGTGAACCTGTAAATTAAACTGGTGGTTTTTAAGAATAGTCTCCTTTCCCAATTCCAGGTAGTATTACATCTTGAAACTGGTCTGGAAGCATGTATACCACCAGTGTGTGTGTGTGTGTGTGTGTGTGTGTGCACGCACTGCATGCGTGTGTGTGCACTGCGTGTGTGTGTGTATGTGGCCTGTGTGTGTATGTATGCATGTGTGCATGTGGTGTGTGTGTGTGTGTGCACGCACTGCATGCATGTGTGTGCACTGCGTGCGTGTGTGTATGTGGCCTGTGTGTGTATGTGTGCATGTGTGCATGTGGTGTGTGTGTGTGTGCACGCACTGCATGCGTGTGTGTGCACTGCGTGCGTGTGTGTATGTGGCCTGTGTGTGTATGTGTGCACTGTGTGCATGTGTGCATGTGGTGTGTGTGGGTGTGTGCACGCACTGCATGCGTGTGTGTGCACTGCGTGCGTGTGTGTATGTGGCCTGTGTGTGTGTATGTGTGCACTGTGTGAGTGTGTGCATGTGGTGTATGTGTGTTTCTTTCTTTTGCTTTTGAGATGAATTGAATAAAAATTATAACTGAACAACTAGATGTAAACCTCCTGAGGATGGGAGAAAGCCATGCCACTGCGCCAGGGCTCTGGTGGGCAATTCTGAGGTCTGCAGAAGGGCTCAGGTGGAACCAGGTGGGATGTTTAAGTGCAGCAAATGATCCAGAGACTGGGATGCCATGAAAAAAGGTGTTCCTGTTTGTAGCTCTACTTCTCTTCACTCTTTACATTGGTACAAAGTTGAGACGATGAAGAATTCAGAATATTTACATTCCTATGCTGTTTACTTCTATCTAAATTAATGTTGTAATTATTTTTCTCTAATATTTAAGCTTAAGATAGGATTGGATTTGAAAATATTTGAAATTGTGTGTGTGTGTGCGTGCGCGCGCGCGCGAGCATGCGTGTGTGCACACATGCGCCAATCCTGGGCTTGAACTGTGGCACTGTCCCTGACCTCTTTTGTGCAAAACTAACATTCCACCCCATAAGTCACAGCTCCACCTCTGTTTTTGGTGTCTAATTGGTGGTAAGAGTCTCATGGACTTTTCCTGGTAAGGCCTCTTGAGTAGCTAGGATTACAGGCGTGAGCCACCAGCGTCCAACATCATTTGAAATTTTGTGAGTAGGGGCTGGGAAGGTGGTTCAGTGGTAGAGTGCTTGCCTTACATGCCTGAGGCCCTGGGTTCGATTCCTCAGCACCACATAAGCAGAAAAAAAAAAAGCCAGAAGTGACGCTATGGCTCAAGTAGTAGAGTGCTAGCCTTGAGCTGAAGAGCTGAGGGACAGCACCCAGGCCCAGAGTTCAGGCCCCACTACTGGACCACCCCCCCCAAAAAAAAAGAAAGAAATTTTGTGAGTAGGCTGGGAATGCGGCTTAGTGGTAGTGTGATTGCCTAGCATGCGTGAAGCCCTGGGTTCATTTCCTCAGTATCACATACACAGAACTGGCACACACAAAAATTGTGAGTAACTGTATGGTGATATTTAATTTAGTAAATGTCCATAGTACTTTCCAAAGTCAGTTTCCCTTCTAATTTTATTTTATTTTATTTATTTACATTTTTTGGTTGGCCATGGGCCTTGAACTCTGAGCCTGAACGCTGTTCCTCAGCTCTTCAGCTCAAGGCTAACATTCTACCATTTGAGCTACAGTGCCACTTCAGTGGTTTATTGGAGATAAGAGTTTCATGGGCTTTCCTGCCTGGGCTGGCTTTGAACCGAGATCCTCAGAGCTCAGCCTCCTGAGTAGCTAGGATTACAGGCGTGAGCCACTGGTGCCCAGCTCCCTTCTAATTTTAATGAAAAAAAAAAATAGACGTCATTTCATTTTTTGAACTTGGCAACAGATGCCTTTAAAGAAAAAAAGAAAAGATAAGTCTAGACTGGCCTTGAATTCATGATTCTCCTGTCTCAGACTCCCAGCTGCTGGGATTACATGCATATGCTCTCATGCCTGAGTTATTTATTTCATAAATAACTTTAATGTTAGGAGACTGCATATACTGCACTAGTGGCATTGTTTTAAATGACATCTACACTGTATGTAGCATCTTTTGCATGGTTTTAATTGATCAAGTTCTCCTCACGTTGTGGAACCTTAAGTTTCATTGATAATTATTCCTGGATGAAACTATTGGATATAAAACTATTCAAACTTGTGGCTTAAACTTTACCATCCAGGGAATTTCAAGTTGATCGACTCTACTCCAATATTGTATGGGAGGCCTTAAATCAGTATAAAGCATGTCTTACAGAAAATGTGCTAATACACTTATAAAAATGACTTTTATTTTCAATTCCATTGCAATGTAGAAATATGCTATGGACATAAATCGACCAGCTCAACTTGGTTACTTCCAACATATCTTTGAGGGTACTTTGAGCACCCTTAAATGCGGCCACCAAGTACCAGTTGTGTGTGGCAGGCCCTGGCTGAGAGGATGATTTGGGGTTGGCACCTCAAGTTGAAGCAGGTTCATTAGTGTCCTGCTTTTATACCATGTCTCCATTTCCCTGAGAAGAGCGGTTATGTCCCAAATCACAAAAGTGACCAGGTACAAGAACCATGGACTGCAGACTCCTCATATTTCATCTCTTGTCAGCTATTTCTAAGTTCAGTCAGCCACAAAAATTTGCACAACAGTGCTTACTACGACTCTGCATCTTATTCACTTATGACATACCTTTACTTTTTGTCAAAGAAATGCATGACATTCAACTTCAGTGATAGTTGCAACTAATTTCCCAAATATAGGCGAATGTTGTAATGAGGTCATCAAATGATGTTAAAAAGTAACTTGCCCATTATATAAAAATTGCAGTTTTCAGATTTGTTCCAAAGAGATTCACATTAGGAAGTAGTGGTTGCAATGTGGACAGGGGCTGTTTTGGCTCAAATCTACCAGTATCTAGATGTACCATAAGACTGCACACAAGACATGCCTCCAGGAACAGGTCTCTGTCTTCAGAGTTGGTTACAAGCTGCTTCTCATTCAAGATGAAACCAAGCAGACAGGTAGAACTGTCAACTGCAGTTGCTTCCTGAGTGTGGAGGTCATCAGACAGTGCTGATACAGCCTAGAAGTACAGCAGCATCGTCGATGTTCTACTGCACAGCTCCCCGGACTGTGGGCATGCCTGCACCCCGCCAGGTAGGGTGACGGCTTACAGCAATCACTTTCAGCTCCGGTTTGATGGTATATTCAGAAACACATAGGGGGAAAAAATGGAAGAAACATGAAGCAGGAATGTTGCTTCACCCCATATGATTAACAAGATGCCTATTTGTAAACCTGTTAAGTTGCTTTTTTTCTGATAAGGCAAAAAATGAATTGCTTTTTGCAATCCTGGAACATGTATCAGACACTGTAGTGATGACTACAGGTCTTCACCTTGGTAGGCGATGTTTCCCCAAAGTAGAAAGTATTTGTACTCACGAGGAAAATATCTCTTCGGTGTCATTCAATATGATGGGTGAATTTTCCCCATGATCCATCTATCTGCGCTTTCTGAGTGTGAGTCTAGAGCCCTCATTCCCTGTCGGATTATGAGCCGCCCAGACAGGTCTGACAGAGACATAAAGTCAGGCAGTGAGAACAGAATGCACATTCATACTTCTTCATCTCTTACAGAGACTTGAAGATTCATCAACTAAGAAAAATCTATGAGCATGACTAGCATGGGGCCTGATGAAGGGCGAGGCCCTCAGCAAATATTAATTCTTTCTTTTCACCTCTTCTCATGCTCCTCCTCTCCCGCTTCTAAGATCTTGTTGCTGCATAGTTATAGTGTAGGAACCAGAACAGTCTAGGTGATGCCAGTGAAGTGAGTCACCAATGTCAGTGCTGTGGGCTGTGAAAGCTGAGAAAGAGAGAACTCATTGTCTAATCCACTGTTTGCAAGAATCAATACTGTAGCAGGAAGACTTCCCCCATACTTTGGTTAGGGTTAGGTGACCTTGAAACATTTCATTTGACTTCTGAGCACTCACCGTAGGCCCTGTGAAGATACATAGTACAGTCCAAGCTTTGTGATGCCCAAATCACATGATTTGAGGGGCTGGTCTGTAAAAATTTAGCATGTCTACTTAGGTCCAAAATATTTCTTCAAGACAAGAAGAATTTACAACAAGCTGAATGCTGGTGGCTCAGGCCTATAATCTTAGTTACACAGGAGGCTGTAAATCTGGAGCGCCATTGTTCAAAACCAGCCTGAGCTAAAAATCTCACTAGAACATTTCCAAAATAACCATCAAAAGCCATGTCTGAGGGCATGGTTTAAATGATAGAGTGCTCATCTAGCTAGTTCAGGACCCAAGTTCAAACTCAAATACTAAAAAAAGAAAAAAGAAAGAAGAGAATTTATGACAAATTCAACATTTAGAAGTTGACAAGCACAAGATCACAATAGCTAGAAAAATATCTCTATTCATGAACCCTTTGCTACCTCCTCTAAAGTGCATTCTGATAGCATACTCTGTCATATGAAAACAATTCTATCATAGAAGAGTAACATAATCCGTTGTGGCATATTGCATGGTTAATAAACATCTTCATTGTTGTATATGGTTGTTGATATAATTGGTCTCATTGTGGGATTTCCATGCATGTACTTCACCCATCGCCACGTACTGCTGCCCCCTTCCCCACGGCTTTCCTTTCTCTTCTACTTTCATATCTTTTGTTTTTAAACTAGATTCTGCACAGGAGAGGGAACATGTGATGTTTGTCTTTCTGGGCTTGGCTTATCTCACATAACACAATGATATCTGGTTCTACTTTCCTGAAAAGGACATAATTTCATTCATCTTTATAGCAGAGTCATACTACCACACTGTATTTCATATATATACCACACTTTCCTTATTCATTGGTTATTGGGCACTAGACTAGCTCTGTACTTTTGCTGAGTGTGCTAGCTCAAGGTCACCTAATCATTTACATACATTCCTTTGGATATATATCCAAGAGCAAGATAGCTGTTTAGTATGTAATTAAAGAGTGCAGTTTTGCTTGCTGGTTTTCCCTGTATGTCAGTCCTTTCCACCTAGTCTCTAGGTTCTTTGAAGAAGGAAGCTCCTCTTAAGTTCTGTATCTCTGGGACGTGGTGCCCAAATTCAGGAGCACTGTTAAGGTTCACTGATAATCTTGATGCATTTCGTGGTCCTAGAAGGAAAAATGCAACTGAAATGTGATTTCCTCTCTCTTGTTCTATTTTTATAACTCTGTGAGTGTCACTTACTCCAGAATGTAAATTCTCAGAGTATGTGGAATAATGCCAGTTGCAGACTATTATATTAGTAAATCTGCTCTGGCATTAAGCTAAAATAATGCAAGTGACAAAATAATGAGAGAGAGTAGAGAAAGGAATTGTACACAATAAAGCCTTGCTGATGGAGGAAACAGACAAATGAAGGTGCTTGTAGGTATCAGTAGAGAGCAAGAGAATCTCAACACCACATCTAAAAGTGGGCTCTGTTGTGTATGTGTGTGTGTTTACTTACCAGTTGTCAATAAATAATGTGATGCTTCATTCACAAAAGAATAGAAGTTAACTTTCAGGTCATAAACAGAGCAGCCTTACCCCGTAGCACACACAGCACAGTGGTATTACCACCATGTTCCCATCCCAGTGGTCTTTACATAGACTTTCCTGATTATTACCTGGTGAGGAATTTGTGAGGCCTCTATCCTGAACTTTTAAAGTATCAGCACACAACATGTACACAGAAGATTTCAGACATTATAAACCCACACTGCAATAATATTCTAGACTTTCTAAATACAGTCTTTATTTCTTCTGACATGTTAAAAACTGCAATTTATAATATGGAAAATCTGCAGGTGCTATGAAAAGAGTAGAAACTTTTAAAAGGTATGACTCATCCAGTGAATCACTAAATATTCTGGGAAAGGTATCTTGACATTTTATAGTTTTATTCACATTTTAATAACTTTAAGATCATCCTGATTATCAGGTTGAAGACAAGCAGTCCTTCTCATTTGTATTATATCATTTGACTGAGAATTTTTTTCTGTATGTATTTTTATTATGTATTATTTTCCTGTATGTATTAATAGTAAAGCAGAGTACAACATTGTTAAAAAGAACAAAACCTGCATCCCAAACAGATCACAGATCTCCAATCTCAGAAAATATAGTCATGGATGCAACTCAAGATAATGAGTGCTTCTTAAGGTTAGAATGTTCTACTTTTCTAATCTTTCAGCTTTCCTACCAAAATCCTAACAAAGAGCGTGAAGGAATTCTCTATCTCCATCAAGCCTCCTTGAGTGGGAGACTCCTCTTCCTTTTCTGAATTTTTTCAGAAATTTCTGTGTGGACACACGCCTGGTGTTCATTGTGATCTCCCATTCGTTGCAGTGATTTTCCTACTGAGCTAAATCCTACCTCGGTGGTACATTGACAAGCTTGCGGGAGGCACAGGCCATGTCGTAGTCCTGTTGTAAGGCTCTCAGCAGAGCCTTGGGTAGAGTGACTGTCCAGTAAAGGTGTAGACCAACGACACGTTACCGCACCGATGGCCTCTCAAAGGTCAAGGAATACATAGATATTTCTATCTTTTCCAATTCCATTCTTTTATTGTCTTTTAAAATAAAAGTACTTTGTATTTCAGTAGCGTTTCTGTTCCAGAAACTCAACTTGAATTTAAATTAAAATAAAACAAAGCTTTTTCTTTCTTATAGCTATATTTTAAATGTGTTTTAGTTTCTAACCATAGTAAAGATCCCAGCTTATAAATATATATATATATATATATATATATATATCTACTGTGGGTTTTTTCCAAGCTTCGGAATACACTAAAACCTTTGTGTATTGGATTTATTTAAATTGGTTGCTACTCAACAATTTCAGTGGAAAGTATATGACATCAGAGGTAACATTTAAATTAAACCTAGAAGTCAAAACTCTATAAATACGAGAAGCAGAAGGACTCCTAAATAAGCAACACAGCCGGGGAGCAAGTTAATGTGCCGCATGAAGCCCCTTGGCCTGTGGAGCCCTGGCCCAATGGGCGCCGCTGTAGGAGGGTGAAGCCTGTCTGGCAGGGAGGATGAATGTGGCTCATGGTGCCGCGCTGGGGCACTGGCTCAAGAGTAAGGGGCCATGGATCAGAAGGAGGTTGGATTAACTATGGCCTCCAAGTCCCCCTGGAAAATGAGTAACACCCAGTTGTGAGAGCTGCATTAACCTCTTCAGACCACTAGGGTTCAAAGTGTTCCATAAGGGGTAATTTATTAAATGGGTCCTAATTGCTTGGTAATGTACCCTCCCAAAGTCATTTTTCTGTGCTGTGATTAGGCTTGAGACTTGCCAAGTGCTGTCACTCTCCGCAACTCCATAATGGAACTCTAGGATGTGGGGAGCTGCGCCGGTGGACAGCTGATCTCTGACCGCGTTCAGAATGGTACCATGACGGCCGACAGCCTTGCGCGGAGTCCCCCGCAGTGCAGACAGTGAGCTCCGGGGCCGACGTGCCTTGTTTGTGCGCGTCTGAAGGGATGCATGCATTCTATAGATGGTCGTGTTTAAGATGTGTGCATTGTCCCCACCATTAAATCATCCTTCAAGATATAAAAATAACCACGAGGTTTTGGTTTGGGTGTGTTACCGACAAGCAAATTTTCTTGTTGGCGTCTTTACTTCATATGGAATGGAGTCAATGGGATTTTTTGTGTGGTTCCAACCCAAGATGGGCATTTTACTGACTCAGCAGGTCTTGGGCAGGGGATTTGCGAATTAGCAAGGCCAGCAGAGGGAGTGCGAGAGCATTGTTACCAAAAAAAAAAAAAAAAAAGTTAAACTATAACAATTAGCAGTAGAAGTTCTGACGTTTAATCACAGAGGCTTCTGCAGAATCGTCTAACTACGAGGCGGCTTCAGAGACGTCACTTGGAGAGCAGCCCACAAGTCACCCAGCGCTTCTGGCTCCTGCCTGTTTCTACCAAGTTCACTGATGGGTAGAACATAATTGTGCCTGCCTTTTCAGGTTTTGAACATGAAAGCTTCTCCCAGTGAAGATCCCTTGAGAAAAGCTTTGTCCTCTAGCAAAAAAGATGCGTGTTTGAGCAGTGGGAATTACCATCGCTAGAGTGAAATGGGTGTCAAGTCTGTCCTTCAGCTGTCAAGGTCAGCTTCGTAGACTGGATCCCAGCTGTCTCCCAGTGCCTACAGGATAGCAGTGGGTGACTAAGGGTTAGCTCAGCATCTGCTTACCACACATGAACGATCAAGCTACAACACAGCACAAAGGTGTCTTCCATCACAGGGAAACTGCAAATTCTAATAGCATACTTTGCTCTGTAGCTCCAATGTACAGGCTACTTACGGAAGTAATCCATTCTCCAAACACGCTTTCAGATTGTGACAAAGAAGCCCTGTTCACACCCACCATCCCGAGCTTAGGATCACTTAAAACCTCAATTTTGCAATGTGTGACAGTTTTGTTTTCCAGACATTTTCAGCAGCATTGCTTATGAGATAATCTGTGCGAGCCCCCTAGCAGCTCTTTCCAGTGGACATCTTGGAGAAAATGATCATCAAAACAAACCAGCCTTTACACCATACTGAACTAAGTAAAATTTTTCTTTATTTTACAAGGTTTGGATAACCTTGAGTTACGGTAAGTAACACTCATCAGGAAGTTTAGTAGGAAAAACATAGTTTGGAAAGTAAATATTCACTTCTGCTTTCTCCAGTAGATGTCACTTTCTGAACATAGGATATCATGCTGTGTAAGATGCAGCGTCTACCTTACAAAGATGGCAAAATGAAACTGTGGGTTCTAGTCATAGGCGATCACTTTTAAAAGGCTTTCAGTGGTGTTTTCTGCATTTGGAACTCTCAAGGGTAGTGAAGGCAAAGTAAATGCAAGCCATTTTACACATGTCTGTGTGGCTTTAGTGATGGCTGTCGGGGTCACAAGGTGCACACTACCCCCGCTGCATCTCCAACAATTATGAAAAACCAAGCGTTATTCCAAATCACAGCATAAACTAATTTGCCAAAACCAAATGTGGTTCTCTAGTACAGAAGCCATTATTAAAAATGCACTCCATGTTCCCATTACCAAGGACCTAATCAAATATGACTTATAATCACCAATTCTAACTTTAGGGATTATTTTTTTCTGGGTTTTCAACATCATTTCAATAGTACATCAGTTTCATATGAATGATGAGGGGGGGAAAATCTAGTTATCTGAAGTATTTCATTATACAACTAAGGACATCAGCACCAGAATGAGAAGTGGAGAGAAGGAGGGAGGGAGGAAGAGAAGGAAAGGGAAGGAAGGAAGAAGGAAAGAAGGGAAGGAGGAATGGAGGGGGAGGGATGAAGGGAGAAAGGAATGAAGGGAGGCAAAAGGCATTATAAATATTAACATTTTAATGCCATCTACGTGTTCCAGAATGAAAATCAGGAGATCAAAAATATTAGTGGTTAGAATTAGATTAATTCTCCCTAAAATACTTTCAAAAGTGTTCTTTGCATTTCTAAACATAAGCCTCATTATGCTGTTCTATTTGCATTCTAAGACAGTTGAATTTTATATTTGAGTTGTTTTAATAGATGACTTTGAAATGACAGAGGCGAGTGCATTTTTGTACTCTTGATTTTGATCCCATCAAGACTTTGCTTGCAGCTACTATAATGTGAAATAATAGGGAAGGCCACAAAGGCTTTAGAAAATGTTGACATCTGGGTCACATTTGATTCAGTCATTGTATTGACAAACATGATTTGATAATTGCCAAATTAAGCACAAAAGAAAATTAGTTAAACGACTACTTTTATTTTTAGCTGCTCAAACAAAAGAGATGAAGTTTGGTGGCAAATCGTGATAGGATGTAGAGTGAGAACTCCCCAAGAATGGGCGTGCGGTTTTACAGAACAAAGACCTCTCTCTGGCCATCAAAACAAACATCTAAATGGTCTCTCTAGGTTCTAAGTATTTTTGCACTGAGAGTAAACCCAAGGAGCTCCATCCTTATCTGGGGAAGAGATTTTTCTGTCACATTAACTGGGCAATTCTGCTACCATTCTTGTGTATACTTGGCTAAAACAAAGAGATTATAGGGGTTTCGGTAATAAAGGGATTTAGAGGGTTCACCTCCAGGCTGGTGATCAACTTCACTTTAGCTTTAAGATACCTAAAGTCATGAATGCACCCAGGGCAGGTTTACTTTCCATTTAGGCTGAGTTAGAATCCCACTTCATAATAAAGCCTAGGGCGTTTTTCAGCTATTTAGAGCAAACGGAGTTGCCCAAAGAAAAACAAAGATTGAACAGGAAGAATAGAAGCGAACATACAGGGAGAGGCTGTATTTCTAAGGAAACGGAGTTTCTGGTTTCTTAAGGAAAGGGTTTCACCGGCCCAGGTCTTGTATGGATCTTGTGTAGGTCAGTAATGTATAATTCTGAAAGACACTGATGACACTGAGGGCAACAGGTTGGTGTCATGAGGCTGGTCACTGTGCTCCGATTGAGATCTTGGAAAGAGCCATGCCCCGCATAGCCACGCCACGCCACGTGAGTCTGCGTTCCTGTCTGTGTGGCCTACCCCTCAGGGAAGGTCCCGGGAAGTACTGGGATTCCTTAGCCTAGTACTTGATGTTTTTCCTGTTTTCATATTTCTCATTCCTATAATACCTAATATCCTGTTTAACAGATTAGAATAAAAAACTCTGGGCATTTGACAGTCAGTGCTTAATTCCATAGTTACTTAATTCTGTAGATACTTGTTACTGATTTCATTATCATTGCATGCACCACAATTGCGTTAAATATTAAATGAGTGAAAATCTAAATATAAAATCAACATGCCACTTGTAGACTACAAGTAGATAAATAAGGTGGATGCCTGTGTGTTTCACACTTAATTATAGGCTCATGCCTGTAATACTAGCTACTCAGAAGGCTGAGATCTAAGAATCACAATTCAAAGCCAGCCTGCTGGGCAGAAAAGTCTGTGAGACTCTTATAAACCCCCAAAAAGGCCAAAGTGGAGCTGTGGCTCAAGTGGTACAGCACTAGTGTTGAGCAAAAAAAAAAAAAAAAGCTCAAAAGACAGTGCCCAGCACAAGGAAGGAAGGGAGGGAGGGAGGGAGGGAAGGAAGAGGGGAGGAGAGAGAGGAGGGGGGGGAAGAAAGGGGAGGGGAGGGGAGGGGAGAGAAGATACCAAATAATACCAAGTATCTTTTGACCCTTTTGAGCGCTTCCCAAACTTGTCCTTGTTTTTCTTCCATCATGGACAGCATCATCCTGAAATGCTTGTCAACCAGCCCCTTTTTTCGGTGTCTGTCTGTCTGTGTTTATCTGTCTCTCTCTCTCATACTAATATTAAATGGTCCCTAGGAATTCTGAATAGTGGCCATTTGTTTGGGAAAAAATAACAGAAAACAAGGTTATATGTGTCAGCATTCAATTAAAATTATCAAAACATTATGAAACTAAGAATGCTTTTATCTGTAGCTATCTATATGCTCTGCACATAGATTGTATTTGTAATACTAGTTTCCAAATCATACAGTATAAGATTTGAGATTCCAGAAAGGGTTTCTAAGGAAATGTGGTTTATTTCTTTTCTGGGTTTTTGTTTGTTTGTTTTCATATGAAACATTTTCTTTAAAAGAAATAGGATCAGAATCCAGAGAACTGATAATTAAGGAAAACTCCTCAAATTCCAAGCCTATTTTATTGGCCCTATCTCAATGATCTGAAGACGATCAGATTTTACAGGGGAGTAGAGGAAGTGTCCAGGGGTCTCTGGTGAGCAGGGACTAGAAAATAACCGAGAAAATGAGACCAGGGGACTCTGGAGGCCGCTTGCCCCTCCTTCCCCCATCTTCTTTCTACTTTTTCTCCAAGTTTATGCAGACCCAGTCACTACAGTAAGCAGTGAAATCCAACTCTGCAGTTACTCAGGGGCAAAGTAACCCCAAGCAGGTACCATTATGTTCTGTATCTGCACAGAAGACCATGGAGTTAATTTTCTGCCTTTAAGATTGAAACATTGTGCAAGAGAATGTAAGAGTGTCTAAGTCAAAATTTACAAGTATAGCTTATGATAATTTTAAGTAAATGTTAGATGACAAGTCAATTTTGCACTAAAATTAGAATATCCTAAATTCACATATGTTATCAGTATGGGTGTTCTTGAATTTTGTTTAAAGTTAGTAAATAATATTCCAGGAATGAACCCTAAAATAGAAAAATAAGACATTTAAGGCATTTGTTGTTAGAATTGTGACTAAGACTCTCAGTAGCTTGATTACCTAATGGCAAGTATGACAAGTGCGATAACAGATTTAGGAATAATATCACCACCTTGAAAAAATAAGCATGACTATTAATAATTAATAATTGTTTAATGTTTTAAATAATTCTGGAATCACCAAAGGTGTTACAAGTTTGTATGAGCAGATTGAAGAGTCATATCATAATCTTTGCAACAGTACCACCACATCTAATTTCTTTGCTACATTTCAGAACTATTTTCAATTTTTTTGTCCTTTAGTTTATATTAGAGTCATACCCATCCACCCCCTTCCATAGCTACATCCCACATTAGGTCCTCACTGTGTCTGTTTCCTGATCTTCAGAGCTTGCCTTCCAGCCCTCTGCATTAGATCACCAATTACCTGCAAACCAGAGTTCACTAAGATTCATTTCTCAATTTTGATTGAATTTCCATTTCCCATTGAAAAATCCTAAACTCTTTAGTATTCCACTTAAGTTTTCTAGTTGTTGACTTCTCCCTCGATACTCCAAGAGCTATACTCTTTCTGTATCTAACATCTGATCATTTTCATAAATCATAACCTCCCTTTCTGTATTTTGCCCTGTTCCGTATTTTTATTTGCTTAGACCCTATTGGGTCTAATTTTATATGCAACCCTTGAATTAGTCCTAAACTCTTAGAGCTTCCAAAACACCTCAAGTCATGTTTAAAACATAGCATTTCTTATGTTCTGCCTTCATATTTCAATTATGAAGGGTATAGATTTTATTAATGCCCCCAGATCTCTGCTTGAGATTTATATCCACAACCTTTTAATATATACAACCAGCCTCAAACTATAACAGTATCTGTGTACTGAATTCAGTGTTTGCCTTTATATAGGAAAAAGTGAGGACTATTATCATCTTGAAAGAAAACTACATTGTTTTTCCCTTGTGGTGTTGGGGACTGGATATGTACCTTGCACATAATAGGCAAAGAAAAAGTACTTGAGACCAGGCATCGGTGGCTCACACCTGTAATCCTAGCTACTCAGGAGGCTGGGATCTGATGATCCGGATTCAAATCCAGCCAGAGCAGAAAAGTCTATAAGACTCTTATCTCCAATTAACCACCAGAAAACCAGAAGTAGTGCTGTGGCTCAAAGTGGTAGAGTGCTGGCCTTGAGCAGAATTGCTCAGGGATGGCACCCAGACCCTGAGTGCAAGCCCCATGGCCAATTAAAAGAAAGAGAGAAAGGAAGAAAGAAAGAAAGAAAGAAAGAAAGAAAGAAAGAAAGAAAGAAAGAAAGAAAGAAAGAAAGAAGGAAGGGAAAGAAAGAGTAGTGTGTGTTAGTATTTATGAGTAATTTATTATAATTTTACCACTTCTTCAAAGAAAATTTTTTTAGTATTTCAAAAATATTAGGAATTTTGCTGGATCAAAAATTCAAATATGACTTAGAGCCTTCTAAAAAGTGGACAGACACTCAAAGGCGATTTGCCTTAAGTAGCCGTCATGGTAAAAACCCAAGTGCTGTGGACCATGGAGGAGGGAGTAGCTAATTTGAACAGTGTGCACTGCTGGAGGACCTCGGAAGTCTCGTCTACTGACGAAGCAGCCAAGGCAGGCTCAGCCATAGCAGGGGGACTGACTGGTCACTCAGTGAGACCACAGCTAGGTAGCTGCCCCAGGGTCCCACGGCCCAGGGATGAACAGGCCTGGCTGAGAAGCATGAGTCTATGTCATGCAGCTGCACAACTGCAGAATCGCTTGTAAAAAGTTGCCTTAAAATTTAGTAAGATTTTTTTTTTTTTTGGTCGGTCATGGGGCTTGAGCTCTGGGCCTGGACACTGTCCCTCACTCAGCTCTTCAGCTCAAGGCGACTGTTCTACCACTTGAGCCACAGCACCACTTCCGGTTTGCTGAGTGGGTTATTGGAGATAAGCGTCTCATGGACTTTCCTGCCCCAGCTGGCTTTGAACCGCGATCCTCAGATCTCAGCCTCCTGAGTAGCTAGGATGACATGTGTGTGCCACTGGCGCCCAGCAATTTAGTAAGATTTTATCTTCCAGTTTATCTTTTCTAATTCTCCTTCTATAAGGTTTCAGGAATTATTTCTACTACCTCTTAACTTCCAAGGACAAGCCAGTTATAATATTCAGTGATTTTTCACACCTCCTACTTTGCCTCCCTCCCTCCCTCCCTTCCTCTCACCCTCCTTCCTTCATTCCTTCCCTCTCATAGAAAGATCAGACTCAGGGCCTTGTGCTTGCTAGGCAAGTGTGAGACCACTGAGTACTGCAGCCAGAATTTCTAACTTAATGTCCTTTCCTTTCCCTCAAATTAAACTTTCTGAGGAACTGTTAATTTCCTACATTCGCAAACCATACAAAATGCAGCTGGCTGGTCTTTCTCACCCTAAGGTACCTGAAAACTCACTGCAGCCCCTGGGACTGAGGTGAGTTTGAAAATCACTACCTCTAAGCTGTGCTCCTTCTTGATGGGGAAGTGGAGATTCTGAGGTTCTGAGTGCTGGGTGCAAGTTTATCCCAGCAATACCGCAGAGCAGGAAGTGGAGCTGTCCCTTCACTGTGTGTGCAAGTGTATCCCAGCAGTTACCGCAGAACAGGAAGTGGACCTGTCCCTTCACTGTGCTTCCAAGATAAAATTAATTGTATTTACATAGCAAAATGAGCATGGAGTCCACGGGGCTCTCAAGGTGACCTTCAGGATGGAGAGAGACTTTCTTTTTCATGATAAGGCAAGACTTATTGGAACAGAGTGATTTAGTGTTAAGTAATTCAGAATCAATGCTAAGTCTTTTATTCTATACTTTTATTTTGATATTGAATTACCATAAGTGACATTTCCTGTCCCCTAACAGGAAGAGAGTGGTTAAAGAAGTCTCAGTGCTGCCATTGGCCAGCCAGGTGCACCCCCCCACCCGCCCCCAACCCTACTCTCCTCCCCATCCTCCCCCCCTCCCCCCTGCCTCCGAGTCCCCAGCCCCCAGGTTAGAAAGATGTGTGAGAATTTTTTTTAATCATAGCACCCCAGAGGTAGGGGAAGATGGTCAGTTCTAGATCAGCCAGGACTAAGTAGTAAGGCCTGGCTTCAAAAAAATAAATTAATAAATTAAATGATCCAGGAGATAAAAATAAATAAATAAAAACAAACAAGAGCTGGAGCTATAGCTAAGTGGTAGATGTTTGCTCAATAGTCAACAAGGCCCAGTGTTTCATCCCAGGACTGTAAAAATAAACCAACTATTTAAAAAGAAAGAAAGAAAGAAAATTTGAATGGCATCTCATAGAAAGAAGAACAATAAAATAGCCATTTCTTGGAAAACTTAGAATGCTTTAATTTAGAGATTAAATGATTTAAAACACACACACACACACAGGAGTTACTGAAAATCATCACATATGTAGGTGATACAAATTCACATCCTTGAAAAAGAAGTTTATTAGCTATAACTTAACAGAGAAGTATATTGTTTGTGCATACAGACCCCTCCTACTGACAATTGTTAAGTCAATATTGTGGTTGAACAGTTTTAAAGATGTTTGATTACTTAAATGGCTTCATACCAACATTATGACAAAACATTTATTAGAAGGAGTGATAGAAATTAATATCTTTTAAGAGTGAGGAAATACTTTGCAAAAAACCCCAATACATTTCTTACTATTGGATTACAAGATAGGATTTACAAATATCATTGCAAATTTCAATAAAGACATTAAAATCTGCAGGACCATTTTTGAATTTTTATAGCCTCAATTATGAATGAACAAAGATTAACAACAGAGAAGTTGTTTCCCAACACAACAGGGGATTGGAGACAATGTAAAAAAATTCTCCAGTTATAGCTCACCTTTTTTGTACCTCTTGAATTTAAATTCAAAGATGTAAAGCATGGTCTCACAAGAAAACAGATTAATTTCTAAGCCAACCATAAGTCCCAGCCTCTTCCAAATTAGTGTTGTGTGTACCATGATTTTTATGTGATGTCACCAACTTGATTAATCACCCAAGAAAGCATACACAACAGAGGTCTTGCAGGGCAGCGCCTATGAGAAACACGTGGCAACTTACAAGAGATAACCAAAATGTAAACTTCTCAGAAAAATTAATTGTAGTTCAACTTTAAGGAAAACTCTAACAAGTCTTTAATTTGTAAGTCCTACCATTATAAATATCATCACCTGCTTTATCTGAACATAGAAACATCCTGAGCATAGAAACATTGCTGTTATTAAGTCAATGACTAGTTACTTGCTGAACAAAATGAACACATTGTGACTTAAATTCCAAGTTTGCTTATGTTAATTCAGAGTATTTTTTTCAAATTGTTATCAAATACTTGATCATAGAAACTGATTTTTTAGTTGGTGGTACTGGGACTTGAACTCAAAGCCTCATGCTTCCCAGGTAGGCAGTCTGCCTACCAGTCGCACCATACCTCCAATCTAACTTCTGGTGTTTATGTTTAAGATGGGGTTCAAGAACGTTGGTATCTGGGCTGGCCTTTAACTCTGATCCTTCCACACGACCTCCTGAGTCATTAAGATTGCAAGCCACTGGTGCCCGGCTCTTTCATTTCCTTCTACTAGAAAAGCATTCACCAAGAACTTTATGTTCTCTGATGGGAGTTATTTTTGCATGAGGGGATTTAAAATTGAGCCATTTTCTCACCTGATGCATACTAGATGTTACACTTTATTTTAAAAGAATTAACTGCAGGAATGGTTTCATGTTGAATTATATTTAGCAGAGGAAGCAAAGACTCTCATGTCAGAGGCCTGAGACAGTGAAAAAGGAAATTCTGTCTTGATGTCCAACCACTTTCTATGGCTGGTCTCCAAGTACGTGACAAACTGTGAAAATACAACATACAAAAGGAATATTTATAAGTTTTCCTCTTCTATCAGATACACAGTATTTTTTTCTTCCATGTCACATATACTGTAACCACAATTTACAAGTATATGCACAATCAAACTGCTATTGATTTAACGATACATTTCTTTGATGTCCCTAGCCTTAACCTCATTTATAAAGCTGTTTTGCATTGTTTCAAACCATCAATGATTTGTGACTCATGAATATTCAAATCTAATTTGCACTTACCTTTTTGGTATGCATGCTTATTTGCAATATGTCTCCACACTTGCCCTTTTGTATTTATTTGTGAATTGTTTTATTGAAATAATATATTTTAAAAGCATAGTAAGTCTATTTAAAAACAACAAAAGCGGTTGATGATTGACTCTTCTTGATCTCAGCCTAGTCCCTGTATTTTGCTGCTCAGCAAGTTCAGTCATTCTGCAACCATGTCTTTAGTATTTAAAAAAAAAAAAACATGCTTTTGCAAGCTGATGTTAAGTTCAATGGATGAGTTTAGTTTAGTTTTGTCTCTAGGAAAGAATCAACAATTTTTAGATGAACCTGAGCCTTACACAAAAAAAGAAAGAAGGGATTACTTCTGGTGTAGAAAAAAGTTCCTGCAGACCTGATCCTTCCTGTCAGAGTGGATCAGCCTCCCCACTTACATGGTGGAATGTGAGAAATGAAACCTAATGCTCTCAAGCACTAACAAAAAAAAAATCCTTTAGATGTCTTTAAGATGATGATAGCTAAAGGAGACACTCAGGACTTTGTGGATTGCAGGCATGCCACTAGTGATTGAAGCTCCCAAACAGGAGATCAGGGAGCTACCTGCCTCGGGAATGAGCTGAATGAGACCCTGCTTCTTGTTGCAAAACCTGTTCAGGGACAAAAGGGAAGTGTTGCATTGAGAAGAAAAATGGAGTAAAAAGCGTCTCTTTCATAATTGATCGTTAGACTCAACTATGATCTCTGAGAAAATCCAAACATTTAAATGTCCTGCTCTGCCAAAAGAAAAAAATTGCAATTTGTATTTTTATGCCAGTAGTTAATAGCTTACAGTGTGGTAGGTGTGAGTGTCCCTCGTTTGCATATTGCTCAATTTCTAAACTGGCTTTTAATCTGCAAAGAAGTTATTGGCTACCAACTGCTTTCCATTGTACGATTAAGTCATCTCCAGATTTAGTACAATGATTCAGTACAGTGAATAAACACTCCATACAGACTGGCCTGAAACACATGCATCATTTTGTAATATGATAGCCCTTCATATGTGTCTATCGCTGACACTGTGTGAATGAAAGCATGTTGCTTCCTTTCAGAAAGCCTCCATCTCCTTGTATGGTAAAGGGACAACAGTAGTGCACCTATATTGTTGTATGAATTAAATAGGATGATTCAAATGCAAGGTACTGCAGCAGACTGGCCGGCAGTACGTAATGGAGAACACGCTATTCCCAAAGCAGTTGCTCTTAGTCTCTAGAGATTGTATCATCTCCACAGCTCCTCTTCTGTGGCTCAGTGATACAGTTAAATAACTGCCTCGGCTCCAGCCAGTGGTTGGCTTAGGATCCCTGAGGGAGAGTCCATGACCACAAGAGAAAGGAGATGTGAGGGGAACTTTGCTGGGGCCATGTGAATTTGTTTTTTTAATCAAACATCTTCCCACAGCAGCATCTATAAAAACAGAATCAGGCACTCTTTCTCTTGGTGTGGTTGTAGGAAAATAACTTCTTCCTTTTTTGTGTAAGCCAACTAGAATTAAAGTTTCCTAGTCATTGAGGCTAAAAACTTCTTAACTGAGTTGGAGTAGCATATAAACAAGTTGTGACCCCTGGAGCCTTTTCTACAGTGCGGGCCAGGGATCCCCACAGTGTCTCCATCACCGCGAATAAAGGGCTCAGAGAAACCCTGCAAGATTCCTCCACTCTCCCAAACACCAGTAGAACCCCCAGCACTGTTCTTTGGCTTGTGTAAGAATAGAATTCAAGAATATGCCACCTGTGCTTTGCTTCTGCAACCCATCCAACCACACAGGCTTATAGTATATCTGAATTTTACATTATTTGCCCTCTAGAAGTCATAGACTGAAGCAGAATGGCACTGCAGACATAAAATCCAGTGACCTGCAATCTAAGTGAAAATGGTTTTATTTGTTTGATGAGTTTATGTTCCTCAGTCTAACTGATCAGTTTAATCTAATATACAGAACTTAGTTGGTGTCCTCAAGCTTAAATTTTCCTCTGTATAAGAATAAGCCCACTTTGCTTTATCTCTCACAGACCTTTGGAAATAGAGTATATGATCACAATAAGTAACACCTAACTAAAAATCCAGTAATGTGCTTTTCGAAATACTGAACTAGTTTGTGTTTTGTTCTGTCCCTCGTCTCAGCCTATGTGCCCCAAGCTAAACATGAGTTAATCTTATCAGGAATCAGTAGAGAAGAGACCAGGTACTCTCTACTGCCTTAAAATATGTGGAATCATAGGTCTGGAGACATTCTTAGATATGATCTAAAAAGCCAGCCTCACACAATGCCTGAGACGTGCCTAGGGTCACTGCTCAGAAAGGCATCTGACTCCAGGCTAACATAGCTGTAGGAGTAAATATCAGATTTCAATATGTGATGTGGCTTTTTGTTGCTTAATTTGTCTCCATGAGAAGCTACCTAATTTTTTTTTATCTCAGCTTTATATTTTAAAACTATTTCCTGTAATTTAAGATATAGAAAGTGAAGTCACTGACCTACCTTGCTAATAGAATTCTACTTGCCATAAAACATTAGAAATAAAAAGGGAGCATGTATACAGTACCACAAACATTATATTATTAGAAGACTAATCTGCATCATTACATAACCCATTTTAAAACTTAGATGAAATGTATTACGTTCATATAAAATAACTTATCGGGCATTACTAAAAAAGAAATGGTAGATATAAATTGCTGGATAATAATTATTACAGGAATTGAATCAGCAATGAAGACTCTTCAAAGGAAAGCCAATATTATTTTATACATAAACTCCATCA
Organism: Dipodomys ordii; assembly: GCF_000151885.1. Taxonomy (NCBI): domain Eukaryota; kingdom Metazoa; phylum Chordata; class Mammalia; order Rodentia; family Heteromyidae; genus Dipodomys; species Dipodomys ordii. Next base: position 19,267,073 of record NW_012267227.1, read on the forward strand.
CAGTTGTTTAATGGCACTAAGGTTTGAACTCAGCTTCATGCTGAGCAGGAGGGTGCTCTACTACTTGAGCCACACCACCTGTCTTCCATCAATTTTCTAATAGACCAATAATTTAGAATAAAAACGGAGAAAAGTCCTCTGTAATTCTAATTCATTATATGGAGGCAATAAAACCTCTGTATAATGGTGGCTTTTTAAGAAGATAATGAAATTAGGCAAAGATAATGAAAGGTTTTTAAGAAGAAAGATGGAATCCCTGGCTATTTTCTCACATCAATTGAAATTTACAAATTGTAAGTAAAATATTATTAACCTGAATCTGGATGGGTGCAGTAAAGATAGTATCACAATCAACCAGGACATAGTCCAGAGATGCAAAGTAGCTCAATATTGAAACGGACTATGAGTGAAATAGTAACAAAGGAGAAACGCATTTTATTCTATATAGAAAAATCACCTAGCAAAACTTAATGCATACTTAAAATTGTAAAAACAAAAAGTCTCAGCTAGTCATTGAGGAGTAAATGTTCTCTTGATCTGATGCAGATTTTTACTGATCTGTTGCTGCAAACAGCATTCATAAGGCATGAGATAATGATGCCCAGTACTTAAGAGTACTTCCCTTCAGGGCTGGGAATGTGGCTCAGTGGTAGAGCGCTTGCCTAGTATGCATGAAACCCTGGGTTCAATTCCTCAGTACCACATATACAGAAAAAGTCAGAAGTGGTGATGTGGCTCAGAGTGGTAGAGTGTGCTAGCCTTGAGAGAGTTCAGTCCTAGGACTTGGGGTGGGGGGAGAGAAGAGAGAGAGAGAGAGACAGAGAGACAGAGAGAGACACACAGAGAGAGACAGAGAGAGACAGAGAATCTTCAAACCTGTCCTGGAGACCTGGTCCTAGATAGGCAATAGTAGCACAAAAGAGTGAAAAAAGGAAAGGAGAGAGGGAAGGAAAGAGGAGAGGAGAGAAGGGAGAGGAGAGGGAGGGAGGAAGGGAAGGAGGGAGTTAAAAGTCTTAACATTGGAAAGGAAGAAATAAAACTGTCATTTTCTGCAGACAGTGTTATTATCTCCAGAAATGAAAGGCCCAATATATGGACAAATTGATAAATGAGAGACTTGAGCTAAAGACCTCTGGGAAGGTAGTGGAGCTAAGATGTTGATTATCTATACAGAGAAATTAGAGTAGATTCTTACCTCTTTCCTACCCACAAAAATCAATCCCATGTTAGTAATGAATTAGGAAGAAGAAGAAAACACAATAATATTTGTCAAAGAATTTTACACAAAAACATCTTCATAACTTCAGAATGCAAAAGAAGCTTTTGTACAAGACACAAAAACACAACCCACAAAGGAAAATATTCATCAATTATTATCTGTAATAAAACTTAAAACTTCTGTTCACCAAAAACATTTCAAATGAAATAAATTAGAAGATATTTATAATATAGGATTTACTAAATTGGTAATAAAAAGATGACTTCATGAAAAGGTAGATGAAACACATAAACAGGTACCTTTCAGAGAGGAGGGAATAAGAATAAAAAGTATATAAGTAGCTCAGACTCACTAATAGTTTATAAAATGAACAGTAAAATCTGTAGCAGTCTAATCATGTTGGTTCATGCCTATAATCCCAGCATTTAGAAAGCTGAAGCAGGAAGATGTCCAATTGGCGGCTAGTCTGGGTGACAGGGTGAGTTTAGGCCAGCCCTGGATATACAAGCAAAATCCTGTCTCAAAATTAAGTGAATGTAGGGGCTGGGAAGGTGGCTCAGGGGTAGAGCGCTTGCCTTGCATGCATGAGGCCCTGGGTTCAATTCCGCAGCACCACATAAGCAAAAAGGAAAAAGCTGGAAGTGGCGCTGTGGCTCAAGTGGTAGAGTGCTAGCCTGGAGCTGAAGAGCTGAGGGACAGCGCCCAGGCCCAGAGTTCAAGCCCCACGACTGAGGGAAAAAATGGGAATGTAAATAAAATGTAAAAAAATAGAAAAATTAAGTGAATGCCTTTTTTTTTTCTTTTCATTTTTTGGTACTGGGGATCGAACCCAGGACGTTGTGCTTGCTAGGCAAGTGCTTTGCCACTGAGCTACATCCCAGCCCCCTTTTTATACTCTTAAGGAACAGGAGGGAAAGGAAAAAGATGAGAAGGAAGCGGCAGAGGAGGAGGAAAGGAACAGAAGGAAGAGGAACAAGAAAGAAGAAAGGAAAGAAGACTGACAGAGATTACTCAGTTTAAAAAGGAAGATGTCGGGACTGGGAATGTGGCTTAGTGGAAGAGTGCTTGCCTAAAGACCTGGGTTCCGTTCCTCAGTACCACGTAACAGGAAAACAAAAAGCTGGAGTGGTGCTGTGGCTCAAGTGGTAGAGTGCTAGTCTTGAGCAAAAGTAGTCCCTACAGTACTACTGTCCCTACAGTAAGTACCCAGACCCTGAGTTCAAGCCCAGGACTGGCCAAAAACAAAACAAAACAAAAGGAAGATGCGATTAATAAGATATCACTAGTAAGAAGGTGGCTGGTGGCTCACACCTATAATCCTTACTATTCTTGAGGCTGAGATCTGAGGATCATGGTTGGAGTCTCCAGAAGAAAAGTCCTGGTGAGACTCTTATCTCCAATGAACCACTCAAAAACCAGAAATGTCCTGTGGCTCAAAATGTTAGAGCATTAGCCTTTAGCACAGAGGCTCAGGGACAGTGCCTAGGCCTCACAACAAAAAACCAAAATAAATAAGTAAATATAAAATGGAATGGTGCCTTAAATATCTATGTATTCTTTAGTCTATTTCTAATGATCTAAGAAAAGAATTATGAGTTTAGACGACAACTTCATACCCAAAGATACTCATTACAGAAGTCTATATAAAATGGATATAACATATGTGTTAGTTAGCTTCCTGACCTTAAAACGAAGTATCCAAGATAGCTGACTTATAAAACCAATGGCTGATTTTGACTCATAGTTTTAGAAGCTTTAGTCCACAATTGGACAGGTATTTTACTTTGGGCCTATGGCACATCACCACCATGGTACATGTGGAAGGAAGCCACTCTTCCCCAGAGCCAGGGAACAAAGAAGAGGGGGTGTTGAGCCCACCTTCCTTCAAGAGCACTCGGGTGACCCCAAGACCTCCCTGATGGCCCTGCTTTGCAAAGGTTCTAGCACACCCCAACAGGGCCGTCCCAGGCCACACCACACACTGGCCTGAGGGCACCCCCACCATCCAGGCCACAGCAGTGGCCTCCAGAAGTAGAATAAATGCTTTAATGACTTCTATCAATTGGTGGTCACAAAGAATGTAACACTTGGCTAGAAGGTGAATTTATAGGAAATACAATTATAAGTATATAAAAGGATTGACTCAGAAAAATGCAAAGAAATACATAAACTTTTACCAGCAACTCTGCTAGGATATTTTGCCTAGTGGTGATTTTTTTTAGGGGGGGGGGGATATTTTTCTGCCTTATGATACTGTCTTCTTTTTAAAAAAAATTTATTGTCAAGGTGATGTACAGTGGGGTTAGTTACATAAGTAAGGCAGTGAGTAGATTTCTTGTAGAACTTGTTACCCCCTCCCTCATTTTTCTCCCACTTTCCCTGCCTCCAATCCCCCCAAGTTGTACAGATCATTTCCAGCGTATTGTCTTGTATCTCTGTTGCATTGGTTCCCCCTTTGTCCTTTGTCTTACCATTCTATTGTTCCCCTTCCCTTAAATAAGCATACATTACTTTCCAACAAACAAAAAGGATATTTTTCTTGAGTGAATCAAGATGTGACTGATAACTGGCAGAAGATAGGAAACCAAGGGAGACATAGTAGAATCACAACAAAGAAAGAAGAGAATGGATGGTGGATGAGGAAAAAACTGAATCTGTGCATTGAGACACTGAAAGAAATTTTAAGCTTGGTATTACAGTTTTATTATGGGGGCTAAAATGGAAAGGTGTGCACACACACATGGATACAAGCACACTTAGATGTGCACATGCATAACAAGTGTGGGTGCGGATGGAGTTTGAGGTGTGGGATTGAATGAAATAAGAAAGACCAAGAGGAAGGAGTGAGGTCACGACCAAGAGCAATGTAAATAGCCAGGGTTGAACAACTCTGCAGTTTGGACTTCAAGAAAGAGACATAAATATTTAGCATATTGCTATGGTAAAGTAAATTATACTTAGACATCAATTACAATTTTGATGGAAATGACCGGTTTGTGATAAATATGTAGAAATAACCCATTTAAGCCCTGTTATATTTATTAGCACATCCAGTTGTATATAAATGTATCCTGGGTTTGGAAATAGATGGCCCTATTTTATGTTTCTTCTCCAGGCATAGATTTCCACTCAGTTTTCAAACTAAATGTTTATATCTCAAATAAGCCTGCTCTAACTCATTATATAAATAAAGCCTAATTGGTAAAGTACATTAATGTAATCTCTTCTAAGTTAACATTTTCCAAGGAGTCTGTGAATAATATCACCTTTTAAATTTATCCCACTTTTCCCATTATACACTCTAGTCACCAAGGGAAACAGTGTTTAGATTTTTTTCTCATTCAACATATTCCTCAGCCAACCTGCTATAGAAGAATGAAATACAATATTACATAGGCTTTTTCTATTCTATCACTAATATTTACATGCACAAACGTTAAATGTTAATCAATAGCAATAGGTTGGAAATGTTTGGAAGGCGAAGGTGTGGTTGGATTGTGACCTGTGCTGCCTCTTGCCCCCAGTTCCCTTTGCCCTGCTCTGTCTTGCCACGTTCTCCTGCCAGCTCCAGTATATTTCTGCCTTTGCCCATACCAAAATCTGTTTGTACACCTACTTGTATTTCCCTTTATAAATCAATGAATCCAGGAATATACTTAGTTATTCTTCATAGGTCAACTCCAGTGAGTGCTCCTGTAACTCAGCATTTTTCGGAATGGTTGCAAATAAGAATTAATGATTAAATGGTTTCTATCATCTTAACAATATAATTAAATTGTGAAATATATGCAGGCAAGGATTTGGTGTTCTGTACCTACAGGAATTCATAGCATGGCAGTATATTATGAAGAAATACAAAAGCGGGGTGCCAGTGGCTCACGCCTGTAATTCTAGCTACTCAGCAGGCTGAGATATGAGGATCTTTGTTTGAAGCCAGCCTGGGCAGGAATGTAGTGGGATTCTTATCTCCAATCAACCACAAAAAGCTAGGAATGGAAATGTGGCTCAAGTGGTGGAATGCTAACCTTGACTATAAAAGCTCAGGTACAGCACCTAGGCCCTGAGTTAAAGTCCCAGTACCGACCCCTCCCTCCCCCCCGCCCCGACCACATACACAAAAGACAGAAAAATTACCAAGTTCATCCATATTCTGGGTCTCTAATCTAATTAATTCTAGTGCACCCTGTATCCAGCATTATTATGCTTCCTAGTAAGACTTCCAAATTGTGCTCTTAAGTTTATTTTTAACCTTGCAAGCATACACTAGCCCCCTGTGACGTGCTCACCCTGTCCCTCCTGAAACTGCAGGGCTCCGTATCACCACAACATGCTGTATGCTGGGAATAATGTGGCCCGACAAAGCCAGTGGCAGATGCAGAGGCACTGACTACTTCCTGTACCTCAGCCTCTACCTGATCTCACCCTCTCTAACAGCTGTGAGAAAAGGATCTCCCTTCTGCCCAATATGTTTTACTCAACAAGATGCTGTGGAAAGAGCAGTGAACGAGCCACAATGCAGAGGTTTGGTCATCAGACTTTGAACACATGCTCTACTGCTTTGGGTCATTCCCTTACAAATAAAATCAAGGGAATTGCAGCAGATAATGCTGGTAAAAGTAGCTTAAAGTCTTATTTATTAAGCTTTTACTACATGCAAACAGCTTACATGCATCATCTCATTTAACTTTAATCCTTCAAACACATTTATAAGGTATATCAGTAAAGGCTTATCAGTAAACGGATGGTACACATCTAATTAGGTAATGTTGAGGAGAGCTTACTAAAGGGACTGTATTTCAATGGTGTGGGTAGGATACTAAGAAACCATAAAGGAAGTGCAGTACCCAGTGATAGTAATGGAGGTGGACTCTGAGAAGAGGGCTGCTCAGGGTACAGCCAGGACGTAGCCAGCCTACCAGGACCCTAGAAATAATACTCAGAACATACTCTCCCCATTCTGGACAAACCCAACAGGAAGAATGGCTAACGTAACATTCTAAAGTCACAGAGCAGGATGGGGGGAAAATAGAGAGCAGATCTGGGGAGACAGCCAGTAATAGCAAAAATTGTTCTGTTGATTTAATTCATGAGATTATTGAGGTCCAAATAGAGGGTTATAAACAGCCACAAAGTGCAGACAGATACAGCAAAGGAAACAACCAAGTTATGAGAGAACCTTCAGATCAGGTGTTGGTGGCTCACACCTGTCATCCTAGCTACTCAGGAGGCTGAGATCTGAGGATCACAGCTGGAAGTCAGCCCAGGCAGGAAAGTTCCTGAGACTCTTATCTCCAATTAACCACCAGAAAACCAGCGGTGGCGCTGTGGCTCAAGTGGTAGAGTGCTATCCTTGAGTAAACAAAACTCAGGGACAGCACCCAGGCTGAGTTCAAGCCCCAGGACTAGAAAAAAGAGAGAGAGAGAGAACCTTCAGAATGGGAGAAAGGGATTTACCAACTATTTACCTCAAGAAGAGATTAACATATAGAATATATAAGGAACTAACAAAACACATAGCACACAAAAAATTCAGAAAGCAACTAAAAATGGTCTGAAGAGACATTTATTTATCAAAATAAGACATAGAAATGACCAACATGAGCCACCTGGATGCTGGTGGCTCACGCCTGTAACCCTAGTTACTCAGGAGTCTGAGATCTGCCCAGCAGGAAAGCCTGCCCAGGCAGGAACGTCCATGAGACTCTTATCTCCAATTAAGTATTCAGCAAAAGCTGGAAGTGACACTGTGGCTCAAGTGGTAGAGTGCTACCCACGAGCACAGAGAGGTTCAGGGACTATGCCCAGGTCCTGATTTCAAGCCCCCAGGACTGGCAATAAAGAAAAAAATAAAAAGAAAGAAATGACCAACATGTGTATGGAAATATGCTCTCTATCATTAATCATCAATAAAGTCCCTATCAAAACCTCAAGGAGATACTTCATGCTAGTCAAAATGCCCATTATCAAAAAAAGAAAAAAAAACTGGTAAGTAGGGAGAGACAAAAATTCATATACGTTATTAGTGGGAATGTAAATTAGTGTAGCCATTTGTAGAAAGAGTATGGCAATTCCTTTAAAAACTAATTAAAAATAGAACATGATCTAACAGTTTCACAAAGAAAATCCTTGTACTAATGAGATACTTGATTTCCCATATTTGCTGTAGTGTTACTCACATTTGTCAATATATGGAACCAGCCAAGGTATCCATTTATAGATGAATGAATAAGGAAAGTGTAATGTATATATACAGTGGAATATTATTCTGCCATAAAAAGGATGAGGTCTTACCTTTTGTAGCAATATGCATGAAACCTGAGACCATTAGATTAAGTATAATAAGCCAAATATCCAAGACAAGTGCCACATATTCTTACTCATTTGTGGAAAGTAAAATGCCAGTCTCACAGACAAATGCAGTGACTAGTAATATCAAGAGCCTGGGAAGGGCTGTGAGAAAGAGATGGAAAGACATGAAATAAGGAACATCAGAACACAGGTGGAAGAAACCCATTCTCATTTTCCATACCAGTGTAAGGTGGCTATTGTTTATAAAAATGTATGCTTTATTTCAGAATAATTAGTAGAGTATGAAAGTTTCCAGCACATAGAAATGATGAATGATTCATGACATGGAAGTGTGTGTTGCCATGATTGGCTCATTACACATTGTGGCCACATATCAAGCTATTACACTGAACCCCACAAGGTGCATAAATATGATGCCTGGGGTTTTTATTTGTTTGCGAGATTAGATGACCTAAGGATACATAATTAACATAGGACAAACCTATATTCAGCCTCCTTCAGAGCCTGGCTTTTCTGTGTTCTTCTTGGTACTTTCAGAGCTGGAAACCACCTCACAAGCGACCGGCCTCTGCTCTCCTTTACATGTGTTGGAACCCGATGTCTCTCTCCTTGGGGAAGAGCTTTGCCCATACCTCAAACACGTTTGAAAACCTACTGGTCCTTGTGCATTCTTTCCATTCCCAGCACTTGGCTTGACGTGTAGCTTTGATTTCTAACTCTGAATGAGATACCACAAAGGTTAAAGTTGTTAGACAAAGGGAGACACTGCCACTATTTTGAAAAAGAATCAGCTTTCTCCTGCCATGATTCCAAATTAAACAAAATTAAAGGATCTCCCTTTTCCAAAGACAAGTCTAGTATATCGTCATACACCTTTATTTGAGGGTTTACTTTCTCTAATTTCAGCTACCCATGGTCGTCCGTAGTCCTAAATCACTAAGTAGGATGCCAGAACTAAACAATCCTGTAAGTTTTACTGAAGCGTATTTTGTATTTGTGCCATTTCATTATTGTTTTCACTTTCTTGCTCTGCCCAATGTACAAATTATGTAAAAAATAAATGTATTAGTTACTAAACAGTAGGTACATGTATACAGCAAAACAGCATCTCTACTACAACCCGTGGTCCCCGTGCTACCTGTGGTCTCCGTGTCCCCGTGTGTCTTGGAATGTGCTCTCTGGACAGTGGGGCCACTGTACACGTTTACTTGGGGTGAAGGGTGGTTGGGAAGGAGAGGAGGAACTGATCATGGAATAGATGAGTTCATAGGCTGGGTTGGGAGACAAACCAGAAATGTATAAAACTATTCCTACAGAGGAGATGAAATGGAAAGAAGATGTTTAGGTGAATTGGAACTAAAAACCCTTTGTGGGCCAGTGAGACAGGGCTTGGCGGCTGTGGTTACCGCTCAGGAGGGAGGGAAGGCCGTCCCCACTCAGGACGCTAGCCATGGGAGATTCCCTGACGCTCCCAGGCTGTAATCCAAGGCAGTCCAAGCCCGGTAGCGGGGATGTGGCCGGGGCCTGTAGCCACCGAAGTGCTTCCCGGGCATGAGGCGGGACACGTGGCGGCGGTGGCCTGGCCTGGCCTGCTCCCTCTGGGCGGCTCCCACTCCGGCCTCTCCTCTCCAGAGAGGAGCCAGCGCGGGCGGACCTGCGTGGCGGCGGGGCGGGCGGGCGGGCGGCTGCTGTGGCCTAGGAGTACAAAGAGTAACGCTTCGGTTTAGCTGTTTTGAAACTTTACAGATTTTAGCAAAATGCAGGAGGAAGCGGCGGTTTAAAGCCTGAAGGCCAGGCGCGGGCGCAGGTCGGGCGGGCGGGCGCAGGCCGGGCGGGCG
>NW_012267227.1:19277033-19277382 GCF_000151885.1 Dipodomys ordii
GGGCACAGGCCGGGCGCGGGCAGGCCAGAGCGCCCCAAGGCCGCGGGCCGAGCTGCGACTCGCGATGGACCTGCGTGGAGGACTCGTGCTTTCCTCCGAGGAAAGCGGCTCCGGACACGGCCTGACTTTTAAGCTTCCGCCGGGGAGCGGTCCCTGCCGAGGCCCCCTCGACGGGGAGAGGCGTCTCGGGTGTGAGGAGCGTCCCTGCGCGTGCCAAACCCACGTGGGCCGGGAGCGGGGCTGCCGAAACGAGCCGGGGAAGGCCCGGGGACGGAGCGGGGCCGGGGCACCTGACAACCCGGCCGGCCGCCCGGCGCGTCCTTCTTTGTCTACCGCCCCGTGGACCGGG
>NW_012267227.1:19277529-19279442 GCF_000151885.1 Dipodomys ordii
GAGGGGGCGCGCAGGAGGGCCTGGGCCCCGCGCCCACGCCCGCTCCCCATAGTTTGTCAGCAATCACAAAATGGGAATGGATTATTCCAGCCACCATTGATTAGGGCCGCGCGCGCGGAAAGGTTAAGAGGGAATTGACCTTCTTCCGAGGTGACACGAAGTCGTTAGGCAGCTGAGGCGCTCGCACCAACTCTGCAGAGGTCAAGCTCGGATTTCAGCGCGGCCTGGAGGGCGGCCGGCCGGGCCTGGCTCCCCGGGACGGGGCCGCGGCGCGGGCAGAGCTCCGCCCCGCCCGCAGAGCGTGTCGGGGAAAGCCCACCCTTGAACCCACTTTCCCCTCCCCGCGGCCCGCCACGCCGCGCACGGGGCAGCAGGGGGATTTATGCCCGTATCCATCCCTCTAATTAAGGGAGTGAATCCTCTTACCTAGCGAAAGGTGCCGTGGAAGGACTCTGGAGAGGGAGCCGCGTTTGTGGCCCAGCCCGGCTGGTTGCGGAACCGACTGCAGTTCCCGCGTCGCAGGAGGGGCCTCCGCAGGTTTACGGCTTAATACAAAACCAAACGCAGTTAACAACTCAGAAACTCCAACCGACTTTCCCGTTATTTTATTGTCTGAGCTCATCGTGACAGGAGGAGACCACGTCTCCCCAAAGGCGCCCCCGGGCCCACGCCCCACCTTGGCGAGCAGGGGCGAGGCGGGCGCGGGCGCCAGGTACGGCCGGAAGGCCCGCCCCGCCCCGCGCGGCCCCGACGTCCGGGCCCCGGTGCGGGCCCGCCCGGCAGCGCTCTCCGCAGGTGCTCGCGGCGGAGCGGGCGGCGTCTGTGGAGGGCTGGTGCGTTTCTCGAGGTAACGCTTGTCACGCGAGGCGGAGAGACTGTTTAAAAACGCCTAGGTAAACACCGCTCTCTGGGGGCCTGCGTGTGCGGCAGGAAGGAGCCCGCGTGCGAACGCGGCCAAGGTGTTTGCAAACGCGCACACCAGACAGGCAGACCGAGAGCAAGCCTGCTTTGTTTTTGTTTCTAGACAAGGATGAGCACGGGAACGCTTTTAAGTCCGATTGGTTTTGTTAAATACTGATGTCACTGCGCCACAAAGCCCAGCTATCTCTGGATGCGTCGCCTCCTTTAATGCCCAAGTGGATTTGGGTATATTCACAGGATGGTGCAAAGTACCTTAGTGAAGGAAACAAAAGCACGTCCTCACGGCTAGCTCAGAAGTGTCCTGTCTGTCCTGGGGGTGAAAAGCAGGAGATGAGGCGGAATGGGAGTTTATACATTTCAGTTAGTCTAGACGGAGGATGTGGAGGAATGGGATGCTCCTATTCCAACAGGAGAGTTTAATTTCTCCAGGATTCCCGTCCGACTTCGGTGGATCTGAGCTTTCTCTCTGCTTTCCAGTGCCCACCCCGTAAAATAAACGATTACCTCTGATGTGCAAGGTGAACATGGATGGACCTAAACAGTCGGTTCCGCTTCCAGCATGTCTATTGAGTAAGAAGCTTTTAAAGGTGAAAACGTGCCAATCATGTATACATACATAGGTACATAGGCACGCACCTGTGCACACATAGGTACGCACGCACGCACCTGTACGCCCCCTTCCTATCACGCTGGCCTTGAAGTGAAGTGAGAGCTGTATTTCACGCTACCGGGGAGCTGGCGGCTGGGCGGCGGCCTGGCGGGGCCACACTCAAACGTGGCCCAAGAAGTGCTTCGAAGTCTGTAGACTTTGCCTGTCTCCAGGACTCGTGTTTGAGCTGGGGCATTGAGGCGGGATGCTCTGCATCTAGGTCTCTCTTGGAGGGGTGTAGGAAGCCTTGCTGGCGGGGGCGGCCGGCCTCCCCTGGCCCTCGAGGTCGTCGGCCCCGCCTGGCCTGCACTTGTCTTCTGCAGTCAGAGCCGGGTCTGGGGAA
>NW_012267227.1:19279828-19282880 GCF_000151885.1 Dipodomys ordii
GGGCGCGGAGGGAGGGAGGGAGGAAAGGAGGGAGGGAACGAGCGAGCCGGGCGCCGGCGTTTGGAGCCCCGCCAGATAGCGCTAGAGGGCTGCTTATGGAAAAGCCCGCGCCCGCCCGCGCCCCGGCCACAGCAGCTGGGAGTCCTCGCGGGCCTGTGTTTAGGAACTGAGCGTGGGTGACCCGCGGCGCTCAGTGCGGGGTGCACACGTGCGGCGGGGAGCCCAAGTGCGGAAATACTAGAGACGCAAAACCGGGCAGACCAAGCGAAGCCCCTGCCGGCGGCGGCCCGTCACCCGGGGCGCGCGGGACGCGAGGGGCGTGTGCGGAGCCGTCCACCCGACTCGCCGCAGCGCCCTCCGCGCCCGCGGGACGGGCCGGGGCTGCGAAGAGGGACGGAGGCAGAGGGTGTGGGCGTGTGGCCACACAGTTCTGGAAAATACCACAGCATTGCCACCACAACCACCCCCCCCCCCCTTCGTGCGGGCCTCGGCCGGGGCTGCTTCCTCGCCCCGCCACGCTCCGGGGAGAACTCTGCGGAGCTGCAGGGAGGGACGGGCTGAGAGAGCACCGGACCGACGCGCCGCCGGGGACAGGCGCTGGCCAGAGGCGCCCTCCAGAAAGCGTGCTTCGCGAAGCAAGAAAAGGAACTTTTGTTTCATATGAGTCTTTACTTTCAAACACTGACTTGGTGTCATCCCAACACAAGTCCTATTTCACAAGTCCAGCTTCTCATTCCAAGACGGCACTTTGCTTTTACCATAAGGAATCTTTTAACATTAAAAAAAAAATCACATCTTTCTTCCAAACCAGGAAACAGGACTTTCCTAAATAATGACCTTGCAGAGTAAACAAAAACGCATTACCCAAAGCTATCAATAAGATCCAGGTTAGAGTTGTTCCTCTAGCAACGCATCATTTTCCCTAACTGTTGGAAGAAGAAAAAAAAGAATTTAAATCCAGTGATTTTTTTTAAAAAATCCAGTGATATTTGAAATGCAGTTCAATCCTTCCAACCTCTCAGTTCTGAGGAATCGAAAGTTATTTTTCCAGAAGACCTATAACTTTCTAACGCATTAAAATCAAATGAAATAAAAAGATGAAAAGAAACAGCTTTAGAAACATAGGGAAATTCATGTAAAATTAAGCAAATGTTCAGTTCATATTAACTACTCTCCATAAGGACAATGCTCTTCAAACTATGGAAGGATTATATTATTCCTTTTAAATCGTGTTACCTAAATAGCATTCCATGTTGGGTCAAAAAGAAAAATGGAAAAGCAGCAGTTTTCCAAAGTCAGTAAGAAAGGAGTGATTCAAAACAGACTCTTAGGTTCGAGAGGCCCATTCCCCCCCCCCTCAGCTCCCCTGCCCTCTTTAATGCCACCACCCTCTCTCCAGAGCTAAGTAGCTGATTTGGGATTCTGAAGAAATGGGTTTCACCGTCCATATTTGTTCTGGGGCACTTGTAAAATGCTATGTATAGAGGGTCTTTAGCCTCCTGATTGTCTTTGGATTGTTTTTACTGAAACAGATCTTTTGCAGTTAATGAGTGCCCACGCAGCTGGACAGCTCCTCTCCGACACTGAGAACTCTAACCCCAAAATGACCCCAATTTGACACCGCAAGATGAAATTTTACCGCCTGTTAAAACCATTTCCAGCCTGGGCAGAAGGAGCTGACTGTTGACTGAGGTGTGTGCTGCCTCCTTTGACCCCCAGCTCTCTCCTGTCTCTGGGTCCTGCCCCAGCTATTTTCCCTTTGCCCCAAATGTGGGAGCGCAGGTGAGCTTGGCAGGCTGGGCGGTGCACTGGGGCTGAAAACAGGGCATCAGCCGGGACCGCCAGGCTGGAAGTCAGAGAGTCTGAGTCCCTCCGTTACCCTGGAATGGCCTCTACTGGGTTGGAACGTTGAGCTGTCAACCCTGGAAACTCTTACATATTAGAGGTGCCTTGTTTTTGTTTTTTCTCCCTTCTCCATTAATAAGATATCTGAAAACTGCAGATTAGAAGGAATATTCCTTTAATGTCATTAAAGTGATCAGGAACCAGTACCCTGAGTCCACTCCAACTTCATCTACTGGGGTAATCCAGCAATCCACTGGGGTTGCTATTTTAAACCAACAGTTTCATAAATGACATGCAACTACGCGACTGTTTTAGTTGCAAGATAATCGGTAAGTTGAATTTCAAAACCATACAGATGAACTGCAGAACAGTACTCTGAAAACTCACACTTCTTTAAGTCTTTGTAGTTAGAGGACTTCTGTTCTTTTACTCTCTTTCCATTTTCTTTCTTTTCACTATCTTACAGTGTCAAACACCTAGATGGTCCTGTTGTTTAACTTAATAAGGTGTAAAAGAAGTTACAAGAATACTGGAGAGGAAGAAGAGGAGTTGAGCTAAATAAGCCTTGTGATCACCGAAAGGATAAGATAGTTTATACTCTTTTGTAAAACCCAAGCTTATCACCAGATAATCAAGCTGTTATTAGCTTAACAATTGTTTGAAACTACAGAAGCCTTCCAGCTAAGAGAATTGTTTTTACTCAGTTACCTCGGAAGAAGAATCATTTTAGAAGATGCTGGGGATTTTTCCAAATCAAGGGTGCTAACTACGGAAAAGCCCCGGTGGGTGAAGGCAGCGGCGGGCAGCAGGGTAGAGTTTGGTCACGCCTGGGCACCGAGGCTGGAACGAAGTTGATCGCTAGAGGAAGTGCGCGCCGCGGAAACGGAGGGGCTTCTTTGAAAAAGAAAAGCAACTGGCGCTCGGCGAGCGCGGGCGCTGGAAACGCCTGCGACCCCGCGGGCTGCGGGAGTCGGAGGGGAGGAAGTGGAGCCGGACTTCCCGGCGGCGAGGCCAAGTCCCCCACCCCGGCTGCCCGGAACCGGCCAGCCTGCCAGCCGACCGACGGTTCTGGAAACCGACTTTTCTGTCGGGTCTTCTGTCACTCACCTTTGCTTACTCGTCGACAAGCAAGTCTGCATCAGATGAGGGTGTGCTTAATCTTGGAGCTCTTCTCCGGGACGGGGGGACAAAGAAGGGGTGGCGGCGC
>NW_012267227.1:19283890-19284165 GCF_000151885.1 Dipodomys ordii
GGACGCGGAATTCACCGAAACAAAAGCCGGCGCGCCGGCCGCACGTCCCCGCTCGGCCCGGACGGGCGGGAGCCGGGGGTGACGGGGAAATGAAGTGGAAGTAAGTTTTAGAGGGAACGGAAAGGTCCGAGGCGGTACCGTACTTCCCCGCGGCGCGCAGTTTCCTCCCCGCGCTTCCCCGCGCGCTCGGTCCCCGCTCCCTCTCCTCTCCCTCTCGTCCCGACCGAGCGCGCGTGCGTTCTCCTCTCCCCTCCCTCTCCCCGTCCCCGTCCCCC
>NW_012267227.1:19284685-19285851 GCF_000151885.1 Dipodomys ordii
GTCTCCGCCGTGCGCCCGGCTCTGGCCACCACGACTTCCGGGTTCCGTCATTTCGCTCTCCCGCCGCCGACCCGCGCCGCCAAACGGAGGCTCTTCCATAAGCTCGGCGGCCGCCGACCTGCCAACACCTTCTGACACTCGCTCGTCTCCCCGGGAGGAGGAGGAGCGCGGCGCCGGCGGCGGCCGCGGCGGGAGCGGGTCCAGTTTCTGCAAACTCTGGGACCTCGCCCTCGCGCGTCCTCCCGCTTGCTCTGAACAATACTTTAAAGAGGGGCGCAGCGGAGCCCGGCGCGCGGGGCCGGCGGCGGCGGGGGCGGGACGCGGAGGGCAGAAGCCCCTCGCCGAGCTCACCGCGGAGAGAAGCGGGTCTGAAAGATTCCTCCCCCTCCTCCTCCTCCTCCTCCTTCTCCTCCTCCTCCTCATCCTCACCAGCCATCCTTCATTCACCGCCGTGACATCCCGGGCTTGATTGACAGCTGGAGTGGCAAAAAGCCATGGAACGCGACAGTTGGGTTACATGTGGCTGCTGACGGACCCGGCGAGCCCTCGGCGCGGGGCTTGACAGTCCTCTTCCTCCTGCCTCTTTTCCTCCCCTTTTCATTTTTTTTTCCAACTGAGAGGAAGAGAAGAGAAAGAGGGGGAAAGGAGGACCGAGGAGGCGGAGGAGGGGAGGGGGAGGAGGAGGAGGAAGATCGGGAGGAGGAGGAAGAAAAGGAAAAAAAGAAAAAGAAGAAATAGCACAGGGGGGGAAAACTTGGTTCTCTAGCCTGGGGTCCCCCCTAAAACGAACGTATTGGAGAAGCGGCAGAAGCCTCCTCGGCCGGGGCAGCGTCCTCAGCCCCGAGCACGTTCTCCCCGGCCTGGGACTAACCGCGCGGCGCAGCCCGGAGCCGATCGGAGCGCAGACTGATGGCGCAGAGGGTAGGTCTGAGCCTCGCCCGCGGACGGAAGACTCCGCCAGCGCCCGCCTCCGCGGCCGGGCCTGGCGGCCGCTTCCCCCCTCGCCTCTGCGTGTGTGCGAGTGTGTGTGTGTGTGCGTGCGTGTGTGCGTGTCTGTCTGGGCGCGCGTTCTCCAGCGCGGAGCGGGCGGGCGGCGAGTGCGTGTGAGCGGAGTGCGCGCGTGCAATTGTTCCACGCCGTCGCCGGCTTCGGCTCGCACCCGAGCG
>NW_012267227.1:19290098-19290623 GCF_000151885.1 Dipodomys ordii
CTGACTTGGTTTTTATTTTTGTTTGTTTCCCCCTCTCCCCTCCTTCCCTCCCTCCTCTCTCCGTCCCCCTCTCTCCTCCTCCGCCCCCTCGCCTTCCCCGCTCCCCCACTCCCAACCCGGCCCCGGCCCCGGCCCCGCGCCTCCCGCTCCCGCTCCCGCTTCCGCACGGCGCCCGGGCGGCTGACAGTACGATGAGCTGCCCCACTACGGCGGAATGGACGGAGTAGGGGTTCCCGCGTCCATGTACGGAGACCCTCACGCGCCGCGGCCCATCCCTCCGGTTCACCACCTGAACCACGGGCCGCCGCTCCACGCCACGCAGCACTACGGCGCGCACGCCCCGCACCCCAATGTCATGCCGGCCAGCATGGGGTCCGCTGTCAACGACGCCCTGAAGCGGGACAAGGACGCGATCTATGGGTAAACCGACCCCCAGACCCAGCTTTCGGCGTGAGTGAGTGCGGGTGTGTGTGGGGGCGGGGAGGCCGGCGGAGCGGAGGCCGTCTCCGCGGGGCCGCGGCCCAG
>NW_012267227.1:19292198-19301641 GCF_000151885.1 Dipodomys ordii
AGGGGCCGGCGCGGGAGGTGCGGTTCTTTTGCTAAATTGCACCATTTCAAGATTAAAAGTACTGAAGTCCGCGTCCGAAAGCCGTCTCCCCGTCCAGCGGCCAGGCCTCCTCCAAGGCAGCCGCGTGGCGCTTCGTATTCTGGTTGAAAAGGGTTTGGGCTGGGCTGGGTTTTTCTGTGCAGGGAGGCGACTCTTAAAATTATTTTTGTTTCACTATATTTTCTTTTGCTTTTTTTTTTAAAGTTTGACCTGAGGTCAGAGGGTGTGTGTGTGTGTGTGTGTGAGAGAGAGAGAGAGAAAGAGAGAGAGAGAGAGAGAGAGAGAGAGAGAGAGAGAAAGAGAGAGAGAGAGAGAGTTGAAGAGGGCTCAGGCAGAGAAAGAGGTCCCTGGGACACACTGTCCTGTGGATATCAGGAAGGAAAGATGTCAGTATTGAGGCTCAAGTTCTGTCAGACTCCCACCCCAGGCCAGTGAGGCAGAGATGATCAGTAATCACTGATTTCCTCCAGTGTGGGGTTTGCCTGGTCCCCTGCGGGTGTCTTCTCCCCAGCCCAATTCCTTCAGCACCCCCTACTCAGGGCCTGAAGAGTTCCAGAACCCTGACAGTCTTAAACTTTACTTTCAGATGATACAAGCAATACAAGTGCTAAGGTTTCATCTTCTGGAGTTAGAAAAGGTAAGAGATCACGCCTGGGTTTTTATTTGATCACAGTCTCTACTAGTTGCTTGAGGTTTTCGGTGTATCTTCAGTGTTGGGGACTGACCACTTGGAAATGTCTGGAGGGTGGCACTGTCCTTCTCTAAACTGTTCCTCATCCCAGGGGTTCAAAGGGGGCTTGCATCTGCAGTCTAGGCCTTTTTAAAGTCACTTCTCCCGCTCCCCCCCCCCCCAGCCATTGAGGATTGTTTTGAAACCATTTGTGCTACTGGACACTCAGTGTGCTGTCTCTGTTATCTGAGTGGGCTCTGGGCCCACGGTCTGCATCAGGTTCGCAGCCAGCAGCATGTCCTGTCCCTACACTGCCCATAGCTCCATCACTTAACTTCTATGCAAATATACCAAACTCAGAGCTGACTGCATCCCAAATACCACCTCTGCCCGCAGTTGCAGAGTTCTAGGTTTTGAAGCTATTATCAAGTCGGGTCTTCCTCTCTGGTCTCCCATTCTGAGCCCAGTTATTTCCACTCTGATTTCTTGCTTTATTGTAACTTGTTGCTGGGGAAGTCTCTGGAGAATAATATCTGCTGCAACAATTGCTCTATTGTTTCCTTGACTTCAACTATTACACCCCCTAATTAGAGTTAGTGTGGAAGACAGAACATGGCTGCTTTTTCCAAATGTCACAATGCAACCTGATATTTTTCCTCTTGAAAAATGAAACAAACAACAACATGAGCTGAACCCTCCTAGGTGCATGAACTGTGTGATAACTTCTGCCACCGGTACATTAGCTGTTTGAAGGGGAAAATGCCCATCGACCTCGTCATTGATGAAAGGGATGGCAGCTCCAAGTCAGATCATGAAGAACTTTCAGGCTCCTCCACAAATCTCGCTGACCATGTAAGTCTGAAAGCCTTTGGCATTCTTGGAAGGCTATTGGGCAACGTGTTTTCTTAAAGCCTAACTCTTAGTTCCGTGGACTTCGTTTTCTTTTAAAATGGTTTGCTCTCTTATGGAGTCTCTCTCTCTCTCTCTCTCTCACTCTCACTCTTCCTACCTCTGCCATACTCTTTGTTTTCATTTCCCCCGGCCTTGGACCCTGCTTTATTTTGAGAGCTGAAAATCCGAGGAGCTGATAGGGTGATTTGATTTGTGCTCTTCATGTGTACAGTTTCCTGGATTTGGTGACTTGGGTGTTAGCACGTTCTCTTTTTGATAGGGCGACTGCTGTCTTTTCTGGTTTCTCATTCTGTGTAATCAGTGCAGCCGGATAGAAAGAGGCAAGACAGTTAGCTGGACGGGTTGGGGGAGGGGAGGAGAACGGGACTCTAGGAGAGAATGGGGAGAGAGCTGATTTCCCAGTCTCTCTCAGAGATGACAATCCTGAGAATTATTGGCAATCTTGCACTGCATTAGAAATAAAAGGAGTGAATGAACACATTACAATTCTCAGGGCTTTTGCTCTATAGAAACTTATTGTCAGAATATGGACTTATTGCCAAGCGCCTGAAGCATCTTCATAATAAAAGACAGTAACCTTGATGAACCAATTATTAACAATGTATTACAGGAAGCTGAAGGGAATTATGATTGAGTAACCATAGGTTAGTGGTTGAATTTTAACACTTTTCCCACTGGTGAATGAGGACAGAGAGTGTATAGTAAGAAATGACTGTGTGTATCAAGCAGGAATGGGGATTTCTTACTATCCTCTGTTTTTAATCCTATTTTGGAACTGATCTAGTGAGTCTGCTGGGGGTGGGGAGGGAGAAACATATGTAGTGAGTGAAAATTTGAAAAGAGAAGAAAGATTGCAGCTGGTAGGAAAGGCAGGAGTGTGGTGTGTGGAGGTTAAGGAGTGGCTGTGAAGTATACTTTATTTACAAGAACCTAAAGCCCAAGCCTGGGGGTGAAGGGCCGGGTGTCTTATACCTTCATTTAAATCCACAATCCTAAATGCTGTAGGCTATGTAGTTTGAATAACTTAGTGGTTGAAATATTAATTTAGCACCTTATGTAAATTAAACAGGCATTGCAGTTGTAATTTGTAACCCTCCTTTAAATCCTGTGTTAAAAAAGGGTTGAGCTTCCTTGAGAATAACCCTCTCACCCCACTACAACGAGTTTTGAAAATAAGCGGCCATAGATTGTAATAATGAACTGTTGCTCTGTTTGAGAAGCGAGCCTAAGAACAGAAGTTTAAGGGGGGAAAAAAAAGACTTTTCCTGAATGTTTAGTTCTGAGGCAGAATAAATGGCCCTGCCTTAATTTGTTTCCAAGGCCATGGGGGGTTGTCGGGGGCTCTTTGGGGTCCTGACTGTGTTCCGTGCAGCAGCAGCAGCTGTGTGAAGTTCATTCCCTTCCTTCCTCGTGGCCCTACCCACGCTTGTGTCTTGTGGTCCCTGAGTCATGACACAGCCTTGGAAATACATTTTGGTGGTGTTCAGGATTTGTTTCTTTTCAGTGCTTTCTCTTTGTGGATTCATTTGTATTTACAATATTGGGGGAAACGGGGAAGGATCTGTTTGTACGATTTTGTAGAATGAGGGAGGTTTACAGTTCTCCGAAGGCTTTCCCCCCCGCCCCCTTTTATTTCTTGGGGTCCCCAGGCATTCCTCCTGGTATTTCTTCGGGTTCCCAGAACTACATTTTCTTGAATAGTTTCTTGGCAGCTCTTTTTCCAGTGGATGTATGGGACTAGAACATGTTGATATTTACACGGAAGAGATAAGGTAAACTAGGCTCCTTAGAGCATTGACTGGCAAACAATGCCAATTTGTGGGGCTATTGTAATATTTAGATACAGACTCAAAGAAGTTGTACTTAAGGGAATAATGTTTTAATAATTTAACAATCACAATCTTGGGGTAAAAGAGCCAACTGTATCATTTGTTGCTCCCCTCTCGAGCCCCCAATCAATTGAACATGACAACTGATTTATTTTGAACTCACCAGGGCTTGCCACCTCATTGGGTGTCATAATTTAAAGCCTCTTATATCCTAGAGATCTGAACTATAGCATTTTTTACTTTCACCCCCTGCCATTTGTTTTGAAATGAAGCAATAATTTGTTCCACCACCACTCTGAGCGGGAAATGGACAGGTTTGCCACAGACCCGTGTTTTATGTAGGTTGAAGGGGAGAATCTTGGAGAGTCTTCACCAGTCTTGTTTCTTTGGTACCATAGGTGTATTGACTGCATTCATTTGCAGGCCTACACCCAAACCCCTGCAGAGGGAACTGTCTGAGCACCTTACCCTCTCCTGCGAATTCACGCTCCCTTAAGCTCCAGCCATAAAAAGCACCCCCCACACACACACATACACAGCTACCTGAAGCGGTAGGAGTAGGGCATTTTCACATGTAAATGTGTCCAATTTGAATCTTCAGGTTTATTTTTTC
This sequence comes from Dipodomys ordii, assembly GCF_000151885.1. NCBI lineage: Eukaryota > Metazoa > Chordata > Mammalia > Rodentia > Heteromyidae > Dipodomys > Dipodomys ordii. The sequence continues at coordinate 19,296,262 of NW_012267227.1, forward strand.
ATTTGCTTTGATATGCATATTTAATGCATTGCCCCAGGCTGGATCTCATTTGGTGAGTGCCAGTGCTGGGGTGAGGGGAGCCACTTCAGAAGGGCTGGGACAGCCTGTTGTTTCTCCGTTTTATCTGTTGGCCCACTATTCTGATCTACTGAGCTTCCTCCTGGTTTTATTTGCACATGAAATGTTGAGAGCATTTCAACTTATTGGCTATGAATAATGACAGCTAAAAAAGAATCTTACTTTAATTTGTGGTGCGCCAAGCTTTCTCTTGTGGAGGTGACAGTTTGTGACAGCTGTTTGACACCCCCAAACATATATACCTCTATCCTTACTAAGTGGTATCAAACTACCGTGTGTGTGTGTGTGTGTGTGTGTGTGTGTGTGTGTGTGTGTAGGAGTGGGCAAGAAGAGAGAATGAAAAAGAAAAAGAAAAAATGAGTGTGTAATTTGGTGAGCTGGGAAACAAAGTAGAAGCATCAAGGGCAGCATATTAATTGCTAATATGGTTTTCAACTTTATTATTACAGAACTTGGAAATAGAGACAGAAGTAATAGATATAAATATCTTCACACCAAGTATTATTGGCAGCCTTTTAAGAATGAATTTTTTGTGTACTATTCCTTGACAAATCATGCTTATTTTATATTCCGTGTCATATAAATATCTTGCTGTACTATAGAAGTATTAAAGGAAGACAAGACAGACGGTCTTTACTTCATTCCTTACATTTAGTGAGATGAGATTTGTACATTTATTAATTAATACATGTGATGTGCATAACGAGAGGAAGTCTGAAATTAAATAGGAAACAAAATGTGCAACATTGGCTTTTATTTTATTGTGTTCAGTAAAGCATTTATAACAGTCATAATGAATGCTTATATATTTAATATTGTACTATATTTCACCTTACTTTCCTACTGTCATATAAAATAATGGTTATAGGTAGGAAATATTATTACAATATTCTTTGGAATACTATAGAGAAAAAAATATATATGATACTCAAAGCAAGGAAACAAGTCTGTTTTCCAACTGCAGTTAATGTTGAGTTTCCCAGACATTCAGATTTATCATGATTAAAATAAACATGCCAAGAAAGCAATTTAAAAAAAATTTGTTTCATGCTTTTCCTAGTTTGCAGTATTTTTGTAAAATCAGTAAAAGACACGTGCATTTGAATCATTTTAGGTCAAGTCTGTAGATCTAGTGCAAAAGAAATTTATATTTATGGTACAGATTTATCGTTAGATAAGGTTTAGATACATGAAATAATATATTCTATAAGCTAAGTTTATTTGTGTGACGTGCTTACAGTTTAACAATTATGTTATTGTTCCTAGTTACTAGTCATAAAAAACAACGTTTTGGTTTCTTTGGAATAATTAGAGGAAAGAAAATATAATGCTTGTGAGTGTGTCAAGTACCTTAAAATTGACTGGCTTTAGTAATATCCCTAATAAGAGAAAATTAGTTTTAATTTCTGTGCCATAATTTAAGAGTGGCTGTGCTTCTGTGTTCTTCTTCATGTCTGAATATATCAATTTGTTTATGTCTGTACTACTTTGAAGGAACCTGTTAGGTCAGGGAGAGAATCTCCAGGGTCTTGCTCTTGACAGAATACGGGCAAGTGCCTGGAGATAATTCTACACTACCTGAGAAATTAGAAGGGAGTGACACTGAGCAGTTCACGACCAAGTTGTTGGTTTGTTGGAGATCAAGACAGAAACAAGGTTTGATAGTAATATTAATAAAATGAACGATTAATTTCATGTGCTAGATTCTTATATTGCTGTGTAAGATTAGCTATTATGAGTGTTGTTTTCCAAAGCCTCTGGGGACCTGTCCCCATAGAGCTCGGCCTCTGAGCTCTGCCTGGGGGCTGCCGGTTTCACCCTTTAGTGTTACTGCTGAGTTGCTGGTTGTTGGCAACTTTCCTGTTGATTTCTTATTGGTAATATTTATAGTATGTTTTCAAGGTGACTGTGATGATGAACTGAAATTCAACGTAGGTATACTTGGCAAACATATAGATGAAAATTCACTACCAGATTGAAATGGCATTATTTGAAGGCATTATCTAAATTTGTTTTCACATTTTTTTCATATTGAATATTTTGAGTATCTTATGCACTATCCCACTGCAATCTGAAGTCATAGGAGGCTGCTGTTTTGTTTTGTTCTGTTTTGTTGTTTTTGTACCCGTCCTGGGGCTTGAACTTAGGGTCTGGATGCTATCTTTGATATTTTTTTGCTCAAGACTACTGCTCTATGACTTGAACTATAGTGCTCTATCACTTGAGCCATAGTTTCACTTCTGGTGCTTCTTTTTTTTTTTTTTTGGTGGTGGTGGTTAATTGAAGATAAGAGTCTTGTGGATTTTCCTGATCTGGGCTGGCTTTGAACTGTGATCCTCAGATCTCTGCCTCCTGAGTAGCTAGGATGACAGGCGTGAGCCACCGGGGTCTGGCTTCACAGGAGGTATTTTATAATGTGCCTTTGCACTACCAACACGTTCATGTCTTCTCTGGAAGTTATTCTGTTAAATGGAAGAATCATTTGCAAAGGGTATTTATAACTGAGATTTGCTCACACATTAATTCCTAAGTTTAACGAAGAGGTGCCTGTGGGAAGCTTATGGAGCCCTCAGCTTTTTGAGGAGTTAGCCCAGGTTCTGAAGTACACACAGGTCCTGAGTTCTTATGCCAACTTCAGAATAACATTTATTTAAACAACACAATAACATTTGTAACTTTCATAGACTTGAACATTCCAGGATAGGAGTTTTCATCTCATTAAAAAAAAATCACATTAGGGGAAAAACAAAGGAGGGAGTAACAATGAACTCATTACCTAACTCATGTAACTGTAACCCCTCTGTACAGTATCTCTACAATAACAAATTATATATTTAAAAAGTCACATTGCAGCTGGGTGCTGGTGGCTCACTCCTGTAATCCTAGCTACTCGGGAGGCTGAGATCTGAGGATCGAGGTTCAAAGCCAGCCCCTGCAGGAGAGACCGTGAGACTCCTATCTCCAATAAACCACCAGAAAACCGGAAGTGGCACTGTAGCTCAAGTGGTTGGGCGCTCGCCTTGAGCCGAAGAGCTGAGGGACAGCTCCCAGGCCCAGAGTTCAAGCCCCATGGCCGGCCAAAAAAAAAAAAAGTCACATTGCTAATTAGGACTTAAACTATCATGACATCACAAGAAATAAGTAACAGTGCTAGTCACATGTATTGATACCAACTGACTAAATTATCTATTTACTGTCAAGTCCATATCCTGGATTACTTTTACTATTTCTTGCAAATAATACAATCTTTCACTTGAGTTCATATTCTAGAAAAATCTGAGGGTTATGTTACATGTAATTATAGTAGAAATAAGTGGAGATGGCTGTGAGGATTGTTTTGTGTAGCGTCTTCATGTGAATGAGTGAAGGAAATGCGTCCCAGGAGAAATGCTGGCCCCAGGAGCTAGGTCAGTGAGAGGAGAGGCGTGGCCCGGGAGTCTTCCTGCACACAGCTGCCTTGTCCCCTGCACTATACCTGCGCAGTCACCTTGGTCCTTGGGGTCCAGGCTGAGCGTCAAAGCTTAGTCGGAGCGTGGGTGTGTTATAATCTTCTGTTTTGTCCTTGAAGCTTAGTACACTTTACTTCCTCACTCTGTTTTTGTGTTCTTTTAGAAACTCTGACACGGTTTACCCCAGTGACCCCAGGGAAAAATCATGCACTGTATGAAATCACTTAAAATAGGGAAATAACCTACAGTTTCCCAGGATTTCCTAAAGCATTATCTTGTAGGCTGTACCCTCCCAGAAATGCCACCTTGGCTTTAAATGTGACAACTGCACAGTATTTGCACCCTCAACAAAAGAGGTGCACATAGGCTTTCATTCCTCTGTCCAGACTCCCTTTTCCTCTTCACTGTTTTCTAGATTTAGCAGAATTCAATGACGGTGCTACATCAGTTTTTTTTTTTTTTAACTTTCAAGGGAGAACACGCTGGCAGAATGGTATTTCCTAGGGAAAGCCGTGTCTAAATGAGGAACGGAGGAGAGCAGCCGCGTGCTCTCCTGTGGCCCCCCGACAAGCAGCTCTGCCCATATTGTCTCTGCTTTTATATTAATTACAACTTGCATTATCAGCTCGAGTCCGTGGCCCAGCAAATAGAAAGTACTGCCCCTGGAGACAGAGCTTCTTGTGTCTATTTTCCTTCCATTGTGCTTCACTCAGTATTCACTGCTTTGCTCCTGGTAACTCTTGTTCTTTAACACAATTACGTCACAGTAAGAAGTGTACCATATTTGACTCCCAATTATGGAAGCCACTGGGAATAGAAACATGTTCTCCTTGTGCCCTGGGGTTTCTTCTTGATACTTGTGCTGGAGAACAGGACACATGATGTGGAATGCACATACCTCTAGAGTCTGCACTCTGCACAGAGATCATCTCTCTATTCTTCAACAGACGTCATGTGTTTTTACGTGATTTCGTATGCCACTTTGGTTTCAGGATTTACTAAACTCCTGAATCTAATTTGGCAGAAAGCCAGGCACTTATTCTTGAAGGATGTAAACTTGGAAACTCTCTAGGAAGAAAAGAAGGAGTGGTGATACAAACAAATATTCTAATTTGAAAATCCCAGCATTATGGGCAATGTTCTATGTTGTCCTTGTGGGTTACCTTTTTTTTTTTTTTGCCAGTCATGGGGCTTGAACTCTGGGCCTGGGCGCTGTCCCTCAGCTCTTCAGCTCAAGGCGAGCACTCTACCGCTTGAGCCACAGTGCCACTTCTGGTTTTCTGTTTTTTTTTTTAATTGGAGATATGAGTCTCATGGACTTTCCTCGCTTTGAATCATGATCTGGACTGGCTTTGAATTGTGATCCTCAGATCTCAGCCTCCTGAGTAGCTAGGATTATAGGCATGAGCCACTGGTGCCCGGCTTGGGTTACCATGTTTTATGACCAAGGGAGGACCAACTTTTTTTCTACTGACAAGAGTCTCAGTGTGTCTGTATGTATGATGACATCACCAATGTAGAACCAAGTACAGACACCAGGTTAACTCCTCAGCCTTGAATCTATTCCTCCTGCCTTCTTTCAAGTTACATAGCTATCATGTGATGCTCCATAGTTCATCCCAGCCCACAACACAGAACATAACACCTGGTGATACTGTGGCAGTAGACATGAGACTCTTCCAGAATAATGTTTTTGAGAGATGGAGAGAAGAGGAAAGAGATAGGGGAATTGTAGGCAAGAGAAGGAACATGAAAAAATTTGGGGACTAATATAACTTGTTTGGAGAAACCACTATTTTTTTTCTTTTTCTTTCTTTCTCTCTTCACCTCCCTCCCTCCCTCCTTGTTTCCCT
>NW_012267227.1:19301691-19312739 GCF_000151885.1 Dipodomys ordii
CTCCCTCCCTCCCTTCCTTCTTTCCTGGCTCTGGGTCTTGAACTCAGGGCCTGGAAGCTGTCCCTGAGTTCTTACGCTCAAGGCTAGCGCTCTACCACTTTGAGCCACAGCACTGCTTCTACCACTTACTCTTAAAAGTAATTTTGGTACACATATCTTTCTTTTCAACTGTGTACTTTGGAGAACACCTTGAAGAGAACAGCAAAGAAGGAAATACACTGAATTATGAATTAAGGAATTGATGAGACCTGCCTTTGAAACTTAGTACAGATTTGACTGGTAGGAGCAAACCAGTGTTTGAGCAGGAGTCCTGAAAATCCCTGTATTGCCTATATAGAAAGACTCGCTCGAGCTTCATGCGGACGATTATGTAATAGCTATTGGGAGACATTTGCCTTAAAACATAGTTGAGGTGTTAGTGGTTAATTATTGTAATTTTCACAAGGGGTAAGGAGCTTTTATAGCAGCCAGCTTAATAAAAAGCCTGCAGTGCATAAAATTAACATCACTTGCTGTGTACACTGAAAAGTTTAGCTTAGGTGAATCCACTGCAGTTAATACAAATACAGAGAAGGTTCTAGCCTGTGCTGTTACAGGACTAAACTCATGCTATTACTCCCCCTCCCTCCTTTTCTTTCTTCCTCCCTCCGTTCCTCCTTCTGTTCCTCTCCCTCCTCCTCCCCTCCCCCTCTTCCTCTCTTTCCTATAATTCTTCTAGCTCTTTATCAGATTACCATCCTGCAAAACAGCAGACAAGAAGAGACTGTATGGCTTGAAGAGCCCCAGCATTCTGTCTGCCATTAGCTTGAAACCCATGGAGTGTTTTCTAACTTAGATTAAAAAAAAAGAGATCATAGAAGTAACTTTGTCTGAATATAGACAATTAGAAGACTTGGTTTTATTTTATTCTACCCAGTTTCATTCCCTAATTTACTTCCTCTAGCATATCTTTATATTAAAGATGGATCCTGTACCATATTTAGAGTCACTAAATTTCTGCTCAGGGTTTTTGCTGATGGCAGGCTGTAGCATTTTTTTATATGGATGTTGTTAATCCAGAGAGCTGTGGGTTGTGTTAAAAATCTATTGAAAATGCCAAATATTAATTTATAATCTCTGTGTTCCAAATATGAGTATTTTCTTGCCTTTTCTTACCTTGTAGTCCTGTTTTATTTTTTGTGTTATACGTATGTTACAGAGTTCATGTTCACAAGAATGACAGGGTTTTGTTTTTTTCCTAATAAACTGTGCGATTTTCGTTTGGCCATGAGGGTTGAGTGCTGCTTAGATACTGTCTGGATTGCTACAGGTTCCAGTAGGGTGCACGGCGTATTTTGGGAGATTGACATTGCTTCACATTTTGGGTGCCCCAAAGAATTCCCTTTGCCAGTGGTCCAGTAGACAGACTTCTCTGAAGCTGTTGTATACAGTGGCCAGGAGTATAGCTCTGGTCTCAAGTCTGCTGTATTTCATGTGTGGTGTCTACCCTTCATTTCTGCCAGAGGAAATTCCATGTGTTGCTTCCCTTCGAGGGGTGCTGATAAAGTCTTTCCTGTACATTAGAATTCCTGTTTTCCTTAAGCAACAGCAGAGGATTGGAAGGATCAGGAAAGGAGAGAGGAAACAGGCAAAAAATATATTCAGCAAAGTATCATGAGCTATAACATAGTTCATTCTGCTTTGCATGTCCTTGGAAATAAGTAGTTCTCCCAGGAAAAAAAAAAAAATCACTACTCAGTGATTTAGAAATTCTGTGGTGCTTAAGAGAAAGTCTAGCTAGCTTACTAGATGGCAAGTAGCTCACATCTCTTTCATTTAAAAATTATTTGTGGCTGGGAAGGTGGCTCAGTGGTAGAGTGCTTGCCTCGCAGATGCATGAGGCCTAGGGTTCGATTTCCTCAGCACCACATAAATAGAAAAAGCCGGAAGTGGTGCTGTGGCTCAAGTGGTAGAGCGCTCTCCTTGAGCTGAAGAGCTGAGGGACAGCGCTCAGGCCCAGAGTTTAAGCCCCACGACTGAAAATTCGTGCAAATTATTATTTGCAAATTAAGTGGCGATTGATAATTTATTGGGTATCAATGTAATGATTAATATTGCATCAGTTGGTTACAGGATTAGCTGATGACGTTTTTGGGAGCTCACACAGGTTATCCTAGGGCTGCACACATGAAAAATGTGAAGAGCTGGGCTGGGAAGTTGGTTCAGTGGTAGAGTGCTTGCCTTGCATGCCTGAGGCCCTGGGTTCGATTCCTCAGCACCACATAAGAAAAAAGCCGGAAGTGGTGCTGTAGCTCAAGTGGTAGAGTGCTAGTCTTGAGCTGAAGAGCTGAGGGACAGTGCCCAGGCCCAGAGTTCAGGCCCCATGACCGGACCAAAAAAAAAAAATGTGAAGAGCTGTCCCATATATTCTTCAGCCTGTGGTTTTACTAAGGGAGGTGTTAGTTATATAGATATTAATGTTTTGAAATAGTTAGTATCCAGGAGCCTTGGGGACCGATTGGTGGGGAATGTGCCTTGATTAAGGTGTATCAGAAGTTTAAAAGATACTTTCAATATTTTCTTACTTAAAAACTGAACTTTATCGTGTTCTTCATTTGAAGATGGTAAAATGCACCATTTAAGTGCAATATTTCAGTTAGCCTTAGCAGATGTATACACCAAAGCGAGGGTTAATAGAGTTCTGGAGCTCCATTTTGTACCTGTAACTGAAAACAGCACCGTGTAACATGGCGTGCGTGTGTACCTACTTGTGCAAATACTAATAAGTACACGTTTTTGTCTCCCTTTGCTCCTCTCCTCTTGGCTCTTCATATACTGCGAAATGGTAACTGTGGGGAAATTCCTTGGCATCCTGGCACCAGAACCCTTCATCTTGGCGAGACCATGATGATGCAACCTCAACCCACTCAGCAGGCACCCCGGGACCCTCCAGTGGGGGCCACGCTTCCCAGAGTGGCGACAACAGCAGTGAGCAAGGTAAAGGGCAAGCATCAACTTGTGCCGAGTAAGGCATGACTCAAATGGCTTGCGTGTTTTGTGGGGTCAGTCCCTCCGCTTCTGGGTAAACAGGAGAAGGACAGGTAAGGACATATATCTGCTGTCATTCAGGAAGACAGTGTTTCTTCTTACTTTACTTAAAGAAAGAATACAATATGCTGTCAGTCTCTAAGTAGGAATTACAATAGTAATTGATTATTTCTGCCAGTTCTTTTACGAATTTGATTACTACCCTCTACTCTGGTGTGTATAAGTACATGGAAGGATGGACCTACTTTATTGCTAAAATTCAGTTCTTTGAATTATAAGTAGAATATTTACTCATAATATCAAGCCACAAGAGTTCTGTGTAATCAATTATGCTCTAAAGGACAAACGATGTGAAAATGTGTTCGTAGATAGATACGGGGGAGATTTTACATGCGGTCGCATCTTGGGATGAGGGGTTTTGAAACTCCTTGGGGAGTGTTCCTTTTTCTTGTCAGCTATCATGGTGACTTGGTCACAATTCCTAATATTTTGAATAACCAGAGGGCAGGAGGAAGCAGCTACAGATGTTAAGGAAGCCTGCTGCAAGTTGGGGTGAATTATTACCATTGAAAGTCTACCTACTGCACAGAGAGCAGTTACATATTGGTGAGGATGCCTCCTCTATGGCTAAAATGATCATTTAAGGGAAGATGCATTATTGAATGTGGGCCAGGAAAGTGTATAGATTTTACTTTTTAATATTTTACATTAGGTGGTGTCTGATCTCATAGGTCAGTTTCATCTCTATTACGACCGTGTTTATGGGCACAGTGTTTAAGTGTTAGACAGGCTTTCACATAGAAGACAGCTTACCAGCTTGTAATGTCATTATGTCTGCCATGTTAAAAGGGCAGTTGGTATAAGGAGAGTGACTTTCCTCACAGTTTGCGGCCAGGGATTTGAGGTGGGCAGATTTCCAGGAGAGACTAGGAAGATGCGCTTTCACTGACCACCTCAAGAGCCCGGGGAAGCAAGCTGAGGCTGACACAGGGGTGTGAAGTCTGATGTGGCTGTAGAAGGACTTGCTTGTTGTTTTTATTGGGGGTTCGCATACTGCTTTTATTGCATCCATCCGTTACAAACAAAACTAAACTATGAGACACTGTGAAGGTAACTTGCACATAGATTCTGTGCACTGTGTACAGTGCACACACTTAACTGTGGATTCCTTGGTGTGTTTAAACCCAGAAGGCTTTGTATTGTTCCACGCCTCCTCCCTGCCCCCAAAAGGGACAAAAGGGTGAAATGTATCTATTAATAAAAACAAAACACCCTACACATAGTACAAAAGAGGAGAGAGGAGAGGCGGACTTCCTGGCCTAATGAGGCCTTCTTCCAGAGGCTTCTTGTGTGTGAGGCTGTCTCTGGCCTTTCACTTGCTCAGGAGCCCAGCTTCATTTTTCACATTCTTGCAATTACGTTAACGCTTCAAGCATTTCTGACTCCAAGTCAGCGAGCAACACCGGGCATAACTCAACACTGTGAGTTTTGCTCCTCTCTGTAGATTCATTAACAGGTCACCAAGGTCCCAACTGAAATTTAAAACTGACGGGTTCTGTTGGGTAGGCTGAGTTATGGCAAGGGGAGCCAGAGAGGAGAGGGACAGACACCGAAGCCTCCGCTCCTAACCCCGGCGAGCAAAGTGTGGATGGCTACCCCAGCGAGCAAAGTGTGAAGTTTTATCGTTTTTGTTACTTAGTTGTTTTTTTATTTATTTTTTGTTTTTTTTTTGCTGGTGTGGGGCAGTGAGTTCAAGGAAGCAAAGAGCTGTGAGACTCAGATAGAAGCAGGGCACCGGCCCTCAGCGTGGGGGAGCGCAACCGCTTATCCCCATGTGGGAGGATTGGATCCCTAAAGGATTTTATTCCTCTAATCATATCTCTGTGGGATTACAGATGGACACGGTAGCTTTTGTGCACAGGCACTAGGAAGTCAGTCTTTTCACCACGTTAAAGCTTGAGAGAGACAACGTAGGCTTCCTGTGAAGGGAAGAGCGTTTGGGAAGTGCCCTCCCTGGTTTACCACATGTTTTGGTTAAGACATGGATAAGGATACTCTTGGTATTTTCACAGCAGAATACAATCTGAAGACTAGACTTGGGTGGTATATTTTGTCATACTCCTGCTCCTCTTGGTCTCTTAAACATCTTTTCAAGATATTTTGACATTTCGTCCCACTGGATTGTCCAGAGTAGCTTTCCGTAGGAAAGATGAATTATCTGCTGCAGGGCAAAGTCAACAGCGACATTGACTGAAATCACGTATGCTTATCACAGGCTAAAGCTCAGGGTTGGTGCAGAATGGAAAACCTAGGAAGGAAATACTATGTTCTTTGTATTAAGTAGATTATAATGTTTCACTGAAAATTACGTTTGCAGTCTAGTAAAGAGTTTTTCTGCTTATTCAGAGTTTATTAGCACAACAGGCATATGGAAAACTGTAAAATGATTCATTTTCAAAACAAATTATGATAAACAGAAAAAGCAGGGATGAATTGTACTAAATACAATGTTTTCATACACATTTTAAATTAAATTTTAATAGCCATATGCTATAAAACAATACATGCATTTATGTTGCTTTATGATTTTTGAGGGTATTTTCACAATAATGATTCATACAAATCTTTACCTAAAAACACCTTGTTTTTATGATCTGATAGGGAAAGAAACACAGTTTCACAGGTGAAAGGTCATCTTTTCCTCCTAAGGCAAAGATGCCAGAAACCGAAAGGAGGAAAATAAAAATAAATTAATTAAAATAGTGTAAGAAATAAACTTTCTGGAATGTAGACCCTGACTTTGCTACATCTCTCCAGTAGCACATTCTTCCTAGTGAATGATGTAAATATGAACCAGACGTTTCATTCACTTGCTTTCTGCTGGTAAAAGCAGCCAGGGGGAGGACGTTTGTCCTGTTGGCCACAGGAATGAGGAAGGAAAGCTGGTTTTTCAAGGCTAGAATTTGGGTTGGGATTCTGGGGAAGTCACCGGCACTCTTTGTGTCTGCTTTCCCATCAGAAAGTGAGGCTTGACAGGAAGGCGGGGACTCAGCCACAAGCTGCTCTGCCTCTCAGTGTGTAGTTTTGCCAGACTGAAGACTAGGAAGCGGCCGCCTTGTTTCTAGAGCACCCTGAGAGGCTTACATGAAAGGCACCGTGTATGTACAAAGTATTATTATTATTGATGGGTGTGTGTAACTCCCATTACTGCTGATGGGAGTTACGCATGTGAATTGGCAGGAGAATATCCCCCTCAGTGTGCAGAGCACATGAAATTTACATTTTTTGCAGTGCTGTAATTGAGATGTTGACAAATTGGAGGATATTGATGAGCCTTTGTTTTAAGTATTTCGTGCCAAGTTTGTTTTATTTTTTCTGGTTTGAACAATGGTATGGGTTCAGCAGCAATGAATAAAAAGGGTAGACTAAAGATAACTTTGTATTTCAATATTTTGATGTGCCAATATGAAATAAATTGTCTTAGGCAAATGGAATATGCTGTTTTAATCATTAGCTATGCATGAAAGAAAAATTGATGTTGACATCTTTGCTGTAGAATCGTTGTAATGGGGCCTTCCTTACAATTCATTTTTGTAAAATTCATTTTGTACATTTTGCAGCAACTGAACAATCCCTGCACTGTGAATAGGCAGGCTTCCCAGAAATACCGAGACAGTTGGCCCAGTAACTGCTGAGCTCACACTGCACACCCCACACACGTTAACCATACTGTTGCCAGACCCAGCTCAGCTTCAGTATAGACACAGTCCACCCCCCGGCCGCGTGGCCGCCGTGCCTCCCTTCTCAGTCCCCCAGCCCTCCACTGAGGGCTCTGTCGTCTCCTACCCGGCCAGTCAGGCTAGGACTCCACGGACGGATTTCATGTAGTTCTAGATTTCATACAGTTCTGCAGCAGTCATGGGGTCAGAACCCACGAATTCTCCTCTAGGAGTGAATGCAAGTTCCTGTATGCAAGGCATACAGGACCCCTAAGACAGTAGTAGTACTACACTTTTGAGTTGGTAACGCCTGTTACAGTGTTAAATAGTGTTTCCCTCATCAAGATATCTTACTTAAATATTGAAAAGCAGGGTGAGGAATACCTCAAATCCACTTTCTGTGGGTCCTGGCTGTGTTCTTCTGGGATTTCTTCCTCAGTCTAGGGAAAGTCTTGTCAATGCAAGTGGTGGCAATCTCTTTAAAATAACCCTAAATACAATGTGACAGGTGCCAGCTGGCATAATCTTTTGCTAGCTGCTTTTAACTTTTATTTTTCCTAGAGCTAAGTTCATCCCAAACTGGTCATTTACTGTTATGATAAATACAATGACATTTCTTTTTCTTCCTATCCTCCTAATTGTATCAAAATTTTTTCTGACACTATAATTGATCATGGAACATGACCACAGAAGAGGCTGCTGTATACAGAATATTAATAATGCATTTTCTTTCTCTTCCCCTCCAATAAAATAAAAAAAAACTATCCTTCAATCATCAGAAAACACTCAAATAATTTTCTGTTGCTTTCTTCTGAACTTACTAGAGTAGTAACCATTAGAAATAAAATTAAACCCTTCTAATAAATGAATGGTCTAGGAACATGTAATGGTGCCCATAAATGCTTAAAAGCTTTCTATAATTGCTGTTAATTTTGAGTAATTTCTTCCTATATGTATCAACTTACTTTAGAGACCAGAGTTGGGATTTCTAGATTTTTTTTTTAACTTAGTCATGTAAAGGGTTGTCTCCTGATGGCAGTTAGAGTTTAATTTAGAGTAGTAATTAAACTTGAATACTGCCTCATGAACAAAAGATAAACAATAAACCAGCCTCGTCCCCTGCTGTTTCATAGCTTTCTTTCACAGATGTTTTAGCCTGATTTCTACACAGTGAACTACCTAACATGGAGTTTTGTGGACAGAGGTTGAAATGAGTCCTTTTTCTCCTCCTCTTCCTTCTTCTCTTCCTCCTCCTTCCTTTGTAATTCTTTTTCTCCCTCAAAAGCAAAAATGTAGGGGATTTCTCAGTATTCAGGTTTTTACAAACTCTGATAGAATAAATACTTCATAAAGATGTATTTTAAAGATAATCACAGGTCTTTTTGTTAGATATTGCTTGCTGTTTTCCCTTAGAAATGAGTCTGGTCACAAATGTTTCTCACAGTGATAGAAGAACCACCCCTTCTTATTTAAGTAAAATTCCAAGAATAAGTGAAGGAAAGACAGGCTTGATGAGGGGGGATTTTTTTTTTTTTCCTTTTGGCTCTTCTTCCAGCTTCCCATCCCCATGCATTCTACCTGCTACTAGCATTACTTAGGGGCTGTACTTTTCCCTAGGCTACTAGGGTATCTCTGTCCAGTTCTAGATCCTTCCACTGTCAGCCATGATCTTTTGAATTGTCAGGTATGAGTGGGGCATTCAGCGTAGAAGCCATGTTATGTTCACTGGGTGGGGTAATTACTGAAAGCTGAGGATAGCTGCAGTAAGACAGAGGGATACTTTCATGATCCCATTAGCATAAGAGTGGGTAAATTATTCATGCCAAGTGAGGATCTATGGGGAAAAGTATAGTTAATGCACATAGTTTTTAAATGTATCCCTTTCTGCTCTGAGACTGAATTCTTGTTGGAATCAGTTCTCAGACATTTACGGGAAAGCTCTGGTGGCGTGTTAGATGCAGTTCATCTCTCTCTGTTTGCCGCGCTCTCAATGGAGACCATCTGGCAAAGATCCAAAAGGTGATTAAACAAAATGATCAGCTCTTGTTGCTGTGTTACATGTCCAATACTGTGGATTAAAAAACATGACCCACGACAGTCAAGCAAACGTCATGCCGCTGGCTCCCCCTTCCCCCTCCCTCTCAGTATAAGAATTCAGATGGTCCACAAATGTGCGTGCCATCTTTGTGTCCTTATGGCCCATAATCATGAGCAGGTTGTGCAAATGGTTCTCTCTGTAGCGCTGTCTGTTCCAGCAACATAGAAGCATTTCATATTAATTGGGTCAGTCTAATATTCACATTGACATGGGGAAAATCACTAAAATTTATTCTTATAGAAGACAATGAATATGTGTACTTTCTGCCACGAGGGAAGTGAAATCTGACAACTGGCTTATGCAACTGATTAATTTTCCCTGAAACTGGAGAAAATCAAAGCACGAAAAACTGTCATTCTCCGCAAACAGTGCACAACCCTTTATAACCAGACAAAATGGACTAGGTGGGGGCTTTCAGGGAGCGTGTGGAAATGAGCCTTGGTGTGAACGCCATAATCAGGGATGAATTTACAGTGCCATTCGGAAAAGCCCTCCCTCCCCATAAACAAGCTGATAATCACAGGGAAGCGGACTCCCAATTAGCTCTTCCTTCCCTCATGTGGATCCCGTGCTTCTGTATGCCCTCCTCAGGCTCCGATGTGTCACTACTGAGTCGGTGGTATGTCTCACGTCAGATCCAAAAGTTTGCAAGTGAGATGTTTTTATTATGAGGAAATCCTGCTAGCAAGCAAGGTGAACTCAACCAGTCATTTTGAGCTTGAGCTTAGGTAAAAATGCCAGCACTTGTGACTGAGGGACAGATTTGCACCAAATGCCAAGTAGACACATAACTTGAACAAAACCAGACACTGTGAGGAAGTGATTGAAGAAATATTGAGATGAAATCTTGCTATAAAATATATGTGGATATTTATAACAATGCTGTTAATTGCTCCTATGTCTCATTTGCAGAAGCCTGAACTGTGGTTTTGTTAAGGGGCCAGTGGAAGGCATGTTAGTTAAGGCAGTCAAAATGAAAGACTATTACTCATTAGGTTGTTCTGATATTACGCGTGACAAGGTGAGACTGTGGGAATTTTCCCTGACTGGTAAGATAGCACAGGGTACATTTCAGTGTTGATGTCAAGAGAGGATAAGAATAAAAATGCTCAAAAACCACTTGAAAACATCATCATTTCTTGTCAGCCCCCTTTCTAAGGGAGAGCCAAGCAGTGAGTAGGAGATGCAGAAGGGCTTAGCAGTCAAGGAGCGGAAGTGAAGTCCCCTGGAGTCTGTGCAGTGTGGCAGATGAAAGGGGCTGGAACCGCCGTGGGGGTCTTAAGGCTATTATAGGGCACCTCATGCTCTGTTATCACGCTGATTTCTCAATTGATTTTTGGCTGAACAGCACTTGCTGAATCCCTCCAGTGCATCTTCCACAGCCTTATGGTGCCATACATTGTAAGATACATGTGCTGGGTTTCTTCTTATTGTCCTGGTTCTCGAAGAATAGTCTGCGCTGATAAGCGCGTTCTGGGCCCCCTACTCCACCCACAGGGAGTTTCTCAGAATCCTTATTGTTTGCTTGTTTGTTTGGGCAGAGGGGTAGGGGAGGGTAATAGGAGAACTTTTTATTCATTCTCACATGTTGACATCTGTTTTTAATTTGGCCTTGAAAAGTATTTTTTATGTCACAGCAGAAAAATCATATAAACTGCTTTAATCTGCTGAAAGTCATCCCTGTGTAGTTCTGAGCAGCTCACTACTTTTCCAGTGACAGGCAAAAAAAGCAGCTATGGGGTTTCCTTGAAATCTAGCTCCTCAAATTCAAATGAAAGCAAACCACTTTCGCACCCCCGCTGTGCAATGGGAAAGTCTCTGAGCTTCCTGGAAAGCGGAGGCCTGGAGAGGGGAATCCTGAAAGGAGGCCCAGAGGGCCTGCCGCCCGCCTGACCACAGTTCTAGTCTCCCCGCTCCCAGCTTTGAGGCCAACACCCTGCTCTATACATTTGTGCTTCTGCTGCGCTTCACATAACCCAACTATGGACCATTTTTAGTAAGTCTATTTAAAAAAAAAATCTATAAACGGAAGCCACAAAAATTTCACTTTTTTTTTTTTCTTGTTGGTTGTGGGGCTTGAACTCTGGGCCTGGGCGCTGTCCCTCAGCTCTTCAGCTCAAGGCGAGTGCTCTACCACTTGAGCCACAGCGCCACTTCCTGAGGATCACAGTTTGAAACCAACCTGTACAACAAAGTCTGTAGGA
>NW_012267227.1:19312789-19343023 GCF_000151885.1 Dipodomys ordii
GTCCCTCAGCTCTTCAGCTCAAGGCGAGTGCTCTACCACTTGAGCCACAGCGCCACTTCTGGTTTTCTGGTGGTTCATTGGAGATAAGAGTCTCACAGATGTTTCTGCCTGGGCTGGCTTTGAACCGAGATCCTCAGATCTCAGCCTCCTGAGTAGCTAGGATTACAGGTGTGAGCCACTGATACCCGCCTTTTTTTTTTCTTTTAAAGATAGATAAATCAATCAGAATTTTTGTATTCTGTGCTGTGTGCCTAGATATAAATGCTCTATTCAGAATTTATTTATTTATCTATTAAAAATCGCAATACCTCTTCTAGGGATACAATTACTTGTGTTTTCGAACAGTTTGTTATATTCATTACTGCTTTAATAATCAGTAGACCTGTTAGCTGAAACTTAGTTTTTTTTGGTTACAGATAGGCTCTTAAATTTTAAAATTGTCTCATTTGGCCTTTAATGTTGTCTTGAACTATGTACATATGTTCCGAATGTGGAGATGGGACTTCTTTTCATTATGCTATCGATGTAAGAGTATACAGACATATGTCTGTAAATGTAATGGTGAGTCTAATTAGGAAAATTGCTTAATGTGGCAAACAGTTTCCCCTGATGAACTCAGGATCCATTTTGCCCGAATCCTCCTTAGGGTGCGATTAACCTTGGGGAGCGTCACTGGGTCTTCACACACGGGTGAGGGAGGCTGGAAGTAATTTTTGCCTTTTTGTTGATGTTCTACATATGTCCCCTAGTTTTCCATGGCTTGCGTTTAGGCAAGTATGATTATTTTTGGTGATGCAAGCAGAGCTTTGCAGTGAGCCCTTTCATCTTCATGAATTACTGGCTAAGATCTGGCATGGTGAGCCAGAAGACCCGACTGGTAAGGTCACGTTTTCATTGAAAAGGACCCAGACCTGGGAGACAGCCGTGGGGCCAAGGCCCAGTTTTACTACAGCCTGCTGGCTTCAGCCTCTGCATCTGCAGAGTGAAGGGAAATCTACAGCTCAAAGTTGTCCTGAAGACTGTCACACAGATAGAGGCCTCCCCTGTGCACGTAGCATTGCGTGGAACCAGGAACTGCTTTCTCCTTTTTCTTCTCAGTCCCCATGATGGGGCTGACCTTGGGCACGGAGTTTTCAGACTTGTGCTCACCTGTAACATTGGAGCAAATCTAATATGCATAAGGCTCATTTTTTTTATATTTGTACACTTTTAGAACAGTGAGAAAAGACTACTAGTTCTTCATAAGCTGTATAACAGGAACATTTTCTGTCCTTTGTTTATAATATGTAGTGAGATATCAGTATCTTTTTATTTCTTCTAGTACTGGGTATTGAACTAGTGATTAAAAAATTTTTTTTTTTTTGGTTCTTGCTTTTGCTTTACGGGAGATCTTTTTTTCTTTTCTTTTGTCTAGAGAAATAACTAAGATGAGAGTTTATGTTCCTAGCTGGTAAAATGCTACAACACATCTGTGGGAAGTCTTAGGTGGTGGTCATAGTATCAAAAACCTGTCTTATTCACTAGGCATTTTGAAAGCACAGACAACTTCTCCATTATCTTTTATCTAACTAGGATTCCTTTTGTTAGAATTTCTGTACTTCACAGGTAAAACAATAGCTCTCTCATTACAGAGTCAGCCTCTGCCCTTTCCTGAAATGAATTCAAAATCATTCCAGAAAATTAATGATCAGGAAACATACAGCTAAACATAGTAACTGAGTTCTAATTACTTAAAAGATCATTCATTCATTGAAGATATAGAGATGGTTAACGCTAGTCAATAGAATATTTGCTTAATCAAAACACCTCAGCCCTAACCCTTTCTACCGGCTGGGGATGTTACTGTGCCTACCTTTTTTTTTTTTTTTAGTTGAAAGATCTACAAAAGTAGACTGGGAGGGTAAAATTTAATATACTTTTTTCAACCAACTAACATTTGTAACAAATGCCATCCAGTAAAATAAAACTTCCAAAATTTCTATGTACTAACTGAGAGTGATGAAGGAAAGTGACACCGCTCGGAAGCTTGAAGTCTCTCCCTCGTGGCTGTCCTTTTCTGACAGATTGCCACACCTGGAGACTGACATGTAGGGTCACATGCCTATCTGGGGGCAAGCATCTCAGTCTCTTGAGACCTCATCTAACTGAATGCATGCCATTTAAATTCAGTCTCCCAAGATCTTCATCTAGCAAGGCACTCTGGGGAAAAATATGGAAATCACATCGGACTTCTGTAACTTGTCATTTCCCAGGAGTTGGGGGGGGGCACACCATGGCAAGGGTGTGGACAACGTATGCCTGGCGCATTGTCAGCCATGGGGGCATGGACCAGGAAGGTTTGCAGATGCAGAAGACAGCCCTGTGTAAGAGACGACAGCTGGGGACGCAGGTGCATCTAAATCCTCTTCACTCTGCTACTTCTAACTAGCAGTTTCTTAATCTGGAAAATGGGATAATGACCATCTCATAGGTTAGTTGCACAGTTAATACACATTGTACCTATTGGCTTTTTTTTTTCTTTTGTGCCAATAGTGGGGCTTGAATTTAGGACCTCATGCTCTTACTTAGCTTTTCCCACTCAAGGCTGGTGCTCTGCCACTTGAACCACACTTCCACTTCTGGCTTTTGCTGGTTAATTGGAGATAAGAGTCTCTTGGATTTGTCGGCTTTGAGCCTGAATCCTGAGAACCCTGCATTCTAAGTAGCTAGGATTATAGGCCACTGGTGCCCCAGCCGTAGTGGCTTTTAAACAGTCTGTCTAGGTGATGAATGGTGGAATGCAGAGCCTATCCTGGTGAAGTTATACTTTCAACAAGTGATTCAAGAATGTAAACAAACATGTATTCTTCTGATCTCGCATTCGACGTTCAGGTTGTAGAGTATTTCAGAAAAGGGAGTCATCAGTGCCCATGTGAAATATTTGTGGAAGACTGAATGAGTTAGTAAGGCCTCAGAGGGTTTTGATGGCCTTTGGTTGGTGGTGTTTTGTTTGTTTGTTTGTTTTGGTCAGTTGTGGGTCTTGAACTCTGGGCCTGGGTGCTGTCTCTGAGCTTTTCAGCTCAAGGCTAGTATTGTGCCAGTTGAGCCACAGCACCACTTGCGGTTTTCTGATGGTTAAATGGAGATCAGAGTCTGACAGACGTGGCTGCCTGGGCTGGCTTTGAACCTTGATCCTCAGGTCTCAGCCTCCTGAGTAGCTAGGATGACAGGCGTGAGCCACCGGTGCCCGGCTTGGTTGGTGTTTTTAAGATTTAATGACACAGGGAGCTGTCAGGAGCGGTGAGTATAGCCACTGTAAAGGACCAGATGTGTGGAGCTATTTGAGGTGTATGGCTCAATGATGAGGCTGAAGGAGGAGCTGTGGAGCGGTGGGGCTGGAGGGGAAAGTGTGTGTGTGGGGGGGGGGCGGTATGCTGTGCATGAAGATCCCTATTTACCATAGGAGTACATTTATACCTAATCTTCCAGAGTAGTGTTTGCCAAACTTACCTGGTGATAAGAAGCACCTAGCAGCCTATCAATAGGGATTCCCAAACTGGGATTTCCAGAGAAAGCCTTGGGGATCTGAATTTTTAATCCATGCCCTAGGGAATCCCTTTCTGAAATACAGTAAACCCCCTAAAGAAGGCTAAGCAAAAGGAGTTTGTGGTAAAGCATGCATTTTAAAATCAGCTGTTATTGAATATGGAGTGAAAGAAGAATCAATACAGAGTCCAGAAGACAGGAGGGTTGAACGAAGGCTGGACAAGTAGAAGTGGAGAAGAGAGGACTGAGAGGGGCTCTCATGTGAAAGGAGAGAAGACCAAATCCAGGCTTGTTTCGTAGGGTTCTCCCTTGGTGGAGGTGCCAGGGACTCTACATAGTCTTCTTTCTTCTTGGTAAGAATTTTTGAAGCCAGAAGAGATTTCATTTGTACACAGGAAAGCTGCTGAAGTAGAAGTGCATGGTGAAGGCCTTGTAAATAGTGACTCTTGTTGGGACCCACAGGCCTACGGGTGCTGAAGTTTAGTGGTTAACTCATGGCCTCGGGCATTGGCTGTTCTCCACCCGTGGATGTGTCTCTTGTTATGGGCAAGTCTCATATCCACTTCCTATCTAGAGAAGGAGCATAATAAATCATGTATTCATAGATTTTGAAGAATAGGGATAAAGGATAATGTGATTTAGTAAAGAGACAATTTTGTGTTTACTTCATAGTAGGTAATCACCGTAACTTTTAAATTTAAAAGTTGCCTGTAAAATAGTTGCAGACAGAGCCTAGATAACTGAGAGCAAGACGCAGACCCTGAGAACACATTTTGATGGGTCAGAAGGCTAGAGACCCATCAGCCTCCTCGGAGCCCAGCCCCGAGCACTGCCAGGAGCTCCAGACCCCACTTGCTCTTGAAGTTCTCCTATTCCTCTGAACTCCCACTGCCTGTGTTCCTGCTGGTAACATGTTGGGCTCCCTGGTGCTCTCGCAGTGATTGTGCCTCATTTATCATAGAGCTTGACTATTAAGCGTGTGGGTGTGCATATGCATGTGCATATGTGTACACATGCATGCATACAGATGCATGCACTTGCATACCAGTCTCAGGACTTGAACTTAGCCTGAGTGCTGTACCTGAAATATTATGCTCAAGGCTAGTGCTCTGCCACTTGAGCTACAGCTCTATGTCTGGCTTTTTGGTGGTTAGTTGGAGATAAGAGTCTCACCCACTTTCTTGCCTGTTCTGGCTTTAAACCATGATCCTTAGCTCTCAGCCTCCTCAAGAGCTAGGATTACAGGTGTGGGCCACTGATGCCCTGTAAAATTCTTGAGAACAGTTTGTATACCGCAGGCTTCTCCTTCCCCCTCTGCCTTCCACTGTGCTATGATAATGTAGAAGACCTTCAATAATAATAATAATAATAATAATTGTTGTTGTTGTTGTTTGAAAGGAGAATTGAGTCCATATTATACAGGCACTGTATAACAGGCTGGGGATGTGTGCTTGACTTGGTGTGTAATGGGAACGAGCCTATTGAAGGTCTGAGAATGGGTAGTGACATAATTGCCTTCCTTTTGGATGCCAATTACCAGTTCCACCTGTGGTCAGATACAAGAACATATGATTCCCTGAAATATTGTTCATTTGAGAGAAGCAGCAAGTTTCGCATAGCTTTAGAAAAATAATAGATTTGACATACGCTTTGCAGTTACCAAGCACAAAACTATGCGCCTCACATGTATCACACCATCGAAGAAGTTTGTATCTGAGGGCACACTTTCTATGGGATTGTAACTATTAACATCTAGAAATGATTCAACAGGAGGGAGTAAATGTATCTTCTTCATTCGGAAAATTATGGTTCCTGGGATGTTTACATATTTGTTACTTAAAAAAAAGATCGCCTTGCACTTAAATTGAAACCTAGTGTAGAGCAGCGTTTCCTCCCCAGGGCTGTGTGTGTGTGGGGGGGGATTTTCAGATCACCTGAGTTGCTAATGTGTGTTTTAGGTCTGCAATGAGCAGCAGAGACATGGCTCTCCAGACCCACTTAACCGCTGGGACCGTATTGTTTTACACTACCTCTGGGACCAGTCTTCCCTGGGCACACACTCAAAAGCACGCTCTCCCACTCCGCTTCCTCCTCGGAGGCCAGCCAGCCCACTTGCTCTCCAGAGGTGTCTTCATGAGTCTTGTATGTAGGAGGTGGGGCAGCATAATCTCAAGGTCAGTTTTCAGTGGTGTTAAGAGCAATTTCCTCATTGGTCAGGTGCTCTTCTCTCAACATTCTCTGAAGCTGGCTACCCTGTAGTTAGACTCCACTGTACTAATCCACGTGTGCTGTGAACACTTCTTGAGTGTTTGATGCAAAGTTGGCATATTTGATTACGTTCTCCAGAATGGAGAAATGAACACCCTGGCACACTCATTCCTGACGTGTCCTGTATTACTCTCTTAGTTGTACCACAAATCTCTTTCTTGGCTCATTTGCTTAAGCTAGAGAGCAAAGCACACAACAGACTTCCTTCCTTCCAAACCACTGGGTTTTGAGGGGGATGGAAGGGCAAGCAGGAGGAAGAGGGAGAGAGAGCAGTCCTTGCAGGTTCGGGGTGGAGGGCTTAGCCCTGCTGTGTTAGGAAGTGAGCAGAGGACTGTGCAATGTCCATCCGTTGGGAAATTTGGGGGAACAGAGCTACAAAATCCCAACAATCTCACAGTCCTAACCTCCATCTTTCTGTTTACATTTATTGCATCTTCTGGTAATGCATTTTTTCCGTGACTGTTCCTACTTGCTTTTTTTTTTTTTTTGTCGTGGGGTTTGAACTCTGGGCTTGGGCGCTGTCCTTGTGCTCTTCAGCTCAAGGCGAGCGCTCTACCGCTTGAGCCACAGCACCACTTCTGGATATCTAGCAGTTTATTGGAGATAAGAGTCTCACGAACTTTCCTGCCTGGGCTGGCTTTGAACCGCGATCCTCAGATCTCAGCCTCCTGAGTAGCTAGGATTACAGGTGTGAGCCACGGGCACCCGGCTTGTTCCTACTTGTTGAAAGATTCTGAGAGGGCATTTTTAGCATGACCAGAATTTCCATCTCTCGGTCACTGAGGGATGGAAACCTCAGAAGGTATACTCCTCCTGAGTGAAGGGAGCAGGTGCTCACATGTGCCCTGCTGCTCTCTCCCTGGACCAGTGACTCAAGACGAGGTCTGTGGTGAGCTGAGGTTTTGTGTCAAGACCTTTTTCTGTAAGATGTCGGGTGCTTTATAGTAATTTAGCTCAGGAGACTCCAACATTTCTAATCAATGTCCTCTTAATAGTCAAGAGCATGGATGCATTTAAGAGACGAT
Organism: Dipodomys ordii; assembly: GCF_000151885.1. NCBI lineage: Eukaryota > Metazoa > Chordata > Mammalia > Rodentia > Heteromyidae > Dipodomys > Dipodomys ordii. The sequence goes on from NW_012267227.1 coordinate 19,319,608, forward strand.
CTTGCAACATCACTAGTCAACTGGTAAGACTAAGAGTAGAGACATGGTTTTACTGTTCTTTAGCCACCCACACTTGGGTGTTTAGCACACACAAGCTGCATACCCTAGCAGTGTTATCGACCACTCAGTGGATGAGATGAGCGTTTCCTCAGTTTCTTGTTCTAAAAGGAATTTTACTTGTACGTTTTCTGCCAGCATAAAACATGAGCTGCTTTCAGCTAGTAATAAGAAAGGAAGGGAGGAAGGGAAGAGAAAGAGACAGGGTGGGCGAGATGGAGGGGGGAGTAGAGGGAGGGAAAGGGAAAAGAGGAGAGAGGGAGGGAGGGGCAAGTCTTGGCAAAAGTAAGGTTACAATGAGAGCTATTGAGGGGCTCATAAAATTAGAGGAAGAGTGTATGCTCGTAGACTGGTGTGTTCCACGTGTGGCATTTGAATCGGCGCCCTGCGGGTGGAGGAGAGGTGGAGGGGCAGCCTGCACCCTGGGCCTCCTGCAGGCTCTCCACTCCAGCGGCCCTTGTCTCTGAAACTGTGATCATTTAACATTTCATCTGCATAGAGTGACTTTTTCTTTAACATTTCCCTTCAACATACCGGTGTGCTGCCTGGTGACATTTGCTTAGCTTTCCTGGTGCTCCTGTCGGTGGGCGGTAAGGAGGGTGGGGATTGGGGAGCCTCCCTCTTGATGATGGCGGCCACACGTCAGAGACCAGGCCTCCTTAGCAGTTAAGTACAGACTGGTGGAGTAAACTGTTTTCACTCAAAGCCAAGCACTTACAGCTCACATTTGTCATCTTACCTCCTTGGGAGGCTGAAATCAGGAGGATTGTGGTTCAAGATCAGCCTGGGTAAAAACTTTGTGCATGCCTGTCAGCCCAAGCTATGTGAGAGTCAGAGATAGGTTTGTAGTGCCAGGCCAGCCCCACAAAGTCTGAGGGTCTAACGCGAGGGGTGGGGGTGGGGGGAGGATGGGGAGTGGGAGGGATGGGGGGGGCCAGATCCAGCGGCCCATGCCTGTGACCACAGCGACAGCGGGAAGTCTTAACAGTAAGTGGACTGTGGCTCAAGCACTGCATATGTGGAACATGAGGTCCAACTTAAGAGCAGCCAGCAGGAAACAGGTCTGCACTATCTCAAGTGATGCTGTGCTGGGCATGCGGCTCTGTAGTGAACATTTAATTTGGTAATTACTTAGTAGGTAATCATTTATAGTACACTTAGTAGATGTTAACTTTGACTTAAGCCCTTGCTAGTGATGCTTGCATTCTTCAAATGGTTTATCAAAGTGTTAATCTCCAAATCTATGATGCATTCGTTCGGTAGCATCAAACAGCACACGTGAAAGAAAGCATGACTGGAAATGCCACCAGTTCTTCAAAATGTGTTTATGCTTTATCGACAAATTTTACTTCAAAGTTCAAATGTTTATCACTTTATTCTTAAGAACATAGACTTTAGAATATAACCAGGGTCTAAAATTCTGAATCACGCACTTGTGACCTTGCGTGACTTTGATTGAACTCTCTAAGCTTCTATTTCCTCCTTGATTCCATGGGGATGGCCACAGCTCTCACAGATGCTAGGAGGTGGGCTAGGCCACACATACAGTAAAAAATGCCCCATCAATGGGGGTAATATCAACAGCAAATAATAAGTAATAATAGTAATGATGTACCTATGATCACTGACTTTATCAGTCCTGATTACATTACTCATTACTCTGAAAATGTCAAGATGCAACATAATGTGATTTCTACAGAACGGAGAGCCAGTAATCCTTGTACTCCAACTCAAACATACAAATAAGGCCAGCTTTATAGCAGGAGGCTTAGGATAAGGGTAAAAATCTAGGAGAAGCTTGAGGTTAAAAGTTTTAGCTTCTGCGGGGCCTTGGTGGCTCATGCATGTAATCCTAGCCACACAGGAGGCCGAGATTTCTGGATTGTGGTTTGTAGCCAGGCAGGACAGGAAAGCCCTATGAGATTCTGATCTGCAATTAACTACCGAAAAGATGAAAATGGAACTGTGGCTCAAGTGGTAGAGCAGTAGCCTTCAGCACAAAAACTCAGGGAGAGAGAGTACCCAGGCCCTGAGTTGAAGCCCCAGAACAACCCACCCTTCTCCCTTCCCCCCACCATATTTTTTAACTTCTTATGTATTGTGGGTTTGGTGCTAACTCAAATGTTGTCTTGCTTCCTCATTTTGTATTGGCTTATTGATTTATTGATGTGCTTTGGGCCAGTCTGGGACTTTGAACTCAGGGCCTGAGGACTGTCCTTGAGGCTCCCTCCACCCCCAACCACTCCAGGTCAAGGCTAGCGCTCTACTTCTTGAGCCACAGCTCTATGTTTGGTGTTTTGTTTTTTGGTACTTAATTGGAGATAAGAGTCTCATGGATTTTTCAGGCTGGGCTGGCTTCAAACTGTGATCCTCAGCTCTGTCACCTGAGTAGCTAGGACTCCATGCGTGAGCCACCGGCGCCGGTTCTACTTTCCCCATTTTATACTTGACATTTTTTTTTTGTTTTCTGCCCCAAAGACTTGAATGGAGTTGGGCCCTCAGACTTGCGCCTCAAGTCGACCCCCTGCTAGCCCATCCTTGGAAGTGCGGTGTGTGTGCACGCCTTGGAAACCCAGAGTGATGCAAGGCCCTGAGACTCCAGGGTGGGAGAGTGGGCCTGACTCCACCAGTGAAGTAGGTTCTCGCCTTGCCAGGGGAGCAATGGGACGTGTGCGGTACTAGCATGCGTCCAGCGCGGGACAGACTCCAGTGAGGGGTCGTCATCCTCCCTTGAGCTCTGAGGAGCCCACTCACAGCCCCGGAGTGCTGTTGCCCCAGCGCTTAATTCCACATGATGCCCTTTCAATTCCAGTGCACACCTGTAAGCTGGTGCCGAGAACTTAGCTTTACATTTCCAATTCTTAGTGTATTTTCGCAAGCATTTTCACGTGAGTGCCCCCAGATTAGACGAACTGGTTTGGCCACAGGGAATGTCAACTGCTTGATGATCACCAAAGAAAAGGACAGTACAAACCCAAATCAGACCATGTCATGTTCTCGTGTTCTTTACCCACAAAGAGTGTTTTTGAGTAAAAAGATACTTAGTTCACAAATGGTGTAAAATTTAATGAAGGCAGCTGATGCTCCTGACAAATCAGTAAAATGCCTGTGTCTCTACCTCTCCACTGTCTCTACCTCTCCACTGTTGCTTTATTGCAACTTTTCAGGTACTGTGTGCCACTTGTTAAAGATTTTAAGTCTCTGATTTATGTGTGGGGAAAGCAATTTCATATATTCATATTTCGTTTATATTGGTCAGACCCAGAGGATTCATCTTTGGGTAGAAAAGAGAGAGTTTAGAAATCGAACTGGCATTTTGTAAAGGCTTAGCTGTCTTCTCCTTGTACTTAGAAATTGCAAAGAATACATGAGGTGTAGGAGAAAAAAAATAACGAGAGTGCTTTTCTTAGGGGATCTTGCAAAAGATCTCACCTCATAGCTCTCTACTTGTTATATAAGCTAATGGTGCTCATTTGTGTTTTTAGTATTGCTCTTCACATCAAACATCCAGTGCTTTGAGGGAGAAGAATTCTGCTAACCCAAAGAAAACCTACCCATTCCATTAGTCATACATCCAACTGGATCAAAAAAGATGGAGAGTTAGTGAATATTTCATATTGTGGGTTTATAAAAGATACTTTTGTGCGAATAAAAAAGGACTTTCGCAAAGCTGTTCATTTCAATTTCCTTCTTAATTTGCTCACCAACACCACCTAATCACCCCTGCAGCCTCCTAGAAATGCTCACTAGACAGGCTTTAAAAATTCAGCCCAGGTGATTTCTTCTCAGCTCTGAATTGGCTTTAGCATCTTGTTTTTATCTGGCTCAAAACATTGAAGCAGTAAAATCAACCACGTTCTTTAATTGAAAGGGACTTCTGCAGTGTTCACGCCAGCGTGTCAGTCATGTGCCATTCAGATGCTTTTCAGATCTCGAACTACTTAAAGGTGTCCTCAGTATTAAGAGAAGGTTGTATTTTGCCCCACTACAAAATTGCAGAAAGAGGACCAGTCAGGGCTTCCTCTTCTTCTTGGCAATATTCTTCCCCTAAAGGATTTCTTGACATTCTCTTTAGTTCCTGGCTTCCAGGATTGCTCCTGACAGGTCTCCAGAGACCAGTCTCTGAGCCTGTAGTGGTGTCAAAGCACGAAGCCACTTGCCCAGGAGCGGAGACCTCCCGTTTGATTGCAAGCAATTCGCGAGGTGGAGTGCTCAAACTGCCACCTGCCTGGGGCTCTGCACTAGGACCTGGAGAGTGTTCTAATATCTACTTGACTGAGTCCTGAAAAATGTCTGCACAGTATTGCACAAGTGATCAGAGGTGTGAGGAGGATGTTAAGGAAGGCACGCTTTTTAATTGTGTGGTGTGCCAGGCTCGAGCTCCGTGGCGCAAAGCGCAGTAAACACCTAGTTATCTTGCATGGTAAATAGCTATCTTGGGTTGAAAATTTCAGCAGGAATTACTTCCCTAAGAAAGGATAGCCCGCAGTAGATCATTTATTCCCTCTTTAGATATGTTGTACTTGTTTGTTGGTTTTACCCACTGGATTGAGTTTGTGGTTTGAAGAGAAGTTAATCCTGACTTCCTTAAAACCTGTAGAGCTTTGGGATTTCTTAAAGACAATGGCTTTTGATACTCCAATCCAAAGATAAAATTACCCATGCATACGTGTTTGTATACTTTTTGTTTGTTTGGTAGTATTGGGGTTTGAACTTAGGGCTCCCTGCTGGCTAAGCAGGGACTCTTCCACTTGAGACACATTTTTTTTTCTGCTGTTACCATCTTTTGAATAGGGTTTCCATTTTTGCCCAGTCTGGCCTGGGTCACAATTCTCCCATTTATGCCCCCTCCCCATTTATGCTGAGATGACAGGTGCCCACTGTCATGGCCAGCTTTTGATTGGTTGAGATGGAGTGTCATAACCTTTTGTTCAGGCTGGCCTCAAACAAGGATCCTCCTGATTTTAGTCTCTCAAGTAGCTGGGAGAATAGGCATGTGCCACCAAACCCAGGTTTCTTAAGCCATCTCGGCTTAAGCTCTGCCACAATTAATGGTCTCTACACAGTTAAAATTAAGTCAAGATTTGACTAACTTGTCAGTTATTTTGACTATTTAAAGTCAAAACCAGTTATTTACATTTTTGTGATGGTAAAAAAATTACCTAAGTTTTAATTTCGCTATGTATTTGCCTATATAAATATCTTTTATTGTGTTGTTTATTTTAAGGATTTCTAACATTGTTCAAGTAGTTTTTTTAAGTGTAGATTTTCTTAGTTTACAGTGTTGGGTTTTTTATTGAAACGTAGGTTTAAGTTGTAAATATATTTTTGTGTAATTTCACAAAAGAAAAAAGATTGTTATCTGCCTTTTGTTCAGTATCTCTGTATCAGTGGTCCATTTTCAGATGTGAATATGTACCAAAATAATCTTTAATTTCCTGTTGTCTCAGAGATAGGGTATGTTCTCTTTTGATTTTGTGGTCGTTGTTCCCAGTCTTGGGTCTTGCACTCAGGGCCTGGGCGCTGTCCCTGAGCTTTTTTTACTCAAAGCTAGCACTCTACCCCTTGAGCCACAGCTCCACTCCTTACTTTTTAGTTAATTGGAGATTAGAGTTTCATGGAGTTTTCCTGCCCAGGCTGCTTCAAACCAATCCTCAGATCTCAACCTCCTGAGTAGCTAGGATTACAGGCCTGAGCCACCATGCCAGGTTTCTCTTTTGATTTTTTTAAATTTACAAAAGGTAATATTTTATTCTGGTTAATATTTCATAACAGATCATCCCAAGACTTCAAGATCTGTTTTGTCTTTCCTTTGATCTCCTTACACTTCTTTTGTTTCTTTTCCTTCTCTCTGTCTTTTTGGTACTGTTTTGTTTTGTTTTTCTCTTTTGGTACTAGGGATCGAACCCAGGGCATTGCAGTTGCTGGGCAAGCATTTTGCCACTGAGTTACATCCTAGCTCTTTGTCATTTGTTGTTTTGAGAGAAAACTAATAGTTCACTTATGTAGTTCAGACTGGCCACAAATTCAAAATGTTCCTGTCCCAGCCTCCCAAGTTCTGGGCTTACATGCCTGCATCACCACACCTGCTGTATTTTCTTGGCTTTATAAAACTAAATTTTTATTTTTTATTTTTTGGTTGGTTGTGAGGCTTGAACTCTGGGCCTGAGCACTGTCCCTCAGCTCTTCAGCTCAAGGCTAGCACTCTACCACTTGAGCCATAGTGCCACATCCGGTTTTCTGGTGGTTTCTTAGAAATAAGAATCTCATGGACTTGCTGCACTGGCTTTGAACCTCGATCCTCAGAACTCAGCCTCCTGAGTAAGCTAGGATTACAGGCGTGAGCCACCAGCACCTGGCAAAACTAAATATTATCCTCCAAAAAATTTACTGCTTAACTCTGACCACTTTTCAAATGCAATACATCAACAAACGTTTGACCACTTCTACTCAAGAAGTGGTTGACCCAACCACAAACTTCAGTGCAGATTTTAGAATTCAACCCATTGGCCAAAGGATTTTTTTTTTTTTTTGGTCCAGTCGTGGGGCCTGAACTCTGGGCCTGGGTGCTGTCCCTCAGCTCTTCAGCTCAAGGCTACGCTCTACCACTTGAGCCACAGCGCCACTTCCGGCTTTTTTCTTATGTGGTGCTGAGGAATCGAACTCAGGGCCTCAGGCATGCAAGTCAAGTGCTCTACCACTGAGCCATCTTCCCAGCTCCCAAAGGATTTTTTAAAAAAATCTTTCTATTAGTTTACTTTTTGTGGGCCCTTTATGTTTCCTATGCTTTTAGTGGGGAGAAAAGCTAATGTGATACATGGGTTAATTTCTTGGTTAAGAATTCCAGGTAAGCTTGCGTATGACATGGGTCATTTTATTTCTAGATACTAGCCTGAATCGAGGGCCGAGAGCCAGCAAGTCACATCGTGCCCAGCCCCTGGCCCCTGGGAGGCGCCGGGCCTTTTCCTCCTGTTGAAGTTAAGCCTTCTGCTGGATCACAGCATTAGAGACTTTGTAATTTCTCCAATAGTCTGAAGCAGTTTCCTTGAAGAAGTCAGACACTTTATTTTCAATTGGAATAATTTTAAAAAATATTCTGACTGCGTCTTTAAGCAGTGTTAATTTTATTGTTGTTAGGGATCAAACCCAGGGCCTGGTACATGTTATATCCTTAATCTTTTTTAGCTCTTTTTTTTTTTTTCCCTTCAGTACAGAGGTTTGAGATCAGAGCCTTAGACTTTCAAGGGAAGTGCTATACCACCTGAACTACACGCTACCTTCAATTCTTTTTAAAAATCTCTTTCAGTTTTTTGTTTTGTGCTGTAGCTGTAATTATGCTTTATTCATTATCCAGCTTAAGTGTGTGTGTGTGTGTGTGTATGTGTGTGTGTGTGTGTGTGTATGTGTGTGTGTGTGTGTGTATGTGTGTGTTCTTTTCCTGGGTCTTCAACTTGGAGCTTGGGCACTATCCCTGAGTTTTTGTGCTCAAGACTAGCACTTTACCACTTGAGCCACAGCTCCACTCCTGGCTTTTGGTAGTTAAATGGAAGTTAAGTGTTTCACAGATTTTCCTGCCTGGGCTGTCTCTGAACCATGATTCTCAAATCTCAGCCTCCTTTGTTAGCCAGCATTGCAGGTGTGAGCCATTGACACCTGATCCTTTATCTTCCATCCATTAAGATGCTTTAGGGCTGTTATTTTATTCATGGGATGCATCCAGGTTTTGAAAATTAGAGAGGACATGCTATACTTCTGAAAAGGGTTTCAGGAAAACTGTCTCGGGAATTACAGATGTTCATTTCTTTTCTTTCCTTTTTCTATTTTTGGTCAGTCCTGGGGCCTGAACTCTGGGCCTGGGCGCTGTCCCTCAGCTCTTCAGCTCAAGGCTAGCGCTCTACCACTTGAGCCACAGCACCACTTCTGGCTTTTTTTTTTCTGCTTATGTGGTGCTGAGGAATCGAACCCAGGGCCTCAGGCATGCAAGGCAAGCGCTCTACCACTGAGCCACCTTCCCAGGCCCCAGATGTTTATTTCTATGACCATCTCCCCAAAGGCCCAGATTTCCTGCCTGTGTGTATACTTTATCTCAAGCAACTTGGTCACTTTAGGTTTGTTTAAAAAGTGTTTTAAAAAAATGCAAGTATTGACAGATTCAGTGCTAGCTCAAGTCTGTAATGAATGATATAGACATAGTAATTATTTCTGAAGCATTCTGAATGTATTTTTAGTGTTATCTTAGCAATTAGAATTCAAATTCTTAGTAGTTTGGTGGTTGTATCAAAAGGCTTGTATGTTTAAAGATATTTTGTAGCTGTAGGTGCAGTCCTTGTTATATGTAGCATGTTGTAGATTCTAGAGACTAGTCTGTGTCCAGTGGGCTTGAGGGACCTTCTCTGAGGGTACCTGGTATACTTCAGGCATCTACTATGGCGTCGTTGAGGTGGCTCCCAGTCCTTTCTGTACCTGTCTCCCACACGCTGGAACCCTTGCTGCTTTGTCTCTAAGAATCTGCGGGGCGTTACCGAGTGTCTGGACTGGGGCTCTGTATTCAGTCAGGGTGATAACGGCAAGGAGGGTCAGATGCAAACCTGTGCGGGAAGGGAATCATGCTCGCTTAAGATTACTGACTGCATCCTATGTTCCCTTTGTGGAATTTTTTACTTTTTAGTTAATTTTCTTTTTTTAATGGTAGGGCTGTAAAGGGTGTGGTGCCTTAAAAAGTAGTCCGCACTTACATTCTTGCCACTTCATTATCATGCATCTATTTCTTCTTTAATTCCCTAGGCAGATAAACTGTGTTTCTGGTTTCTTAGTTTCTGTTTTGAGGTTCCTTCCCTACGGTCGTTAGAATTGGACAGAACCCTTGTGCCCTGGAGCTGATGCCAAACACAACGCATCCGCTTCTTGGAACCAGAGATGGTGATAAACACCTCTGTTGTCTTTACCTTGTTTACTAGAGTCCCAGCCAAACGCTTCTAAAAAGCCCAATTTCTCCTCTTAGGTAATTAAGTTTTCCGTGAGTCTGAGTCATAATCATTCCACTTGCTTCCAGTCCCCTCATAGGCACCCCACAAATGGGAAGGGAGCCCATGTTAGGGGCTCCAGATTCCAACTTGGCAGGTTTGGCACTAGGCAACTGTGAGGAAACTGGGCCCTGAGTGTTAGAGAAGATCAAGCGGGTTATGAGAACAAAGCAGATTCCCATCAGTGACTTCTTGGAACCAAAATGTCAGTGGAGAAAATGTGCTTAGTCTAACTGCCCTGGGCATTGATTTTAGTGCACTGAGCACCTATTCCAAGGAAAGCTCATAAAACCCAACTCTTTACCCTTTTTAGATGGTTGTGAGTGAGCACAGGTGTGTACGGATGCACACTTTGGCCAGCTGTTCGTCCCAGGCAGCTGCAAGGGAACTTGGGAAAATGGATTTTGAGAAATGTACCTTTGGAGAATTTGAAGACTAAAAAGTGAAGAGAAGATGATACATTTAGAAAATTAATCATGTATTTTTAAGCCTTAATGGCCTAAAGACAGTAGGTGGGGACATGGATTGTATCTCTGAGGATATTCAAGCCTTTCTGAATAAATGAATTCACAAACTGCTTAATTCTTAAAAAATGGTCAGTATACTTAGCTTCTATTGCTGAGGATTATTCCAAAAATATAAAAGTATCTCGAATTCTTTTTTATTTCTTTTGAAACAATCTCTAATTCTCCATAACCCATATGTAACTCATCATCTATAACTATTTTACTTTACTCTTAAATATATAAGTTATAAATAGAAGTGTTGTTGATAGACTTGTTTGATTCCCCTCTAGAAATAAATGACTCATGTTGGATTACATGTGCAAGCTTCGAGCTGCTCTAAGTAAAACCCACGACAATGAGAAAAGCATTATATTACTCATCTAGGCAGCAGAAAAGTAAAAAAAAATCACATCAAATAAAGGAGAAGGCATCGTCTGCTTCCGTGGTAACTGGGGCCTTATCTGTCGAGTATGTCCCTGGTGGAACGCATCATGCTCATGTCATCTGTGAATGTTGAGTAAATGAACTGACTTCTGCCCTCCTCATGTTTGTGTCTCTGGTCTTATGCTGTGGCACTGTGGATCATTTAAATGCAGCTAAATATACATTGAGAGCCCAGTGCAAGTGGCTCACGTCTGTCATCCTAGCTACTCAGGAGGCTGAGATCTAAGGATCACAGTTCAAAGCAAGCCTGGGCAGGAAAGTCTGTGAGACTCATACCTCCAATAAACCACCAGAAACCCAGAAGTGGCGCTGTGGCTCAAGTGGTAGAGTGCTTGTCTTGAGCTGAAGAGCTGAGGGACAGCGCCCAGGCCCAGAGTTCAAGCCCCATGACCACCACCACCAACAACAAATATATTTGTGTGTGTATACATATATGTATCTATCTATCTATTATATATATATCTATATATCTCTCTCTATATATATCTGTCTACACATTGAACAAAAATTCCATCTGATATACTAGGGAACCTTATAGAATATCTTATGAGGGTTTTTCTGTTTATCACTTCTTACTACTCAATTTATGTATGTTTGCTTTAAAAGAGTACAATTCTGTGTCCTTTTGAAGTGATAGAAATCAGTGTCACCTATGGCAGGTATCTTGCTTCATAAAGTAACCCAGGGAACATGGTAAAATCTTGGCCCAGGGGCTGGGAAGGTGGCTTAGTGGTAGAGTGCTTGCCTAGCATGCATGAAGTCCTAGGTTTGATTCCTCAGTACCACATACACAGAAAATGCTAGAAGTGGCACTGTGGCTCAAGTGGTAGAGTGCTAGCCTTGAGCAAAAGAAGCTCAGGGACAGTGCCCAGGCCCTGAGTTCAAGCCCCAGGACTGGCAAAAAAATAAATAAATAAATAAACAAAAAATAAAATCTTGTTCCAAATGATTGGGAGACTTAGTGGATGAATTATGCTTAATACTGTCCTCATTGGTTTGAAATTGAGGCCAGTTCACCAGGAGGAAGGAATACATATTTCTAATGCAGAAATTACTTATACATGCAAACTTTGTTTCCCAACCAGGAGAGAGCTTTGTTAGGAGCCTCTGCCCAGATCACATGATACAACCTTTTGACAACCCAGTGTCTGCTGGGGAGGGCTGAAAGAGATGACCTTTTGACCCAGGAAGGAATGCTGTGAAGGTGGGAATGCACTCTGGGCTCTGGCCAGAGAGAATGTGGAAAACAACTCCAGCTACTCAGATCTCCCCCATCTTGATTGCTTTTAGCTGTGAATTTAGAACCAGATGATAAAAACTCAAGGGGTTGTCCTAAATTTATTCCAGACCTATTTCTCCCACTGTGGGAGACGGTTGAGAACAAATAGCATGAGTTACTTTGCAAAGACATGCTGCCAGTCACCTAACTAGTGCTCCTCCCAGAGCCATGGGCTAGACGGGTGTCTTGGGCCTGTTTTCAGGCAGGGAGTTAAGTAAGCCCATGCCCATTCCTTGCTTCCTTCGTTGGTTTATTCACTTGGTAGCCCTAGGTGGGTGTGGAGAAGTGTGGGGGGTGGGGGATAGAATGAGTCCATTGCTCTAAAAGCATTCCCAGTAGTGATGAGCTTCATAGAAACAAAAATCTATTATGAAGAGCTGTAACCCGAGAGACTCTGGGTTACCCTGCTGGTTTTATTCACCAACATTGATCCCGAATGGTACATGTGACTCTTTGAAAAGGAGCACTGTGTTGCTGATTCCTCTTATTACTAAATACTATTGTGTTTATAATGGCCATTTATATATGGTTACACTTTGTGCCCATGTGGCCAACAGGCTGTCTCTAGGTCTCTGATGCCACCTGACTAGCACACGATACAGGACTCGGCTCCGTTCTTGATCATTCTCTTTACCTTGTCTTCTGTTTTTCCCTGACATCCTCTCTGCACACGGAGTAGGAAGCTAGCCAGGCTGAAAACAGGGGAGCACAGATTCTGTCGGGTGGGGGTGGGGTGAGACCCACAAAGCCTTGAAGAAAATAGGTTACTTACTTTTTTTCCCCTTCCAGTACCACAATGCGTCTGCGTGCTTTAGCGCTGCTTTCTCAGCTAGTTGGGTCCCAGGAGGCCCCATTGAGCCCTGTACTGCTTGGGGAGTTGCAGCTGTATGAAATGGGGAAAATGTAGTTTGTAGGAATTGTTCTTTACCTTGGTTTGGGTTTGGAGTAGCAGCTGCACTCCGACTTTGTATGTGACAGCACAAAGCACAGCAAAGCTGAAAAGCAAGTCAGCAAGTAGAGAGACAAAAGCAACCATCAGCTAACACGGCTCCACACGGCCTGACTAATTTATGAGAAAAAAACTGTTCTCTTCATTGGATCAGCACTCCGAGGAGGCAGGTGGGATTGTAGGAAGTTTTCATTGACTCTCCTGAGCGACTAAGGACGCCACGAGAGATTCTTCTCAGTTTGAACTTTATCAGGGTCTACGCTTAATCAATAGAGTATTGGAAAAAGAATTAATTACTAAAGCAGAATAAAACAGCTGCATTTTAAACTAAGGATCCATCAATGCAGTAATCTTCCAGTTACAGGCTAGGTGCTGTGAGGATTGGACTCCGTGTAATGAGGAACCCGGGGAGTTTCCTCCCGACAAGCTGGGAATTCACATTAGCCTGTTCCAGCCATTTGTCTTCAGTACAACTCATTTTTCCTCTCCTGCATTACAACTTGTATTTTCTGTGCTGTGGAACTCCCGAAAATTCCCACATTCACGGAGGGAGGGCGTTAAGGCGGAAATCATTGTCACCCTGAGAAAGAGTCTTAACCTAGCTGGGCCCCTCTATTCTAGAAGCTGCCCTGGGACTGGGGCAGAGCTGGGCCCGGGCTCCTTTGTGCTCAAGGGGGGGGTCAGGGCCTTGCCTGTTGAAGGCACACTGGAAATGTTTCATAATGGAGGACTTCAAGGAGGGCTGAGGAGGGTGATGGGAGATGAATTAGGTTTTTAGTGAGCTCATTAGGAAGCCAAACAGAGTTGAGCCGTGGAGGCAGGGAGAGGGGCTGTAATCAGTTCTGCTCGCTTTGTTCCCTGCCTTGGGGACATGTTTCGGAAAACTTCCAGGCAGGGGCTGCCGGCCGAGGCTGAGCCCAGGCTGCCGTCCTTGGTGGCTGACTTGTTGATTTGTAAACCTCTTAATTCATTTTTTTGGGGGGTTCAATTTAATCTTTTCTTTCTGAAGGAAAATTAGTTGAATGTTAGCCCTCTTTGCACTATTCACCTCTTAAATTATGCTCATTTTGAAGAGCTTGTTATGCCTGAATAAACATGAAATGATTTGGCATGTTCCCATCCAAGGCACACCCATTTTAACACCATGTATTTACCATTCCTGGAAATGTCTCATTAACTTCTGAAAATCTGCGAGCGTGATATTTTGGGCTACTGTAACACACCTCTTGGCAGCCACAGAAGGCAGTTTGGTTAATGGCTTATAATATCCATTTTTATTCTCAACATGAAGAAAGACTCTCTATAGAAAATTGATGCAGTTTGCTCTGCTAATTTTCATGCTCATTCCAATTAATTTAACATGACCCAGATTTTCTTCCTCGGGCTCATCCTGACTAATTAGTAAAGCAACACCTAGAACAAGTTATGTTTAATAACATTGAGGAACACTAGTTGTGAGTGATTTGATGCTAATAAAGATATTCACTGATGGGGCAGATATTTTATGTCAATTATGATATGTAATTTGGAAGTCCCCGTGTGCTGGCTGGAGTAGAGAAGGGCTAGCAAATCGTCACGGGAGCTAATAATATTTTTTAAGACTTCCACAACACCTAAAAAACCACTGGGACCAATTACTTTATTACTTTTTTGGTAGAGACGACCGGATTGTTAACTGATTCCGTGGTAATGAAAGGGGTGGAGCTGTGGCACTGCAAACCTGCCCCATATTCACCAGGCCCAGCTTTCGGGACTTACTGAACCTTGGAGAGAGAAGAAAAGCAATCAGGGCCATCCAAGAGATCAGAAAACAGCATTTGTTTCTGGGGAAGGAGGGCCTTCCCCACCTCTGTGCTCGAGCTCTTTTAGCACATTTTTGTCAGTGAGATAAATCAATTGTACAGTCCTCAGCAAGAGTCTGGTCCAAGAGGCAATGTCAGAGGCGCAGGTTTCCAGACTGGAGCTATGTTGCTTAACGTGGGTGGGGGTGGCTGAGAAGTCTACTTTGTCACAAGGAAGGTAGTTGGTAGTAAGGCTCCAGATGTGAGAGAAACACACACAAACAAGCAAGAAGTTGCAGTGGGTGGGGTGGGGGCGTAGCTCAGTGCTAGAGGGCATGCCCAGTGCATGAGGCAGTGGCTCCAATCCGCAGCTCCACAGAGGAACATAAAGCTGTCTGTGCTATCTTAGTGCTATCTGTTGAAGCCCGTGCCAGGAACTGTTGCGTGCTGTGTGAGCTCCGAGGATCTTACCGTCTTTTCCAAATTTATGTTCGTAGTCAAATAGAAATCTATTGTCTGTAGTTGATTCTCCACAAAAATACTAAATGAGTGACTCAACAGGGTTTTAGGGCGATGGTGCAGGTATTACGACATCTTTTAGGACAGAAAATTGTGGACCGCTGATCCATGGTCTCAGGGGTGGCCATGTGGGATGCTGCAGTGTTCCACAGATCCACCACTTTGCCTCCTGTGACGGCGGGCGATCTCCCAAACTCTGCGAGAGCCTCACTTCCTTCAGGTGTGAGGTCAGAATCTAATCTGATAGGGTGATGAGGATCAGATGTGCTCACTTGTAAAAAGTTTTAGCATTGTGCCAGGAAGAGAGAAAACGGCTCAGTAACCATTATTTTGTATTAGTGCTGTTATGAAAGAAAACATTTAGTGTGAAATGTCTTCCGAGACACATGACAGAGTATGCACTAATCATTTCTCAATGCCAATGACTATTGTCGAAGTCTGAAATTAGAATGGACAAAAATAATTCCTTTTGCTAAATATTATAAATAGGCTTCTCCTCACATCTCTATTTAAAAACATGCAAAGTCTCCTTTATCCTAATTGTTCATTGGCATAAAGTCACTGTCTTCTGTAGGATAGGACTTCTTAGTATCGCCAAACATTTATCAGATACACAGAGAGAAAGTAACTGGAAAATAGTCTTAACAGTGAGACACCAGACACAGCAAAGTGAAAAATTAGAAAAACGAACAAAATAACCATACTGCAATATACAGTAAAACTGAAAATGCTGTTTCATGAAAAAGCCATTGCGGCGGATCAAAAGTAGTCAAATATCAACAATTTCAGGTAATCCGGTTAGTCCTCAAAGACCATGGGAAATGGGAAATATTTCCGGTGAAATAAATAATTACCAAAACACTAACCTACCTCCTGCCTTGTTTGTTGATTGGATAGAATCGTGTTGAAGCCCTTATTTTTGTTATGGTAATAAACTATTGAAAAAATAATTCAAGAGCTGAAAAGCAATTCCATAAATAAGAGGTATTTTTATCCAGCATCTTGCATTTCTGAGTTGTGACAGAAGCCTCACAGAAAACAGCTCCTGATGTCCTTTGGCTGATAGCTGGAGGACGTCCACGCTTCCTTCTACCAGAAGAGCCCACCAACTATAAAACCAGCTACATAGTTTAGTTAAAACTTTATAGGTCAGAAATACTTTCAGTTTTTTGCTTTTTTGTTTTTGTGCTGGACCTGGGCTTGAACTCAGGGCCTGGGCACTGTGTCTAAGCTTTTTTGCTCAGGACTGGCACTCTACCACTTGAGCAATGATTCTGCTTCCAGCTTTTTGGTGGTTAATTGGAGAGAAGAGTCTCAGGGACTTTGCTACCTGGGCTGGTTTCAAACTGGAATCCTCCATCTCAGCCTCATGAGTAACTAGGCTTGCAGGTGTGAGCCACCAGTGCCGGGTATAAAATACATTTTTTAAAAAATGGATCAGAAGATCCATTAAGGTTAGAAGGTTCTTTTGTCATTTTTGGTCATTTAAATAACAGTACTTTTGGGGACTCCACATTTGCTTTAGAAACTTTAAAATTTCACACACAGTAAGACTCGGGATGTAAGCAATCAAGAAAGTCCGTACCAATGTTAGTTGATGTGTGGTGTAAATCGGGTGGTTATCACTCAACTGTGCTGAGACCCTCTGCTTTAGGAACCTTTCACACTGTGAAGGGAAGTTGGCCCCTCTTCAGTGATTACTGACTGGTGGTAGCCATTGTGTTGTACTGGGTCAGCAGTGAATTCCTCACTCAAATGGTGTCGAGTCAGCAGGTTTTTAATTTGTTATCTTCTCAAGAGTGCATTTGCCGACTTTATCACTGAGAAGAATGACTCCCTAGCCTAGTGTGACCAAGGTCTGGAAATGTGCTGTGTCAGCATAGGAAGGCTGGACTGCTATTTGAGTGGTGGCTCTTGGATCTGATCTTAGAGCAAGGGTGTCAGGCCCCTTGTAGGCTGGCTTCCCACACAGGCACGATGAAGCCTACTGTGAGCGGAAACCCTTTCTTCCCTTCCTGGAAAGTGGTTGGACAACTTTTCTTTGTAAAGCAAGCTCTTACCCTTTCCAGCTCCTGTTTGTTAGCTAACAGAGCCTGGATAAATTCATGTTGGTGTCATTTGAGTTCCTTTTTTTCCCTCCCTTCCCATCCTGAGGTTGGGTCCTGTTCCTGAGCTTTTGTGCTCAAGGCTAGGGCTTCCCTCCCAGCTTTTTAGGAGGTTAATTGGAGGTGAGAGTATCACAGACTTAACTGACGGGGCTGGCTTGAACCAGGATCCCTAGATCTCAGCCTCCTGAGTAGTTAGGATCACAGGCGTGAGCCACTGGGCGCCTAGCAAGTTGCCTTTCTTTGTGGTGTAGAGTATGGCGTGTGCTATAGCAAATTAAGAATGGAAATGGCTGTTAGCCCCATGCCTTTATCTTTCTAGAAGTAGAGGGATGCAATCAGGTGTGGTAGCATGTCTATGGAGTGGCCCCTGTGAACCTGGTTAATTGGAGATGGAATTTAGCAAACTTTTCAGCCAGGGCTAGCCTTGAACTTAGCCTCCTGAGCAGCTAGGATCAGATGTGTGAGCCCCTGATGCCTAGCTAAATTTTACTTCTTAAAAATATGAATTCCATTTTCCTATGGCCACATTCTTGGTCCTTTCCCTTTTAGTTAGTTTTTCAGATAGAGTCTCCAGAACAGCCTCAGGCCAGAATCCACCTGTCTCTGCCTCCTGAGTAGTTGGGACTGCAGTTGTAAACCACCGTGTCTGGCCCTTATTTCCCATTAATTTTACTGTTAAGGACTCATCGACTCTTTGACAATGGTAACATTTTCCTCTGCAATTGACTTAGCCTTCCTTTGTGGTGTGAGATCTTAGTGTGCTTAGAAGGTGTGAATTAATACTGAATTTCCTAAGAAGTTTTTTTTTTTTTGCCATGGGGGGAGCGGGGCTGTGGGGGTGCGTGGGGTCAGTTGTGAGTCTTGAACTCTGGGCCTGGGCGCTGTCCCTCAGCTCTTCAGTTCAAGGCTGGTGCTCTACCACTTGAGCCACAGTGCCACTTCCCTTAAGAAGTTTTAAAGGTAGTTTACTGTGGATTTTTTTTGCCTTTAAATTATTATTTGTAACTTAAAAGGTTGTTTGTTAGCAATAAGGTTTGGCCAAGGGAGGAAAATAATTTTCAGCAAAGGACATTCTGATGGTGCTCTTCACTTTGCATGCAGTCAGGTGGAATCGGATGGAAGCCAGCAGGTGAGCAGGGCGGCATGGGCTGCCGTGCCGCTCCAGGCCCCACGAAACCACCCTACCTCCGCATCGCATCGCACGCTGTGCCTCCAGCTCCCAGCACTGGCCCACCAAGCCTCGGGCGTCGGGAGGTTTAACACCTATAGATTCCAGAGCATTATTATCAGCTTTACTAAAGTATGATTTGTATCTGGAACCGTATTCATTGAAAGTGGAAAATTTAATTTTATAAGTTGTTGATACAGAAGACTGGCATCATGTCAAGGCACTGGACACACAGTCCTCTTACCCCTTCTAGCCGGTCCCTCCCTCTGCGCGTGTATCCTCAGGCAATATCCGATCTGCTTTTGGTAATGAAGCGTTTGTTTGCATTTTCTAGAATTTAATATATTTAAAAGTATACGGTCGTCTTTTGTGTTTGTCTCCTACTTCACAGAGTGACTTTGAGATGCAGCATGCGGCACTTTGCAGCGTTTCCTCCTTCCTGACAGGAAGTCGTGTGCAGTGAGGGGACGTAGCTTGTCGTGTGTAGACCAGACCTGTCATTCCGCACAGCCGTCCTTTCACTGTTTGGGGCAGGGGGAGACCAGAGGTCTGCACAAAACCCTTACGGTGTTATTAAGTAGCAAGTGCTTGGTATGAAGTAAGGGTTTGTATAAGTAATAGTTCTTACGTTTGTAATTTGATTTACTTTTCTCAACCTGTCCCTTATATACAGTGAGTTTTTCCCACTTTATAGCTATGGAAATTGAGGGTGAGAACTAGATGTAGAAAGTAACAGATCTGTTGTATTTCCTCGATTTCCTCACCATTTTCCCACAAGGGCGTGCGCCTCTGTGTGTGTGTGTGGGGGGGTGTCCAGTGGACAAACACAGCAGCCCGGCTGCCTAGAGACACACAGTAAAGTCACCAGTGTGCAAGAAGAAAGGTGAACGGAGTTACGTAGCACACTGCTCCAAACATGGGCCTTCTGTTCATCGTCTGCTTAAGGTTGTTTGTCCATGGGATGCATCTTACAAGCGAGTGCCTTTGAAACTTATGACACATCAACCGTATGGGCAATTCTCAACTCTTAGAGACCAACATTCTAGATGGCCCCTGTTTCCAAACTTTAGATATTAAAGCCCTAAAGCTCATAAAGCTCATACGCATACTTCAAGAAATGAGTCATTCTGCCATTTGTTCATTAAAAGCTTACACACAATCTACACCCATAACATTATACAAAGGTCCAAGAATGATAAGGAAAATAAATAAAAGATATGGTTTTTGAGTGGTTGAGTAGAAGAAGTATAGGAGTGTGTGTGTGTGTGTGTACACACACGCACACACATGTGTGTCTATCTGTTAAAGTCTTCTGGAATTATTTTGAGCATAAGCCTTGAAAGAATAAATAATTGAGCCTAGGATTCTGCTAAGAAGTGATGCAGTTGAGAGTAGAGGATTAACTTTAGTTTAAAAATCAATCTAGCAGGCGCTGCTGACTCACGCCTGTCATCCTAGCTACTCAGGATGCTGAGATCTGAGGACTGCGGGTCAAAGCCAGCCCAGATGGGAAAGTCAGTGTGACTCTTACCTCCAATTGTTCACCAGAAAACTAGAAGTGGTGCTGTAGCGCAAAGTGGTAGAGCACTAGCCCAGGCCTAGAGTTCAAGCCCCACAACTGACAAAAAGAAAAGAAAAAGAAAAAAATCAGTTTTATTTCATAATACATGTCTTTATAACATAAACAATATAAAATCTATCCTGAATGTTTGAACTACATATGTTTGTCCATATGTAATGTGCTAAGATGACATAAATAGTCTTGAAATTGCAATCTGCAAAGGACTCTGGGTACCTTCAATGGAGCTATGAGACGGTTGCACTTTTTTTCAGATGCTTTGTGTTGAGGGAGAACAGTCAGTCTTCCTTTGAATGTAGTAGCTTTTTTCAGATAATTCACTTCTACACAAATCACCCATGGTGATTTCACAGCTTGATTGTCTTTTAGTATATTCACAGAGCCATGTAGTCAGCAGCATCCTATAATTTTAGAATATTTTTACCTCCCCAGGCAAAACCTCATACCCATGAGCAGTCATTTTCCATTTTAAGTCTGTACTTTATTTTTATATGGGGCTTGAACTCAGGGCTTGAGCTCAAGTGTAGCACTCTGCTTCTTGAGCCACAGCTCTACTTTCAGGAGATTTTCTGTTTTTTTTTTTGGTCGTTAACTGGAGGTAAGAGGTAAGAGTCATTTTCCTGCCTGGGTTGGCTTTGAACCAGGATCCTCAGATCTCAGCCTCCTGAGTAGTTAGGATTACTGACTTAAACCACTGGTGCCCAGCTAACACTAGACTTACTTGAAACAGTCATAAGTGGTATGTGTAAATGCCTAAGTGTTATTTTTTTTAAAGTTAGTAATTTTGTTCATGAACCTCTTAAAAAAATCTAGAATTAGGAAACTTGTGTGAAAATATTCATTGAAAAAATACAAAATATATAACTTTCAAAATGTTAATAAACTCCAAATTTGCTGTTTTTTTAAAGACCTACTCACGTGTTAGGTGTGGTGACACATTCCTGTAATCTCAGCACTTGGGAAGATGAAGCCAGATCAGGAGCTTGAAGCTAGTCTGGGCTTTCATCTTAAGACAAAAAGAAAGGGGAGAGGGAAGAGTAGGGGATTGGGGGAGGTGCGGGGGAAGACCCACTTAAAATCTATTACAGGCTTTATTATGCTCTTGATCTTAACATCTACATGGAGCTATGGCTATCTTTCTAAAAACCTTCCCATAGGAAGTATCAAGAGATATCTTGATCTGGGTGTCTTAGTAAACATTACTATTTTGATGGAGGCAGTCATCTTCTCTCTTGATATGAAGGGCTATTTTGAGATTTCAGGCCATTATTTTACGTTGTTGGCATCAAAGTTATACTTTTATTAAAATATTCTATTCCGTTCATTTTACAGTAGTTAGCAGAGTGGGGGAACTATTTTAAAAACCTTTATGCTTTTTTTTATCTTAGTGCTTGACGTGATACCTGCTGATATAAATCTGCAAAGAAATAATCGGAAGATTTCAAACTTATCAGCCATCTTGTATTACAAAATTATTATTTCTGTTTTTGTTTTGAATAAAAATACTGTAATAAAGCAAAGGCTCTAGAAATGTAATGACATAATTTCTGCTGAAGATACTGCATTTTGCTTTTCTGTTCCCAAATTTAATGTTTCAGTTCATATTACAATATGCTGAGTCAGTAAGATATAAGACTTTGTAGGTAATCATCGGGATAGTAACAGTGTAACTGTGACCTGTAGTTCTGATGTCGTTGATACAGTCTAAGCAGATTAAGTGTACTCTAGTTTTAGCATAAAATGCTTAAAATGTATTTTAAATTAATTTTTTTGTAGGAAATATTTTTTCAATACGGAGGTCCATATCTTTCCTTGAAAGACTTGTTGATTCAGAGAAGTTAACTATCCTTCCTTAGACACTTCACAATGCTATATATAGTCCACTTCAGTTAAATATGGATATTTTTAAAAAGAAAATCCCAGTTAGACTGCAACAGAAGGACATTTTGTGTGACAATATTTTGCATGATTAAAAATTTAAACAGAATAACAGCTATTTATATTTACAGTTACATGAGAGTAATTACTAAAGCAGACAAAATACTTAGAGCATAATTTAATAATGTTTTCCTCTAGCAAAGGTGCCAAAATTGTTATTTGCATAATTTTCACAATTTGTACTGAAACATAGCTAAGGGAGATTGGGAAGACATTTCTCTCCAGCCACCTTCTTCCTTCTGTAGGAGATGGGGGAGAGAGGCACATTGATCAGAATAACTCATTTTTGATAATTTTCTATAAAAGCCGTGGCCTTTGTGTCAGCCATTAGGTAAAAGAGAGGTGATCCATTCATGCTTCTCTTTGGGATCTTCTACCCTCCCCCCCCCCACACCAATGGCCAGCCTCAGCCCAACTTCAAGACTCCTAATTATAACATTTACTGGTTCAAAGATTAACCTTCGAGGGGCATTCTGGGCTGTGGTAACTTGATCGCTGGGTCTTCTTGGATCTCTGTGCTGATTCTTTGTGTCACCGGAGGGAGATGGTATCGGGCACATTCCTAGGATGACCTGAAGATAGCAGCCTCCTGCGTTTGGGCTGGAAGGTGGTGAACTCTGTTAGCAACAACACCACTCTGGGGAAGCCAGGCGAACGTTCAGAAAGCTTTAACTGTAGGGGGTGCGGTGCAAGGAGAGTCAAATTTGAGAACTGGGACTCGAGTGGACATTTGTCCCTGCTTTCTGCCTTCATAAAACCTGAGTTAACTGTGCAGAGGGGCATTTGAGAGATCACTGAAAATGAGTCATTAGAGCGCCCAGAAGAGCTTTATTATGATGGACTGTGAGTAACTTCCCAATATCCTCTCTGCTTTTATACGTGCCTATCAGGTGACTCAGTAACAAGTATATTCCTTTATCCTGCGCCTCAGAGATTTAGCAATCTACTGCATGATGCTGGCAGGAGAGCCAGCTTTTCTGCTGGATCCAGCCAGTGTCCTTCAGAGATCTCAGGGGAGACTACGGAGAGCAGAAATTCTTTCTTAAATCTTTAAAAATTTGTAAGAATGTAAGAAAACTCCTCCCGTGTGTGTGTGTGTGTGTGTGTGTGTATCTATATATATATCTCAAAGGAGAATGAATGAAATGTGAAACACACATCTCAAAGGAGAGTAGGCTCTGTGTTGCAAGCTTAGCCCACTTCTGTGATAAAGGATTAGAGAGTTCCAGTCAGTAAACAAAGGCATTTCATGGCTCCTCGTGGGTAAACTGAGGGGAATGATTTGGTCAAAGACCAGTATGAGGATGTTTCTGTTCAGCAGTTAACAGGATTCAACATGATATGGAAAATACTGCACTACGACACTCACGTTGCCAGCTAAAGCCTAAAACACAGCCACATTTGCATATGTGTCCATCTGTCTGTTTTTACACTTTATTTTTCCAACCAGTGGGTGAAGTGATTTTCATCCAAGTTGCAGTCTGAGTTTTTTTCTTCCCCCGCCACGTTCCATGCTATCCTATAGAAGCAGCTTTTAAAGTGCGTGGTATTTGTCTCTGGACACACATTTGCTCAGCCTTGGCTAGGTTTCTGCTTCTCTCCTGGAAGCTCGGTCCATCTCCCGGGCCTGCGCCGCAGCTGCCTGCACCAGCCAGGTTGCATTGGGGAGTGGTTTGTGGCCCTCCCCAGGTCTCACCGCCCGTGCCCAGCATCCAGGGCGGGGGTGGAGTGGGGGTGGAGCCCAGGCTGAGCCCCAGCACCGTCTGGGGCTGCAGCGGGTGCACTGGGCCTCTTCAGTGGAGAGCCCGTAAATCCTGTGTAAATAGAGAGGGGATAACAAAGCGTGAGCCCCTGCAGCTCTGAGCATTTGGAGCCATTTGGGGCTGAATTTGCTAAATGCTGCTTATACCGCCTGAAAAGTTGGAGAGAAAGGAGCATAAAATCCGCCCCCCCTTTCCTTTCTGTTCCTTCCCAGGGGTGTGTGTGGGGGGGTGCTCAGGGCCTGGAAACCCAAGGAAGCCAATGACTCTGCTTGTTTCAGTGCTCTTTGAGTGGGGGGGGGGGG
>NW_012267227.1:19344692-19392119 GCF_000151885.1 Dipodomys ordii
CCTCCCTCCCTCCCTCCCTTCCTTCCTTCCTCCCTCCCTTCCTTCCTTTTCTGTTGGTCCTGGTCTTGAACCCAGGGCCTGAGCAGTGTCCCTGAGCTGCTTAGCTCAAGCTTAGAGCTCTACCACTTTGAGCCACAGCACCACTTCCGTAGTTTCGTTTCTTTTGTGGGAAAGCTAATCTGGTTGTCTTCTCCCTCTCCCAGGATGAGGGTGTGAGGTCTGAGGGACAAATGCTAGTCTGCCACTTTCTGAGTCACTTTTGACAATGTCTTAAGAGCCTCAGTTTCCTTATTTGTAAATTAGAATAGATCATAGTAATGATTTCATTCATTTATTATGAAGACTAAATAAGGATTGGAACACTGCAAGTACTAAGTGACATGGTAATGATGAAAGTGGCAAGAGGTGATTTCTCATGTTCTTGAGATAGAGAATTGGTGTGGAAAAACCTATTTAACATTAAATGGAGCATCCATCTGGATGCTGTCCTTAACATTAAATGGAAGCATTTTGAGAAGTATATGAATTTGTGTAAGTATACATGCCTGCAGGCAAAAATACTTCATTTATCTACAAACATTTTAACACTTTTAAACAAATTGGTGAGTTATTTTAGAAAGCTATAACTTAAACATATTGGTTTATAATATATAACATGTAGATATCTATATATTCAGGAACATACTTAATTTTTGGAAATAAATTGCTTGGAACATGTTGATATCTGTCTAGTATCTGTCTATGAAATTAATGAATGTAAATTACAAAAAAGAAAACTGTAATGAGTTTCTCCTGCTAGAAAAAGGGAGAAAGCCCAGTTCCGAGATGAGTGGCCATTAGTTACCTGGTCATTAGAACATGAATTTTATTTATTTTTCTATTCTTTAAAGTACAATTTTATGGTTTTTATTAAGGTATTATACAGAGGGGTCACTGTTTCCTGAGCAGGTAATGAGTGTGTTCCTTTTTTGGACAATGTCACCCTGCCCTTTTTTCCCCACAGTTTTCCCCTCCCTCTGTTCCCACAAGTTCCATAGGGCGTTTCCCACACAGTGTAGACTGAATGTCATAACTGTATTTGTTCACCCTCCCCCTCCCCTTTTTGTCTCCCCTAAAAAGACAAAAAAAAACCCAAAAGCAAAAACAAACACCAATACCACCACTACCACTGCCAACTACAAGAAAATTTGTTTCTATCAATAATATTTTACATGTTTATAGAAGTTATGCCTTTGGGTTCCTCTCTTAAAGGCATCCTCCTTTAGTTTGACTGTCTGTGAATGCCTAGAGCCCTGTATAGGTTCTCATGTCTAGTAATATTTTATATTTACCTTCCACATATGAAGGAAAACGTGCCATTTGTGTTTGAGCTTGGCTTACCTTATTTAACATGATTTCTTCTAGTTCCATCCATTTCCCTGAAAATGACATCATCTTATTCTTTCTAATGGATGAGTAAAATTCTATTTTGTGTATGTACCACATTTTTTGATCTACTTATTTATTATATGGCATCTGGGCTGTTTCCATAATCTGGCTATTATAAATAGTATAGCGATGAGCATGGATATGCGCATATGAATATCTTTACTGTATATTGATTTGTAATGCTCTGGGAAGATGCCCAAGAATGGTATGGCTGGGTCATAGGGTAAACATATATTTTATACAAATTTATTTAACTTGCTAAACTTGGTGCAAAGTAAGAAACATTCATTAAATAATTTACTACCAACTTACCCAAATGAAATTTAAATACATTTAATTTACCCTCATTACTGCCTCTGGAGACACATGCTTGAGAGGCTAGTTTTAGATAGTGTTTTTTGTTTTTGTTTTTGTTTTATTGTCAGTCGTGGGGCTTGAACTCTGGGCCTGGGCGCTGTCCCTCAGCTCTTCAGCTCAAGGCAAGCACTCTACCACTTGAGCTACAGCACCACTTCCGGTTTTCTAGTGGTTTATTGGAGATAGGAGTCTCACGGTCTCTCCTGCCCAGGCTGGCTTTGAACCTCGATCCTCAGATCTCAGCCTCCTGAGTAGCTAGGATTACAGGCATGAGCTACCAGCGCCCAACTTGGTTTTTTTTTTTTTAATCTATCAGATGTCATGGAAATGTTAGTCTGTGCTTTAAAAAGTGGCTTAAGGGAGGGGAGAAAATACTTTTTTAACAGTTCTGTGAGATATTTAATAGTACTACATGGTGACAGCATCAAAGTTGATGAGCTACTGACTATAGACAAGAAGTTCTCAAATGTGCATCTCTAGTCTCTAGGATTAACCTAGTGTGGTCTATGCCAGGGTCTTTACTCTCCTACCGTGATAAACAAATCATAAAAATGGAGACTCTCTAGGAGTCTTGCTATACTGGTTAGACCTGAAGGCCTTGTAGGCACTGGCTGACTTGAAGAGAAAAGTATGCATGTTTCTATTTGAGGCCAAAGGAATCGGCTCCACCACTGGACTCGTAAAAACCTCTCTTCTCTGCACTTAGATCTTTTCTTATAGAATCAGGACATTCTGGGATCTGTCATTGACAGTAGGTCTCAGACAAAGTAATGCTCAGGAAAGCAAATGATAGTTTTCAGTTTGGTTTACCTTTGGACCCTACAAAGCTGTAGAATCTTAAGTGGGGGTTTGAGCCCTGCCTCAGTTTCCTCACTTTAAATGACGGCCACTTTTAGAGACAGACCAGTGTGTTTCTGATAGAATGGGAACATGGTGCCAGACTCTTATTCTGTGCCATGAAATTGGTATGTAAATAGAGACTAAATGAACTAAGACAATAGACCAGAAGAGGGAAGGCTTTTTGCCCGGTAGCCTCTGTGACCAGGTTGTATGGACGGTGATTTCTGCTGTTGGGTCATCGGAGGGCTGTCTCTCATTGGTTCTCATGTCGATTCACCTGATGCACAGCTGGACATAGATGTTTGCCTACACCTGAGTGCACTTGGCTCCTCAGGATTTAGCAGTCCACAACTGGACTGTCTGTCCACAGTGCTCTTTTAGGAAGATGTGTGCTGAAACCACTTGCCAACACTATGCTTGGCTCTGCACTTGGTCTCCTCCGTTATGGGAACTGTGTGGGACTTCTTGGAAGCTTGGGGTAAGATCTAAATAGATGCTTTCAATCCTCCAGGATCTTCAAACCAAGGCCGACTGTAGAGATTCAGTTCAGGCCTCTAACGGCAAGGTGAATTGACTGTGCGGAGCCCCCCATGCTGAAGGCCAGCGGTGGCCAAGGTGCATGGTGTCAGCCATCTGAGGGGCCTAGTATCACTCAGATGGTTGGGTCTCAGACTCAGCCCTTTCTTATTCTAGGTTGGACCCTTGAAAGAGTGCATTTCTCAGAGTTTCTTAGCAGATACTAAAGCAATTAGTCTCATTTTGAGAACTAGCAGTCGACACCTTCTTTGGTTCTATTTACTTCTCACCACTAGAGGACCAGGACGCGAGGAGTTTCTGCAGTGCATACGGCCCAGGACAGACAATCCCCATGCGTCCTGACTGCCCTCCCATCCAGGGGAGCAGGGTAGAAAGTTGACTGCCTCATGTTCTGGTATCTTGTTTTGAGTTAGCTCATCTACTTGCATGGGTCCCAAGAGTCCGGTAAAGAACCGGTGCCAGGCTGATTGCATAAGCAAACCTAAGGAACTTGCTAAAAATACAGATTCCTGGTTTGTGCTCCAGGCTGCTTTGATTCAGTGGTTCTAAGGTGAGGCCTCGGCCCCGTGTCTGTAGCAGTCTCCCCTGGGCATTTAATAGTCTTCCCATTTATCTGCCTTGAGTACTTCGTTTCATGGTCACATACATAATGTCCCATCACATCTACTGTGAGTACCATGCCTAAAACTTAGGTGTGGTGCCTTGGGGGAGGGGATCATCAGCTTTTTAAAGGAAGCATGTGTGGTGCTTCTTCATTTGCTCCTTGGAATGGGTTGTGCTAGAAGAGTGGCCTTTGGCAGCTGCTCAGACAGGCCCTCATGGGCACAGAAGTCTTCAAAGCAGCACCACTCGGGGCATGTTTAGGAGCAAGTGTGCACAACAGACAGTGCTTCTCCTCCAGAAAGAGCCTTAGGTACTGCAGGAGCACAGCTCCCAGCGGCAGCCTTCAGAGCAAGGGGAGGGTCCTTGAACAGCTCATTGATCAGTGCAGTCATCCACTCACCAGCCGGGGTGGTGCACCTGCTCTGCGGAGGCATGGAGGCGTGCTCTGAGAGTAAGCGGAAGTTTAGATACCGAGATGGATGATCCTAGCTTTTTCATACCCCTTCGGCACGTGCGCCTGTGCTGGTGTGCCCGGCCTGGGCAGGGCGCTCCCCCGGCACGCGGGCCAGCCATCTTGTGCACACTCAGCCTTCACGTGAAAAACAGTAGTCCCTGCAGGGTCCCTCCTGCTTGCAGCATCCGCACCGTTTTATTTGAGGTGGCAGAACACAGTTGCCTTTCACAAATTTCCTTTATGCTGTGTGAGTACTCGAAGCTGAAGTTGGTTCATAGTCCATTGGACAAAAACCAGCAGCACTCTATCTGGGAGTGGAAAATTCCTCTTTTTATAGAAGTCTGAATGCTAATATTAAAGGCCTTCTGTTTAGTGTCTACTTGTCAGTATGAAACGACTTATATTTTTTGTTTGTAATTATTTGTCACATGGATTTAAACTCAGCTATTTCACAACATTTATATAAAATGGACTGCTTCACATTAAAATTCATGTAATGTTCCCTTCCTCCGACTGAAGTCAGTCAGCACAGGCTAGCTGTGTGTTTTCTGTGGAGCTAAATATAGTGAATCATATAGTCTGCAGGCACTATCAACGCTTTGCTTTTAAATGAGAGAAACGCACCATGGAAATGCTGTCTTTCATTTTGAAGGTCATTGATTGGGTTAAAAAGGTAAATGCCTTTTTTGGTTGAACTTCCTTCAATTAAGTCATTAACCTTTTAAAGCAAATGTATTCAAAAATCTATCACAAACGCTAAATGAGATTTTAACAAAATCCTGACAATTTCAGCTTAAACATATACACAGAAACCATATGTGCTTAGGAAGAAATATATACACACAGGCATTGTTTACAGAGTGTGTTTTTATATTTAGACGGTACTGGCGGAAGAGTTACTCTATACATACATTATCTGAAATGTACATTCAGATAGCCACACAGATTTTACATTAAGAGACAAAGATGTCTCTATCCACAGTGGGTAGACAGACAGACTGACTGACTTCAAACCTGCACTTGCAGTGTAGATTTTTTTCCCCTCCATCTCCGGGTACTGCTTTTCAAAATTGCCTCAGGCTACAGAACAGCACCTCACATCCCCAAGGCCCAGGGCCTGGCTCCTAATAGCCAGGCTCCATCTGTGACACAGAGCAGCTGACGAGATGGCTCCCGTGCCTGTATTTTGGAGAGAACATCCACCCAGGTTGAAATGCCGGGGTTGCCAGGGAGCAGTCAGAAGCCATTAGTGTGGGCGAGAATTTGCCTGGCAGCAGGTCCTCGGGCTTGGTGGGAAGTGCATGCACGTGTCCCTGGGTGGGTGTGGGTTGTGCAAGTGTGTGTGTCTTGTACAGGCCCTCCCCTTCTCCCCCTCCATGTGGGAAGGGTAGACAGAGGAAGACCAGGCTCTATGGTATTCAGAAGTCAAATGCCTTTTGTTTTCTGTTCATTGATTTGTTTTTTGAGTATCTGGACATCTCTCCCTCTTTCTTCCTCTCCTTCCCTCCCTCCTTCCCTCTCTCCTTCCCTCCCTCCCTCCCCTCCCTCCCTTCCTTCCTCTTTCCCTCTGTCTCAGTCTCTCTCTCTCTCCCCTCCTCCCCCCCCCTTTTGTTTTTATCATAACAGAAGGCAAAGAAAAAGAGAACAGCAACTTCAGGGTCATGCTGTAGTGTCTGGGCAGATGGAAGGCGTGCCCTGCCCTGGGGCAGGGTGGTTGTAATGAAGTACCCTGCCAGCCTGTAAATAGTGAGGGTCATCTCCTCCATGTGATGGAGGGGATCGCGTTGCAGTGAAAATGGAAATGTCAATAAAATTAATCTGCCAGCTCTTTGCTGTGGTTTTTCTGCTTCTCTGGTCAAAGGAGATTGGGGGGAGGGAGGGAAGTTTGGTGAGAAAGGAAAAGAACAGGTACAGGCAAGCCTGCTGTGTAGACCCAGAGGTTGGGAGGCCGGTGGCCCCGTGGCCCGGTGGGCAGGAAGTCTGTGCTGTGGCTGTGGCGTGGTGCAGCTGGAGGTGGGGCCAGGCCTGGGAGTGAGCTGGTAGATCTGTGGCATTCCTCAGGAAGCTGCGGAGCGTCCAGCTCAGGCTACCCTGAGCACAGAGTTTATTGTTCTAGGCTTTCTTGGACAAGGTTCTTACTTAGCATGGGATTTATGGCATTTACTGCTAACGAATGTCTATTCTTAAATTACCAAAAAAAAAAAAAAGAAAGAAAAAAAAGAAATGGCAGCGCAATTCCCACATGTCCTTCCAGGCCCCAGCTTCTTAAACATCAGCAGGGAACACAAACTCTCCACTTCCCTGTTTCCCTCTTTCGTGTGGCTGCAGGCTAATGATGTGTAAGGAAAACACAGCCATCTATAAAGCCCCAGTGCTGTCCTCGAATTCTTCATTTATTTTGCATTTGATTATGCCACAAGTCGGATCTTGTTTCTTTTCCTTTTTTTAAAGTTATTAGTTCAAATATTAATGTAGGGATGTGGCATATATTGCTGCTCTTGATTGATGCCTTCCCCAAAACAGGGAGACGTGCTCGTATGAATTTTAAGAAAGCAGGGGTCCTGCAATGCCTTTCCAGAAGAGTTTTTCAGATACATAATTTAGATGCCCTCTAGGCAGGCTTTCAAGGCATTTTTGCCGGAGGGCAAGAAAAAATAAGTATGACTGTTAAAAGTAAATGATTTTTGCTAATGCACAATTAATGCCAGAGAAAAGCACAGAAGAGAAAGATGCTGATGGAAACTTCTGATTAAGTGAGCACCCTACCTTGATGTGCATCTCCTTTTTTCCTTTCCCCTTCGTAATAATGATCAGTGGTGCAGAGAGCTAAAAGTTTTCATGTCATGCAAATGTGGCATGCAGGGTCACATGAGTGTGCGAACGTGCGTGCTTAGGAGGTGACAGTTGTAGGAGGGGGCTGAGTAGGCAGTGTGTTATGTGCAATCGCCAGTGACACAGCTTCTGTCACCTATGCAGACAGCCTAGAATATATAGACTACAGAACATTGAACTTGATTACCTGGCAGTCTGTGCTCTCTGTGGGCGTGGGGAGGTGTTTCCACCCAACGGGCTTGTGGAGGGCGGTTTTCCCACATTGGATCCCATAATTGACAAAGAGCTACTGCTTTGCATCAAGCACACAAATTATAATTGCATTAATGATACGGGCGAGTGTGAGACACACAAAATTAACATTTGAAGAGGCCTGGTTTAATTTTGTCTTTTACATATTTGTGTCTCCAATTATACTTTAATGAAAGAGAATATTCCTGCTTAATGGATTTCTTTCAACAAGCCTAGCTGAGCTCATCATCAGCTGGATGTTGTTGTGGGCACGCTCACCACGTCTCTTCTGATACATTTTCTTGTCTTCCTACCAGGGGATGGTTTGGACAACAGTGTAGCTTCGCCGGGCACAGGCGACGACGACGACCCAGACAAGGACAAAAAACGCCAAAAGAAAAGAGGCATTTTCCCCAAAGTAGCAACCAACATCATGAGAGCGTGGCTCTTCCAGCACCTCACGGTAAGTCCGGATTAGAAGCGGAAGCCGCTGTACTGCTTTGTTACATTCGCCTAGCAAGTCACATAGTCTCACACAGATTTGAAAATAAAAAAAAATTAAGGTGCCTGTTTTTTCTCTTGAAATTCATTGAGTAATGAACAGTTGAGGTTTTATCAGCTCTTAGCATTCCAAGAGCTTCTCCAGAAAGGAATAGGTTTGTGTTTTAAGAGGTAAACAATGGACCTTACTCAGAAGGGTCCAGGCTCCCTAAATAGTGTGTGTGTGTGTTAATAAATTTGTTATTTATATTGGAAGATATGATAGCAAATCTAGAGAGTGTAACTTCAACCAGAGGAAATGGCTCTAAGAAGTCCATAAAGAGTCTCTAAGAGTCCCTAGTCCTTGCTGATTTCAATATTAATGAGAGCTGTCTCCTCTAAACTCAAAAAAGAAAGAAAGAAAGGATAGAAGGAAGGAAGGAAGGAAAGAAAAGCCTTTTGCCACATGCCTATCCCAGCTCCTGGGATCCGCTGCAGCTTGACCCGTGGCTGTGGTCTGCAGACGTGTCCTCGTCTAGATGAGAAATGTGAGAGTTTGTGGCTGCTGTAAGGCCTTCGTTTGCAGGGTGGGAGGTGTAGGTTCTGTTTTAGCTGTTCAAGTGCACTAGATGTAAAGCTAGCCCTCTTCACTTCTGGGAGAGGATAAACTATGTGCCACATTTAAAACATAACGATTTATATTCTCCTGTTGGCAATCAGTTTTATGTTTTGGTCGGTATGTGTAGGTATGCACTGTTGACTCTAAGACTCTCATGACGGATGATGACAGTATACTTTGCAGAAGAGCTAGGCTTATATTTTATTGTCCATTTGGAAAATCTTGGAGAATGGTAAAAATTTCAGAGAATGTGTCTCACTGCTTTTTTCCGGCCGTTCAATGTAGGCTAATGCTTCAGAACACAGTAGCACGTTAAAAGTGGCAGTTCTTCTTTGATTATCCAACTTGTGTGTCGCCATGCTGTGTCACGGGTGCAGGACAAGGCTCCCCTCTTATTTATGGTAGTTGTTGCTGGTTTGCTCTTTTCAGAAGACAGCAGAGGGCAAGGGGGGGGGGGTGGAGGTGGGCAGGGAAAGGGAGAGAGTCTCATTCCTAAGTCGGCCATTTTGATGGGAGGACATTAGTGGCAAACTAAGGGGTATGGATGTGGCCTGTGGTGTTCGGATTAGCGGGGAGAGCCAAGGAACCCAGGGGCTGCTGTGGTGGTGGTTAGACCTGCCTTCCAGCTATGGGCGTTTCAAAGGTCAGGGCCCTGCACCCGCTTGGCTCCAAGGAATTAGACAGAACATGCAGTCTCTGGGCTGATTACTTAACCAAAGACGAAATAATGAGTCCTAAGCAAATACTGACTAATTGAAAGGGCTGTAAATCCATTACATATTGGTCAGGGATAATCAGGAGTATTTAATCACTTTTATCTATTCAGGAGCACTGGAGCTGCAACAGCAAAGCCCTGAACCTTACCGTGTGGTTATTATTCTCATCATTATCAAAATTACTTCACAGCTGTCCTTTGCTACATCACCTCGGCTGGAGATTTGCTAACCTGTAAAATGTTTTTAATTTGAAAGCGGAGCGAGCACAAGGGAAGGGCCTTCTCGTTCTTAACGGGAGGTTTGTTGGTCTGGGTAACAGCTGGAAGAGGCAGGCAGCTTCCCTGGCCGGCCGGCCGCGGGCTGCCTCCAGCACCAGCTCACCTGTCCTTTCCTGTTGGAAAATCACGACTCAGTTGCTTTCCAAGCTAAAATGTGCGTGTGTGCGACCTCTGTCATCAAGACCAACATCCCAGAGTATCAGGTCATGGGCCATCCTGTTTACAAAGGAGGAAGCCGAAGCCAGAGAGCCAAAAGTGTGACTCTCAAGCCTCGGGAACCTGTGTGTGTGTGTGTGTGTGTGTGTGTGTGTGTGTGTGTGTGTGTGTGTGTGTGTGTGTGTGTGTGTGTGTGTGTGTGTGTGTGTGTGTGTGTGTGTGTGTGTGTGTGTGTGTGTGTGTGTGTGTGTGTGTGTGTGTGTGTGTGTGTGTGTGTGTGTGTGTGTGTGTGTGTGTGTGTGTGTGTCCAGGTCAGATTAGGGATGTGAAGGAGGCGGAGGTTCTGTGTTCTTGTGTTTAAGGTGCCCTGCTCCCTGAGCCTTTCTGAGGGGGGAAGGCTTTCCGCCACACTGTGTGAGCAGAATCTCACCAGGAGGTGCCGACTTGCGCTGTGCCCCTTCCCTCTCCACTCCCACCTCCCTGTGCTGGACTGTGATTGGCTGAGGGCTGTGCGTGGCCCACGGCTCTGGGCACTTGTGCATCTGTGGTGCTGTGGAAGGATCCTCTGGAAGAGGAACCTCTCCTCAGCCCCGGGCGGGCGGGGGAGGGCTTTCCATGAATACCTGGCCTTAGAGTAGGAGAAAAAGCTCAAATAACCTGCTAGTGGGAATCAGGCAGCCCGTATCACAGGTCTGGCTTTCCTCTGGACTTCAGTGAAGGGCACGAATGTCTCTGGACCTTTTCACATGTTTAAAAGTCAGTGAACATGTAGCGTCTGAGCTCGTTCATTTTGATTTTGCTCAGGGTGGTGGTGTATCCCAGCCTGGCGCATGTCCTTTGCTCTCCTCCTTCCCGCTTTGTACTTTCCACCGAGCGCTTTGCTTTCTCCTCCCATGGCCTTTCTCAGCTTGCCCCTTTCACTACCCCCCACCCTTTGTCTTCCATCTCTCTCCCTGCCTTTTCTGCTCCTCCCTGGACCTGCAGGAAATGCTTCCCTGGCTGTCTCTGACAGGGTCTCCCACTTTCTCTTTACTGCAGAGGGGTCTGGCCACTTTGATGAGGATGGTCCCGTAAAACTTTTACTTTCCAGTCTTTAATGAGCTGGAAGATTTACTCAGCTGTAATTCTGAGCTCAGGAACCAAGAATAGAGACCCCTAACCAGCGACATGTTAATTTAGACTTCTTTCTTCCACACACTAACAGTCGTGAGGAAGTCGGAAATAAAGATGCCCCAGTATATTTTCCTGTCATTTAATTAATTTCAACTT
Source organism: Dipodomys ordii (assembly GCF_000151885.1). Classification (NCBI taxonomy): domain Eukaryota; kingdom Metazoa; phylum Chordata; class Mammalia; order Rodentia; family Heteromyidae; genus Dipodomys; species Dipodomys ordii. The sequence continues at coordinate 19,355,493 of NW_012267227.1, forward strand.
TCCAAATGAAATGTTGGCTGGAGCCACTGAAAATACATGTCGCCTAAATTATTATTGCATGTAGATTTCTTTGCAAGTGCATGATTCAATGTACATTCCTTCATTATTAGTCTCTTCAACATTATTTCAACTGGGTTTATTCTCTTTTGTGAGGTGTGACCTGTTCCTGTATTACAATAATCCCCGATGTACCCTTTTTTCTTTCTTCCCTAAAAAAGAAGCTAATTGAATTATCTCATTATTTTAATTGGTTAAGCAAATGTATTTTGCATCTCAGGATGTGTTCTTAAAGAAAGAGGCTGCTGAGGCTTTGCCCCTTGAATGGGCCATTGGTCCATTTTGACAGTCATGCATTCATTAACTAGCAGAACATAAAAGAACTCTGGTTGTATTTTTTTTTTCAAACACCCAACCAGCATGGAACAACTTTTTCCAATAAGCCACAGGGGTCTCTCTACATATGTTCTCAACTGCAAGCTATTGTCACCTATTCTGAATGCCTCAAAAGGCCCAGAGAGGAGAAAAACCCACCTCAACAAAGGCTAACTGTAGCAATTGTTAAGTCTTAGTCTCAATATGACAAAAATCATTAACCTTCAGTTTTCTTAGAAGAATAAGTTCCACTGCAATTGTAACAATTAAAACAATCTCTCAAATTTCTGCATACTACTAACTTCAGGGAAAAGGGTACCAGATTTATTGCTTAATTGATTATATTGAAGAAAATATGGGAACTTAAAAGCCGAGCTGTTTGATGAATCGAAGAGTTAATACTTCAGGCAATTTGAATTTGCTTAATTTGCAGTGTTGTAAACAATTAGTTTCTAGTTCCTAACTACGTGTTTTCAAAATGTTCTTTAAAAATCGACATCCTCTCTGAAAAACTGACAGTAGTTTTAAGGAAATAAACGTGTATTTCTTTTAGAAAGTCAACTAGGGAAAAGATTGCACATAAGAGGATACATAACCGCTCTCCGTTGGTTGATGCTCTGCCTGACTTCTTGGGGGTAAGAAATGTAGAAAAGACAGAAGACAGAATCTGTTGGAAATGCATGTGCTTTAGCTCGAAAGTGTCCAATCGCAAGAAAGAAAATGAAAACATAGGGAAAGCCTAGGGAAGCACGCTCCTTTCACTGACACATGGCGACTGTGATGTCATAAAAGTAAGCCTGCCATTGCAACTGTTTTTATTTGACTTCAAAGATAGCTAAAGAAAGAAACAGCAAGAAATAATACCCAAGCTGACGGTTTATTTATAAAGCTGAAAACCCCTCCACGCCAGGCAGCCCTGAGAGGGCTCAGTTAGCCACTCAGCACCTCCTCTGCGCCTTCAAGAGCCCCTCTAGTTGGGCTGCAAAGAATTGGGACCAGGGAAGAAAAACAGGAAGTGCTCCCACACAAAGACCTCTCTTGCTCATACCAGTTTCTGGCTGAGGGTCTTCGTATTTGAAAACACGGGGATAAAGCTTATACTTGGGAGATGTGAGGCTCCTTTCAAAGATATGTGACTGGATTAGAAGCAAGGTTTACCTAACTGTGGCGTAATACCGCGCAGCCTTCTTGAGCATGAGGGTCTAGCCGGTCTTACCCTTTGTCTGTGGCAGTGCTTTGGCCGGCCCAAGCCTGCCCCTTGGCCTTGACCTATCTCACTCTGTGGCTATTGGAATGTGTTTTGTGAAATCTGATAAAGGCTTGGGTTTGGCTAAAAATATTCTTTACCATACTGTCATGCTCAGGCAGTGCACCCAAGTTAGGAGCAAATACAGTTCCCTTCCCCCGTGAATTCAAGACCCAGATAGTCCACATAGTTATTTTAAGGTAGTTACTTTGTATGTACTTTGTATGTCTGTGCTCCCTACCAGGAGTGTGTTTGTACATGTGTATAAGAAGAGGGAAAGAGCTATATTATTTTTCCTTTTAACTAGTTTTCCTTGTTCTGGGCACATCTGGAAGACTTCCTTTCTGAAACGAGAGCATACCGTGTCCAGTGATGACAGGGCTGTCACCTGCAACACAGTAAAAGTTTGGTCCATGGACATTACCATCAGCCGACAGCGGTAGCACATGCGTGGAATCCTAGCTGCTTGGGAGCAGAGGCAGGAGGATCTTGAGTTTGAGGCCAGTTTAGGCACAAAGCTAGCTAGGACAATGAACGTGGTTGTGCTGATACGGGATAAATTATATAGGTCACCCAGAGTGAGACCAAAGGAGGATATTCTTAGGAGAGGATCACGAAGGCACAATACCCATGTGCATCTGATCATATAAAATAATAGTTACCAAAATGAACTCTGGAGCCAGGTGCCTGTGGCTCATACCTGTAATCCTAGCTGAGGCTAAGATCTGAGGAACAGGATTCAAAGCCAGCCTGGGCACGAAAGTCCTTGAGACACTTATCTCCAGTAAACCACTCAGAAAACTGGAAGTGGCGCTGTGGCTCAAGTGGTAGAGTGCTTGCCTTGAGCTGAAGAGCTGAGGGACAGCGCCCAGGCCCAGAGTTCAGGCCCCACAACTGACAACAACAGCAGCAACAACAACAAAAAAGAACTCCGGAAACATGAAGTTTTTATGCACCTTTGTTGCTGTTTTTATTTTCTTTTCCTTTTGCCTTGTTTGCTCCTTTATCTTGCCTTTGGGAGGGCCAGAGGGGACAAAGGGTAAACAGATGCAGCAGTGATACTCTACTGAAGGGTGGGGAGGGGAGGGAAAACCTGAGGAAGAGAGAGAGAGAGAGAGAGAGAGAGAGACAGAGGGGAGAGAGAGAGAGAGAAAGAGAGAGAGAGAGAAAGAGACAGAGGAGAGAGAGAGAGAGAGGGAAGGGGTGACATTGTTTAAAACAAAATGGACTCTATCTGACTTATGTAACTGCAACCCCTCTGTATACCACCTTTACAATAACAATAAATAAGTTAAAAAAAAAAGATGGCTGGGAAGGTGGCTCAGTGGTAGAGCGCTTGCCTCGCATGCATGAGGCCCTGGGTTTGATTCCTCAGCACCACATAAGCAGAAAAAAGCCAGAAGTGGTGCTGTGGCTCAAGTGGTAGAGTGCTTGACTTGAGCTGAAGAGCTGAGGGACAGCGCCCAGGCCCAGAGTTTAGGCCCCATGGCCAACCGAAAAAAAAAAGGTAGCTAGACCCTGTCTCGAAAAAATGAAAAGAAGAAAGCAAAACAAAACAAAGCTTCTAGGAATCCAGTTGTTCATATCTGCAGAATGAGGGTAATGAGATAGTACAAAGCACCGGCTCTGCACCTTGTTCTTCTAACAGGTATTTTATATAAAGTAACCATGGTTTTAGGTTGTTTTAGTTGATTGCTAGCAGCAGACCTTAAACAATGGGCGTGGGCATCTGAAGTTACCACTTCTTTTCCTGGCATTACACAGGATAGGAAGGCCAGGCTTGCCATCCCCCCCCAAAAAAAATACAAAACCCTGAAAAACCAAAGCGAACGACCACCAACCCCCCCCCCATGTCCCTCTTGTAGGAGGGTGTGATCCAAACCCTGACCCGAAAGCTGTGTCCACCTTTGCCGACTTTTTGTGCTGCTGAGGAAGCCATCCTTCTGGCGCCCTGGGTGGCCGTGCGCGGGCGGGCGGGCCGCGGTCTGCGGGGGCTCAGGATGCGAGGTGCTATGCTGTGGCTCTTCTAGGGGCCACTGCGTGAAGTGGTGTCTGGGGTTTGCGCTCTCTGGTCTTAGATACGTGATTCAGTCTCTGTCCCTACTTCTTACATTTCAGAGGAAGCCTATTTATCTGGTGGGTTGCCGGGTGGCCGATGCCAGTCTGATTGTACACGCGTACACGTGTTGTCACATACTCTGATGTGTTTGGTCCTTCACTTGGTGCTTGTCTCACTGGCTGCCCGAGACCCCTCGCGTGTCACAGCGCCAGCCAGGGTGCAGCCCTGGAGGACGCACTACCCATCCTGCCTCTAACCTCCATTTCTCCACTGGTCCAGCTCCATGGTCTCTGTGAAAACACGGTGACAATTTCTATCAGCTATCCTTTTAAGGATCTTGAATGGCTAATAAAGTCAGTATTTCATGGGCATCAGTTATTTCTACTTGGAAATTAGTGCCTTCATGATTCTTCGATTGGTCTACTTAATAGTAATAACTATGGGTCAAATTAATAGCAAATATGAAATGTTGGTTTTACTTAAACAGTGAGAGATGGGATGGCCTTTCTCATATGCAGAGATGCGAATGTGCCCTGAATACTAGTAGGACTCACGGACCAAGGAATACTTATGTGGAAGTGCGTGTGCAGAGAGAGGAGACAGCTGGAAACACCAGGCCATGGGCGACACAGAGAGCACTTCCTGCACACACACAGGAGAGCAGACAACTGGAGCTCAGGGCGGGGGGGGGGGGGGGGAAGGGAAGAGAGGGAGAAGAGAGAGGGGAGAGAGAGAAAAAGGAGACAGAAGAGAAAGAACTTCCTGCAGACATATAGGATGGGCCCATCCCTTTCCTCAGCCCAAGCATTGTTTTTCTGCTTGCCAGGAGAACACATCTGTGAGTTATTTGAATGGAACTTCATACTAGAGGCTGCCTGAATTGGTGTCATCTCTGTTTAATTTCAGGAAATGATGTCACAATGCATTAAATAACAATGCTGGGTGATTTATTTTCCCGTGGACATGCTGTCCTAAGCATTCCTCTCCTCTCGCAGTGTTTCCAATTAACTGTAAGCTTGAATGTTCTTCCTATTTCATAATGATTTTAAGGGGCGGGAGCAGGAGGTGGGGGTGGGAAGAGTCGTCATTTCAGGTTGCTGAGGTTCAGCGCTAATGGCGCATCCATCATACGCTTATTGGGACAGGAGGGTGCCGCGCACCAGGGCCGTGGTCACCAGTGGAAGCCTACCGTACTGTTGGCTGCTTTTAAGGAATGTCTGGAGAAGAAAGCCCACATATTCCGATGCTAGCCATCCAGTGTGCCACTCGATGATTTTGATAGTGACCTGGACCCTGTAGCCGTTTGATTTATCGAAGTTTCTGCACACTCCCTTCCTCAGTAAGGAACAGGGGACGGAAGTCGGCTCTGTGTGCCATCTGTCGCTGTCGGTACAGTCTCTCAAATTAAAGAGACAGGCCAAAAATGTAACGCTGTGTCGAATGTTAGAGATGCCTCCAGAAGAAAGGAGATTGCCACCCAATTGGTCTCTCTTGGGGGAGCGGCGCTGCAGGCTGCTGGGTTCTGGCCTTTTACCTACAGTTAGCCTCCAGGGTGCTCCCCGGACCGCAGGGAGCTCTGCGGGAGAGACTGGCGGGCTTGGGATTCATGTCACCAGGAGCAGAGCGACACCCAGGCCAAGTGGCCTCTGTGGTGGCGGATGGGGCCTGTGGGGCCTGTGGGGCGGGGGTCTTCCTGATGCAAACATAGCTCAAGGTGTAGCAAGCCATTCGGAAGCATCCCAGACAATCTAATAGGAAAGGGACTTCATCTGAAATAGATGATTAGGAGATTATGAGCTACAAATAGACATTTTTTTTTAATGGATGGGGGTTGGAGGGGTGGCTCAGGTAGTTGAGTCCGAGTTCTAGTCCTGGTCTCAGACAAAAAAAAAAAGAGCAATAGAGCACAGAGGACTTTCAGGGCTCTGAAACTGCTGTCTGCTGTTAGAATGGAAGGTTGGTTGTCATCACACATTTGCCCAAACCCCTGGAGTGTGTGGCTGAAGGGGAAACCCCCTTGGTAAGCAAGCTGTGGACTTGGGGTGATGACAGTGCCACATAGGTCTGCTGCTCTAACAAGAGCCCCATTCTAGGTGTGTGTGTATGTGTGTGTGCATGCGTGCACGTATGCACATGTGTAGGGGGGCGGATATTGGTGAATAGGAGGGGAAGGATTCCTCAAAAGGGAAGAAGTATGCATGTACATCAATGCAGTGATGTGCATGTACATCAGTGCAGTGGTGTGTCCATACATTGGTGTGCATGTACATCAGTGCAGTGGTGTGTATGTACATCCATACATTGGTGTGCATGTACATCAATGCACTGGTGTGTAGGTACATCCATACATTGGTGTGCATGTACATCAATGCACTGGTGTGTAGGTACATCCATACATTGGTGTGCATGTACATCAATGCACTGGTGTGTAGGTACATCCATACATTGTTGTGCATATATAGCAATGCACTGGTGTGTATGGGAAATCTTGGTACTCCCCTCCTAATTTTGCTGTTAATCTAAGACTGAAAATCTAAAAATTAAGTCTGCTTTTTAAAACTAGTTAATTGAGAAGTGATACATTAAAGAATGAAATGCTATTGCTGTCAAAAAAAACCCAAAATAATTGTCAGCTCAAAATCTAGCACCCAGTGTCATAAAATATCACTTGAACTATAATTGTTCAAAAAATACATTAAGGAATTAAGAGACGAGAAGCTGAGGACCCTTGAATAAAGGGAAACACAAGACATGTACATATCTGGATATTCAGCTATTTAAGAACTCCAGGAATAGACAGCCATTACATGCTGTTTAGTGAAATCCCTGAATATTCATTCAGATCACAGGAGAAATTCTCATTTCACTCTGCCTGGCCGCAGTTTGCAGATGTGCTCTGAGAACAGGTGGAGTTAGCAAGAATTAATGGAAGATGGGAATGCTCAGCCCCTCCCCTTCGCCATAGCACAGGGCCGTGAGAGGACCTTCATGCTCAGGACTGATCTCGGCTTTCCAGGTGGTATTGCCCGGAGGAAGCGTCTGGTGTTGCTCTTGGGTACGGATGAGAGCCAAGCTCACTGCTCCTGCTAAGAATGTTCCTGGTTGGATGGAGTTTGCCTGCCACTTTGTAAATTGATTGGCAGCAGTTGTTTACAGTATGCGAAGTAATCACTGGGACCTTTTAAAGGTGTATTATCCTCTTAAGACATAATAGTAATGCCATTTTCATGCTTTTACATTTGCTATTCATATTGTGAACTGCCAAGTCCCAAATCTGCCAGAACTAATTTGTTTTTATCTAATAGTGGATAAGTTGTCAAGTCACAATATAATGGCAGATAATTTTTTCTAGAACTATAGTTTTACTTCTTGGTTTTATTAGATCATGAATAGTTGTTTAATCTAACTTGAAGGTCCACACAAAAATATTACAATTTAAGAGATTAGTATTTTGGGATGACAAGAAATGAAGGCATATTATTATCTATTCTGTATATTAAAGAAAATGAACATGGGCCAGTAGTCAGCCCTCCTCCAGTCATGGCCCAAGTGTACCTGATGTGTAACACAGCCAGACAAGGAAGAGCTGTTCTTCTCCACTCCCGTGGGGAGCCAGACCTGGGCCCTCACGGTCATCACATTGCAGCTATACTGTCTAGATGGTTTCATTTTTGAATCATTCTGTTGTAGTGACAAATACTCCAGACTTAATTTTTGCTTGACAACGCGTCCATTTCAGAAGCAATAGTTTAGAAAGGCGTGTTCCCTTGGGACTGGGAAGGTGGCTGAGTGGTAGAGCGCTTGCCTCGCATGCATGAGGCCCTGGGTTCGATTCCTCAGCACCACACAAGCAAAAAGAAAAAAGCCGGAAGTGGCACTGTGGCTCAAGTGGTAGAGCGCTAGCCTTGAGCTGAAGAGCTGAGGGACAGCGCCCAGGCCCAGAGTTCAGGCCCCACGACCGGACCCCCCCCCCAAAAAAAAAGAAAGGCGTGTTCCCACAACCCTGGTGGTTCTACCATGGTGAAGCGGCAGCTTCTCACCCAAAATACTTGGTGCCGCTCCACAGGCTGGCAAGAAACAGCCCTGGTGCGGTGCAGTGCGGTGGGGCGGGGTGGGGTGCGGTGGGGTGGGGTGGGGTGGGGGCGCTGCTGCTGAACTTGGGGTGGGGTGGGGTGGGGTGGGGGCGCTGCTGCTGAACTAGCCTTTTAAAAAGCAAAGAGATGAGTGCTGGATTATTCCCTGTAGGTTTGGTGACATGTTGGAATTCTCTGTAAAAGCAATCTGATTTTTTCCCCATGGTGAAAAGTTATAGGTTCCATTTCAGTGTTTCAAGATACCTGCAGGCAGCTCATGACTTGTTACACTTGTTTTAAAATCCTGCCTCCCAGGGAAAAAGAGAGGGGGGGGAGGGAGAGAGAGAGGGAGAGAGAAAAAGAGAGAGAGAGAGAGAGGGAGAGAGAGAGAATCATAAAAGAGCAAGGGAACATGGGGTCATTATTACTCAATTATAGGCTCAGTTTTTGCATTAGTTTCTGTGAACTCTTAAGTTGCTACCTATGTGGTCCAATCTCCCTGACGACTTGATAGTGCTGTGAGGAAGGCTGCTCTTGTGGCATAATCCCAGAGCTTTTATGTTCTCTGTGAGCTGATTACCTGATTATTAAAAATGACTGTGTGCACACACATCAGTTTTTAATGTGGTTTTTGTTCTTTGTCTGGAAATTATATAATATATGTTCATATATAATCAGTACATATGTATATAGCTACACATGTGTGTGTGTAATTTTACTCTCATTGATCTTCATGTCCTTGGACTTTTGCCAGTGGCCAGCTCAAGTATTTTTTTTTTTTTTTGTCGGTCGTGGGGCTTGAACTCTGGGCCTGGGCGCTGTCCCTGCACTCCTCACCTTAAGGCTAACGCTCTACCGCTTGAGCCACAGCGCCACTTCCAGTTTTCTAGTGGTTTATTAGAGATAAGAGTTTCACGGGCTTTCCTGCCCAGGCTGGCTTTGAACTGTCATCCTCAGATCTCAGACTCCTGAGTAGCTAGGATGACAGGCATGAGCCACTCGCTCCCGGCAGTATTTTCCTTCTTATAGTTTGTGTAACTAACAGGCACATCTTGGGTGGGAGATCTTGGGGTGGCTTCCGTGGTAGAGTACCTGCCGAGCACGTGCAAGGCCTGGAGTTCAAACCTTAGTTTGCCTAAAAAAAATATGAGAATGTCTTAAATTCTCATGAGTTCATGGTTGGCCCTTGTGAAATACAGTATGGAAATACTGATAATTCATTTTAAACAAGTTAAAAAAAACTAGCTTTAAATAGTGAGGACAGTCTTAGGTCTTTGCATTTACCAAAACCAAGCAATCACTGTGGATAGATTGAAGTCAGTTTCTTTCTGTTATAAGCAGAGACCTAGACCCAACGGAACCATGGATACTTCAGCTCAGCCTTTTGCTCCTTGGTTATCTTGGGCAAGTCAGTTAATCCATCTGAGTGCCTGTTTCCTTGCCTCATTGTTTTGAGGGTTAGCGGAGATTACAAATAGCCCTTTGAAGAGGGACAAACTATCATGCAATTATAAAATAGTAATCAGTCCGACTTCAGTGCAATCCACAGAAGTAACTGATTTGTTCTGTCTTAGCTCCATAAAGCCTAAACTTGGATATTGTTCACATCACAGAATGATATTGTACTGTGTCTTGTGACCCAAGTGTAGAAAGGGGCTCAGAGCACGCAGAGCGCGCAAGCTGTGCATCAGGGAGGACGGAGACCCTTCCTGGCGCTTGTTCTCGGGCACAGTTTCGCTGGTATCCTGAGTCAAAGTAACTTTCAAAAGTCACACAGTCCAACTCAGCAGGAGCTAGGTGCTAGCAAGCTAACACTGCAATACACGCATTCTCATTTGTGTTACTACAGCTTTGAAACAAACTGTAAGGGGATTTGGACATCTTTGTCTGTAAGCTCTTCATCCTGAGATTAACTGGTCCACCAGCCTGCCACTTTTTATCTTGGCCAAGCTGGTGTGACGAGCTGGTTTACCTCTCTGACGTGGCAAGCCCGTGGCTCCCGTGTGAGGGGTGGCAGGCACCCCATGCTAGACAAGGATTTCCCCACGGAAGCAAGCGTCCGGAGGGAGCACAGTTCCTTCCCTGAAGGACAGCTTCCGTGTGGAGGCCACATCAGGCTTTCTGTGATTCTGCGTTCAGAGACTGAAAGGTTGCAGTGTCCCCGACAGAGCCCACTTTGGCTAAAGCACAGAACACGAATGGAGGCTGGGGGGACAGCTCTGAGCACGAGTGAGACTTAGGTGTGTGCACCCTCACCGCACTCAGGCTCGGGCGTCTTTGCAGGTGAAGATAGCGGCGCGGTAGTGGAGAGTCAGGCCGATGTGCCGCAGAAGAGGGGGAGCAAGTGCAGAGAGAGAGAGGAGGTCACTTGAGCGGCGGGGAAGAGACAGAAACAGAACATAATCAGATTATGTGAGGAAGATGAGGACGAGGACCGGGGAACGCCGGCCTTTCACCATGGCGCTCGGCAGTGGTGGGCGACCTCTGACTTCTTCTGCAGGCGAAGCTGGGAGGCAGCCAAGGAGGGACAGCATGGGGTGGGAGGGTTTGTCAGAGGACTCCACAGTGTGGGCATGGTGGAGGGGGGCGGATGGCAGTGTGAGCGGAGGGGACAGAGAGGGGCCGTGGGGATGTGGTGCTCAGGAGAACACGGCGGTCAGAGCCCTGAGCTGAGCGGCGGAGACCCAGGAGAGAACTGGGGACTCAGGAAAGGACCTCTCTGGAGGTGTGACTGGGCCCGTGGAGGGGCGATGAGCCCCACAGAAGGCCGTAGGAGAGAGGACTCCCTCCACCGCCCCGGCCGTCCGGGAGAGCTCGGGCCCCAGCACAAACCCCCGTCCGGGTGGCGCGTGTGGGTGGCGCACCAGGAGAGCAGAATCCCCCCGGCCTTGCTCTTCCCAGGGATTAGGACAAGGAAATAGTTCTGTGTTTCATCTGAAAAGAAAAGCAGCTAAGAAAAGTCAGCATGTTTTTGGAAAAGAGAGGTGAAGGGGTCTTGGCTCTGGGCACTCGTTAAATGGGTTGTAAACTCCACAGTGTGGCACCGGCTGAGGGCGCTCGGGATGGTCACTGGGCAGTGGCCGGAGAGAGAAGCGCGTTCATTTTAACGCCACCACTTCAAATCAGTTGGTGGCGAAAATGAATAATTCAATAAATGGTTTTGGGGTAATGTTTATAACTATTAAAAAAAACAGTCAATATTTTCCATGAAAATAAATTCCACATTTAAGAGTTCTTTGAAGTGACATGACTATTTCTTTTTCTTTTGTCTAGTGAATCCTTTCAAAGCATAAAAATAAAGGAGTTTCAAAGAAAAATGGTGATTGATTAAATTAAATTAAAATTTAAGAGCTTTTGAGTGCCAAAAAATGCCATAAACAAAATAAAGACAAGTATTATTAAACTGGGAAAAATATGAGCAATGTCATATAATGGGCAAAGAAATAAAATTGCTAATAAAGCACCAAATGTATCAATAAGGAAACAGTGAATGCAAATGGCCAGTAGGCATTATAAAAATTTTTGCTGGCATTAGCCAGCAAATACATTGTAAGAATTGAGCAATGGAAAATTATCATAGAATGGAAAGTAAGAAAGAAGGAGACTCTGCCTACTGATCCATGCCTGTATCCCAGCACTCAGGAAGCGGAGACAGGAGGAGTTTAAGGCCAACGAGGGCTAAAGGGTAGGGCTATCTCAAAAATGAAACAAGACCTGGAAATTAAGGAAGCATGAAAATATTATAGTACCCACAACTGTGCAGGACAGACAGGACTATTTACCCAATAATGACTGTGAGAGGTGGGCATGGATGTCCAGAATTTAAATAGACTCCATAAAGAGGACACACAATTTTTTTTTTCTTTTTGGTTGGTCATGGGGCTTGAACTCTGGGCCTGGGCGCTGTCCCTCAGCTCTTCAGCTCTACCACTTGAGCTACAACACAGCTTCCGGTTTTCTAGTGGTTTTTATTGGAGATAAGAATCTCACAGACTTCCTTGCCCTGGCTGGCTTTGAAACGTGATCCTCATATCTCACCCTCCTGAATAGCTAGGATTACAGGTGTGAGCCACCTGTGCCCGGCATACATTTTTATCTTTTATCCAGTAATTCAACTTCCAGGGGTCTGTCTATAAAGAAAAAGTACACACAAAACTTTCTCATAAGAGACAGTAATAGAATGTTACTTAATCATTAAGTTACTTAATCATTAAATCTATCGCAGTGGCTCAGTCAGACCTATAACCCTAACTACTTGGGAGGTAGAGGTCTAGAGAACTGTGGTTTGAGAACAGAATGAGCAAAAAGTTTGTGATACTCCATTTATACCCATAAAAAAATTCAATAAAGTGGTGCAGGTTTCCCGTCCTAGATATTCAGGAAGTATAAAGACTGGGCTTTGGGCTAAGTCAATTGGGCTGCAAGATCTTATCTCAAAAATAACTAAAGCATAAGGGATTGGGGTGTGGTTCACATGGTGGGGTGCTAGCTTACCAGGTATGAGACATTAGGTTCAAACTTCATCACCATCAAAAGATTTTTTAAAAAGGTATTTTTTGAGATATGAAAATAAATATACTTGCTAGATGAATGAAAAGCTTAATAAAGAAGTATAGTGCTAGAATTACAGTCTTGTGAAGTAAAACGTGTATGGATATATGTAGAGAACACGTGAATAATTATTTTTGGGTTGTGAGGTCTGTGGGCTTTTTTACTTTTCGTGTTTACCTTTTCTGTTGGACATGTGCTGCATGTGTGGTGCGTACCTGTAGTCTCGGCATGTGGAAGTCCGAGGCAGCAGGAGTTTCGGCATTTGAGGCCAGCTTGGGCTACTTCACAAGACCTCATTTCAGGAAAAAACAAAAACCAAAAAAAAACAAGAAACAAATGTGTCCAGTAGATTGTGTTTTAATGACGCGCTGCTCTGGGCACAGGGTCGGCAAAAGTGTGCCTCCTTCCAGTTCTAGAGGCAGGAGCGCCGCGGCTGATGGCGCGGGTCTGTTGGTGTCTGTGTGTGGGAGATGTCCACCTTCTTCCGCAGGAAGCGAGCCTGCTCGTTCCTCCGCTCTGCCCTCCTCCTGAAACGTCCTCACGGCGTCACTGAGCCCCACGTGTGCTATGGCTAAGGCCTGGGGCCGATGTGGATGTCCCATGACCCGGAGTGAGGCTGCGTCCCGCAGCCCTCCCTGAAGTGGGGTGTAGCGAGGGCAGCATGCACGGGGTCCACCTCATCTGCCCACTGTGGCCGTGGTGAGCCCCTGCGTCCCCCCACCCCCGGAATGGGACCTGTGGCAACTGTGGAGAAGGATTCCAGATGCCAGCAGGCGGGGGCAGAGGGGCAGGTGACGCTGGCCGCACTGCGGGCCGCGGTGGCCCTGGCGAGGGGACGCTGCAGGGGATGGGACAGACAGACAGACAGACAGAAGCCTGCCCCAAAGTGGGAACGGGGAGGGGAGGCACCCCAGACGCCGGCCAGGGTGGAGAGCAAGTTGAGCTCTTATTTTGATCCTGTGTGAGGTTTGTTTGATCTAGCTGCTGCTTCTTGGAGTTCAGCTTTACATATGTTTTAGCGCCCAACAGACTGTGTGTGTATTTTCAGGATTCCCCCCCCCGCCTTTTTCTTTCCTTTCCTCAGGTTTTAAGCCAGGGAGGCGAAGGACCGAAAGGGAAGGAGGTTGGCCAACAAGGCCAACAGGACCGTGCTCTTGACCCGTCCTTAGGCCCTGTGATTAATACAAGCTTTGTAGAGGAGGCTTGGCAAACCCCGCTCACCACAGGACTCGATTCATAATTCACTGCGAGCAGGAGGAGCAGGGGCTTTGTGGTGGCTTGTTTGCTCTCCACTGCACACGCGAAGCCCTGGGTTCTGACCTTCACTGTTATCTAATCAGGAAGCCAGCAGCCCTGCGTGAAGCCCGTCCTCCGGGGCTCTGTACAACTGTAAATTACGCCCCGCTCCCCGTCTAGGGCATCCGCACTGTACGCCACTGTTGTGGCTCTTAAAATAAACAGCATAGCAAGCTGTTTATTTTGGTGTTACTATGTATGCAATTTTAAAACAGTGGTTACTTAAACAAATGTCTCTGTTCCCAACAGGACTTGAAAGCCAGAGTTTGCTCCTGTGGTTTTGGATTTTGTCGCTTGTGTTTGGATTTGATCTGAAGTCCACACTGTGGGCAATTACAAGGAACCTGGCCAGGCCTGGTCCAGCCCTCTCCCCTCCCCCTTGTCCTCCCCTCCCCCCTCTCTCCCAACCCTCTCCTGCTCCACGTGCAGATACCCGGCTGGCTGAGCTGCTTTTTGGGAGAGGGGGTTCTGATTTAAGTTTGGCTGCGCAGAGGCGGTACTGTTTCTGGAAAAGCTCTTCCTCTCAGGTGCTCCTTTAGCATAGTTACCTGAGCACTGCACTGCAGCCTGTGGTCTGTGGACACTCCGGGCCTGACTGGCTCTGCCACCGTTTTTAGCCCCCTCCCTTCCCCTCCCTGACACATACACACACACACATGCACATGCACCCACACACGCACTCACACACACACGTGCACAGACACACGCACACACACTCACACACATGCACGTGCACACACACACGCACGCACACACACACACACACGGTAATGTGGAAGGGTAGCTTTGGGCTGTTCCCGCTACACTGGTGTTCAGGCAGACTCTGACTTGGGTCATAGGAGGCTCCATGGTGCCACCATTGCTTTGGACTATTGTTTATTTTACTACTACTATTCTTAATGGTACTAGGGGTTGAACTCAGTGGCTTCATGCTGAGACATACTTTTATTTGTGTGCTGATTATTTTCAAGGTTGGGTCTCCCTTTATGACTGGTCATGATGGGACTGTTTTTGGCACTAGGATCACAGATGTGTGGGACTGTGCCCAGCTCTCTGCTGAGAACGGGGTCTCACCAGCTTTCCTGCCCAGGGTATCCTCGTCCTGCCGCTCTCCCAATCCGGTTCCCACGTAGTAAGGATGGTAGGTGTCAGGCACTAGCTGGCTGGACAGGTTCTTTTTTCTCTTTGCTTCTTTTGCCAGTCCTGGGCTTGAACCCTGGGTCTGGCGCTGTCCCTGAGCTGCTTTCACTCAAAGCGCGTGCTCTACTACTTGAGCCACTGCGCCACTTCTGGCTTTTTTGAGTGGGTTATTGGAGATAAGAGTCTCACCAACTTTCCTGCCCAGGCTGGCTTTGAACCGCAATCCACAGATCTTAGCCTCCTGAGGAGCGAGGAGTATAGGCGTGAAGCCACTGACACCTGGCTTAGAAAGCTTCTTGAACACTGCAAAGCCTATGTCTGGCAGATGGGTAGGATGATCAGAGTGGGAGAGGTACCCCATGAGATGGAACTCTTACAAGAGCCTGTCACTCTGGAAGAAGGCAGACACTCAGCAATGCCTCCTCCCCCACGTAGCTCTCACCCTAGGACATAAATTGGAGCTGTGGGTGGTCTGGCCGTAGGCCCATTGGCTTGAGTGCAGTTACTGCAGTGTGGGACCCAGAGCCTGACCTGGACTGCTGGCGGTGTTTGGGGTAGTTACCCAGAGCTTGCGGAACCATCCGGGAGGGCCCACGGCGCCCCGGGATGCCCTTTCCATTCCAGCTGTTGGCCGGTGTGGGTGAAGTTGCGTCTTATGTGCGCCTTACTTGACAGCCCAAGTGGGGGGGGGCATCAGCTTACACTCCTCTCGATTGATTTCATCCACTTCTGAGGTACTGATACATAACCAAGGGAACGCGGGGGTTAGTTTCTGGTGTAGGAATGAATGGGTCAGAAACCTGCTTGGGTTCTTGAGTATTTCAAGGAGTGTAGACCCTAGAGGTATCATTCACTACTAGACTCAAAAATCCCTACAAATATAATTTGGTATAATCTCATAGCTTAGTTGCATAAGTGAAATACTAATGTGCATATATGTCTTTCCACAAAACATATTTAGGAGATAGTTGGTATTAGATTGAAAGTGCATAATCTAATAGATATACGTACATGTTAATGAGGTGGTATGGGTTTCTGGGGAGCTAGCCCCATCTCCCCTTCTCCTGAAGCACACAAGTGTACTATGCCGTGAGCATTTAGATGGAGGCCAGATGCAGTTACTGGTTTTTATTACGGTCTATAATTCCATGAACATGGCTATGCAAGGTATTTTGAGTATGCAGACTTATGTAAAGAAGACAATGAGTGAGTGATCATAGAGTGATGGAAAGCCTGGCCGGCCAAGGCTTCAGAGGTTTAAAGCCTTACTTTCTCCCTTTGTCAACTAGGAGGCAATAAGGATGCCTCTTCCGAGGGCTTCCGATGGACAAAGGCGATAATGCCTGGACGGGTCGTTCCTCACATTGCCTGCAGTAAACACTGCAGGAAGTTGGCCCTGGCCTTTGTACTGGCTCCTTCACCAGGCAGGGGCGGGATTTTTAATTTCTATCATCATTGTAAAGGTGAGGGGAAACTCAGAGCTCTTGGTGTCATTCCTTTACAGCTGTCCCAAACAGAGCCCCATTATGATGACAAAACAAACCACAGATCACAAGAAGAAGAAGAACCTTAATAGAAATAACTGGGGATTAAAGAAAGACTTGGGCTGCTGGCAGACAGTTTCCATTTCTGGTTCTCAGAGCCGAGGGTGCGCACCACCCTCAGATACGTAGTTGGTGGTTTCAAGGAGTGTTCTACCTTGGCACCTTGCTGCTGCTAACTCGTCAGCTCCCCCCCCCCCCCCGCCCCTCGCCCCCTGCGCCGGCCTTGGCCATGCCCTGCTTCCCAGCTCTTTGCTCTCCTCTCTGCTGCTATTTTTTTTTTTCACTGACTTGCCTCGTGTTGGAAAGGGGTGGGAATTCTTATTATGGGGAGAATGAAAGGGAACACACCTTTCTGCCCTACTAAAATTCAACGGCAGAGTGACTACCGGGTGTGTGCTAAAACGCGGTGAGTGTGCATGAGAAGCACTTGACAGCAGATGTGTTTTGTGAAAGGATATGCTAAAAAATTAAACAGAGAATACTTTCCGGTCATAATTTTAGAAAAATATTGTACAAGGAAGCAAATTTATCATTCATTTAAATCAACCTTTTTATACAGCGTGTGCCTTCATGATAAGATTTTGACAATTCTTCAGTTTGTTTCAGTGTCTCATCCAGGGGGTGGGAATCCATCTGTTAGTTATTTTGGGGGACACTATTACATCAATAATATG
Source organism: Dipodomys ordii (assembly GCF_000151885.1). NCBI lineage: Eukaryota > Metazoa > Chordata > Mammalia > Rodentia > Heteromyidae > Dipodomys > Dipodomys ordii. The sequence goes on from NW_012267227.1 coordinate 19,372,448, forward strand.
ATCCTGAAGCTGTACACAGACTTCATTTTAAATTAGCGCGTTGCTGTTTTAAGTATGAGTGACTTAAAGGCAGAGGTTTCTATCCTATGCAGAACACTGAGATTTCTTTTTCAGTTCTTCTGCCCAGTACAACCCCAGTGTATGCTCACCAGGAATCTTGTGGGCCTGGGTTTTCAGAGTGATTTCTTGTTCTTGTGTCATTGGCCCTGTGTAAGTATCTGGAAGGACACGTTTGAAAGTCGCTGCTGTGGGTACAGTTTCTATTCACCATCGTCTGCCGTGTTGGAGACACAAGTTTAATAACATCCGATGGGTGGTCTCTGGAGACTACAGGCTTACCAGCAGCACTAGACTTTGGTAGTCCACTCACACTGGGAGAAAGAAAATGTTGAGTTAAAGAAAAAATACCACAGATAGAAAGAGGAGGGTGGGGGAAGAGCAAATGCCAGACAGAGTGAGCGGTGCAGTCAAACCCGGGCGGCTTTCTGCGTGCGACGCGTTTGTGGTGGGAGCCGTGGCACTGTGACTCTTGGCACATTCATTCCAGGTTGCCTAGGCTAGGTAAGTGCCAGCTGACTTGGCTAACGTAGGCTCCCCCCTCCTCCTCCCTCCTCCCACAGCACCATTTCATTCTCCTCAAAATAAAATAAAAATTTGTCTTTACTGGATCAAAGAATCCCAGGGGATTTTCCGACTGAGCAGAGGAGGAGAGGCCGGGGCCAAGGTGCCTGTGTAAGCATGTGGTTTTTTCTTCTTCGTGGACAGGCTGTTAGACAGGGAAAGGACATCTGGCATGCACTTAAAAATCTCTCATCCCTGTGTAGGACTCGAAAAGCGCAGGAAGAGACAGGTAAGCACTGTGGTGGCCTTTTGGAGCTTGATGGAGCTGCAGAATCCCCTCCTTTTGTTTGCCTTGGTCTCTGCTGCGTGGGGAAAAGAAGGTGGGAAGCAAGCTTGGTACGGATGTGACCGGCTCTGAATATTCATGATGCCTTGCCTTGCCTTGCGCTCCCTCCCCTCAGCACGCAGGCCTTTCTGATCTTCCTCTTGCATTGCTCCTTGCTTCCCGCCACCCACCCCGCACCACCCCACCTCACATCTGTCCTCCCTGGCCAGCCCTTGAACAAGACCGCAGTTTATTTCAGTAACAGCCCGGCATGATCCAGTGATCAGTGGCCCCAGAAATATGTGTGTGTGAGGGGGAGAGGGGGGTGAAAAGGGAGGGTGGGGAGGGAGGGAGAGACTATCGCACCAAAACAAAGGGAGAGAAAGAAAAAAAATGTTATCTGCAGTTTTATGAATCTACCTCCCTTAATGTTCATTATTTAAACCAGCAGCAATTACAAGTTCAAAGGGGTTTAGAGGGCCAGCAACCCGCATAATCACTGCCAAATTAAGCGGGACTCATTCGTCACAGGAGAGTACACCCTGAGCAGTGAATCATGCGTGCCGTGACAGGCTCTGATTTACATAAAGCAGAAAGCTGTGCCCTCTGGGGCTTGGTGGGGCCTCGTCTCTGCGGCCTGTGGTGCTTGGGCTTTCTTGTGGGGCTGTGAAGCTGACACGGCCCCATTCAAGGCCTTGCAGTCTACTGCAACAGTGAGGGTAGTTCGCCGCACAGGGCAGGCCACCGACCACGTGAAGGGCCCCGTCTCATTCTCATTCTGGAGGAAAAAAGTTTCTGGATCAAGTACTTGCCTGGTCACCAGAGTGAGAGTTGGGGGCAGTTGCATTTAGTTTCGCCCCATCCCCTCCCGGCTGTCCTTAAGATTGGTGATGCAGATAAGAGGTCAAAGCCTTGGAGCTGAGAGTGCTCGGTGGCTTGGGGGAGCGACCCCAGGAACCCACGCCCCCTCCTTTCCTGTTTAGTGGTTAGGGAACTGTTGATTATTATCTGGTGATAGTTGGGGGCCTATCATTACAGTACCCTGCCTGTGTAGCTGGGTTTCAGGTTACCAAACTTCAGAGTGCTTCTGGCTGGACAGGCCAGGAAGCCTGCTTGAGACCTGTCATCAGCAGTTGACATCTCCTGAGTCTGAACAGTGAAATTCCAGATCCAGCTGCCTCACCGTGAGCTCAGACGCAAATGCACGGCTGGGAGACTGGCGTAAGACCCCGCCGGCCACGCTCAATGCTGATTTTTATCTTCTGTTCTTGGATGTTCTCTGTGGTCCTTTGGGCAAAAACTTGGCTGCTTGGTCACCCTTCTCCCCCTTTCCCGACAGGTCCCCTTTCATTGAGGCTAAGTCCTGTTGGCATTATGTACCGGGTTCCCCCACCGACAGGGCCGCCGCTGCCTCTTCTCTTGGATACACTACTCTATCCACACTTAGGATTTGAATTGCTCAGGCTTTGTGAATTAGGTAGGCAATTTGAGAGATTACCTATGCTTATGTTTTTAGGCTGACTTTGAAGTGCAGATAAAGGTCTTGTGGTTTTGTCTCTTGTAACTTAGTGTACACTGCACACATATCAAAGCAGTGTGGTTTAGAAAGTCCTTTGAAGCAGATCACAGTCATTTTTGAGGCACTGTGACAATATGGACGGGGGCCCCGGCCAGGGTTCCTAGCAATCCGCTGTGTCGAGGCCCCCGGGGCCACCTCCCTGGCCTCTGCCGCCTCAGCCTCGGGGAAGTCTGCAATACTGCTTCTCCTGCCTCCTTTCAGTTTTCCTTCTCTCTCAAACTCTCCACCAAGTGAATGTTGGGGGTCCTGAGGTGTTGCGTTATAGGAATCTATCCTCCCCTGTTGCTAGGTTGGGCACAGGAACGCGCCCCGAGCCCCAGGCCAGGCGAGGCAGGTTCGGTGTGGCGACCCTGTCACCCCCTGACTTCCGTCTTGTCCGGTGCTAGTGGACAACTGGACAAGTGGACGAGTGCTTGTTTCTAGCTTGTCGTATGCATGACTTGTATGAAGTGGCGGTTGTTATTTTTATTCCATTGCCAAATCTCTGAGCTCACCACGCTGCTTATCCCTTCTCGTTATTTCTCTCCTTTCTTCTCATCTTCGTCCCTCAGAAGCGAGGCCTTTTCTACCCTTTACCCAGCACTGGCTCTCGCCTTGCCCTGAGCTGGGTGGTGGGGTGCCGGGCGGAACTCTTGAAGAGAGTTTGCACCTCCTTCCTTGCACCCTTGTGCACGGGAGTCGCTGTTCTGACGTATGCCCTCTTGTTTCTTCTCCTCTAGAACAAATCCTCCTCCTTTCCTGCCCAAGTAATTTCATGCCCTTTAAAATCCAAGTACTGTTGGAGTTTTAGGGTCACTGAGACTGGAATGTAGGTTTACAGATGGGGGATAGATTGGTAGACAAATTTGTGCAATGTCATAGGACCCAGAAGTGCTAAAAAGATGTATCGAGACAGATCATTCGAAACGCTCATTTGTCCATCAGAAAAAGAAATAGTCTGCAAACCAAATAAGACTTATTCATGAGCTTCTTAAAGATCTTCTAATAAAGATGTGATCACATTTGTTCAGACTAGGGCAATCATAGTAAGCAGACTGACTAAAATACCCTGGCTGTAATAATTTGCCCAACTGTAATAGTTTGCACAGCATGTCATTAGATAAAGCAGAGCATCCAGATGCATATCTGTGTGTGTGCGCGCACACACACACACACACACACACACACACAAGCAAAGTGTGGGGAGACAAAGGTCGCAGTGTCTGCTCAGCGAATTTCGCAGCCTGTGTTAGTGAGGACGCTTCCCCTGTGGAACTTTTCATAGCTGACTTAGGAATAGGATGTATGATTAGATTCCGTGGTTCCGGCGGTGATAGGAAGTGCAGCTGCATCTTTTACAAACCTCCCCTGGAAGGAGTGGAGCCGTGTGGTTTCCCACACTGCCATGCCACTAGGAAAGGACCAAGACAGAGGGATGGGTGTGTGCGCGATCAAACCCCACCTCCTTCGGTCCAGCCTCTAGACAGTCTTGCTGCTATATTGAGCCACAGTACCCATCAATGTTCTTTTTATTGGACATGCTTCATATATTGTGATGAGATATTGTACATCCATAGAGGTTGTTAGGAAAAACTTAACATGCCACTTGATGGGCAATGAAGGCAAGTTAATTGTGTAGATATCACAAAACTGAGTCAGTGAGTAGGGCCCTCTCTGTCAGGAGTATTAATCTGCCTTGAATAAGAACTGCTAAACAGGCTTGTAAGCAATAGCCTAAGGTAAAACCCTGGTATGAATAAATCTATGGCAATGAATCAAACCACAACTATCTTTTTTCTATAGACTGCAAAACCACTGATAGATGCTGGTCTGTAAACGTAATCCTCTTTCATAATGCGCTCAGAATATTCTAAGTCAAATATGGTTATTGAAAATGCACATGTCTTTTTTTTTTAAATCTATCCCATTATCAGTAACAATTGCTTCCATTAACCAAGAAAACTTAATTCTTTTGAGGTTGTCTAAATTTGTATTTTAATATAAAGAACTTTCTATTTGAAATGTCCATGGGTAATTTTCCAGGATAGAAACTCTCCTGGAAAATTTTACATATATAGTGGATTTACATATATCCAAGCAACTCCTGTAAAATTCAAGTGCAGCTGAAATCAGTCAGTATCAAAGGTGCCAAACTAGGAAATGTATGAGATTTGCATAACTAAATTATGTGTGAAGATGAGAGATAACTCCTTCTAAAAGTTATATCCTCAAATTTAATGGTATTGCTCTGTGATACAATAATTACTCCTACCACCACATAGATATACATCTTCCTAATTTGCATACGTGAAGCTAGTGACACGTACTTGTCCCTGAGAAGAGTCCAGTCTAGCAGATCTGTTCCTCTGTGAAATTTTCACGGTGAGCAGTTGTCTATCTGTTAGATTTGTAGGAAGGGGACTCACCCTGAAGTTCAACACAGAAAAGCTAAGGGAGATAGAGGTAAATGGACAGGTAGGCAAAGGGAAAAGTGATTTATTAGCACATTTTCTCTTATGTTCCTTAAATCATTTTTGGGGGTACAATTAATACTGAGAATTAGATTTTTTTACCCTAGAGTAAGGAAGTGATGATGTGTTAGTTTGCAGTGACCAAGAGAGAAAAGTCAGATGGGCCATAAATCTTCCCATGCAAATAGAAAAGTTCTTGGTGGGTTTTTTGTTGTTGTTGTTGTTGTTCGTTTTGTCCTGGGGCTTGAACTCGGGGCCTGGGCACTGTCCTGTCCTTGAGTTTTATTTTGTCTTGTTTTCCTTTACTGCCAGTCCTCTGTCACTTAAGCCACAGCTACTTTTTCCGCTTTTTGGTGGTTAAAGTTGGGGATATGGTTTCATGGACTTTTCTTGTTCAGGCTGCCTTTGAACCTTGATCATTAGCTCTCAGCCCTCTAAATAGCGAGGATTTGTGCCTGGCTTCTTGTGTTCATTTTAAACAGCTAATAGAAAAGCTTTGAAAAAGTGTTTTTCAGGATTTTCCAGCCACAGAAAACATGAGTTAGGACACACTGAAAACAGGAACTGTCCAATTCTTTTACCCCCATCCAACTAGGTTATTCATTAATAGTTTTATTGAACAGCTACTGAATAGGTTAGGAACTAATTTAACTGATTCAGCTAATATACTCTACTTTTGCACATCTGTAGGCACACATTAGGGCTGCACACTTGCATGTGTATGTGTATGCCCAGACCACTTCTGCTCAAGCTCTCAGAATTTGGTCTCTAGCAGCACCAGTAAGGAAATCTTTTGACTCCTGCAAGGAAACTGGTGTGAGCCTCAAACCTGAGTAGGGAGCAAGTTTCTAGAGAACCTTTCCCACACAGAATGACTTCATAATAGCGGAAGCGTAATCCCTCACTGCATACCCTTGCCTCCAATGACATACTCTGAACCATTCTCATTGTCTCAATAGACAATCTCCCTCACCGGCATTCCCACATTTCCAGGACGCTCACTCAGCCTAGCCTGCTAAAGTAAACATTGCCTCCAGCGGATTGGGACAGTGCGTGCACTCTGGAGTTGTTGTCAATGAAATAAATACTTTCAACCCCGCACAAAACAAGCTGGAAATCCTCATTTATTAGCACAAAGACGGGGTCAGGTTTATGTTAGGTTTATGCTGGAGTGGGCATTTAATTTAGGGTTTGATTTGTATGGTCTTCTACCTCCATGAGTTGTCTTATAGAGTCCAATCAGTACTGAAGGAAATTGAAGAAATGCAGCTGTGTGTGCTGGTTTCTTCTTCTTTTTAAAAAATGTATTCATTTATTTATTGTGAAAATACCGTATAGAGGCGTTACAATTACATGGGCAAGATAAGGAGTACATTACGTATCAAGCATTGTTGCCGCCTCCTTTGTTTCCCCTTCCCATCCCCCCACCCGCTGCCAAAGTTGTAAAGTTCGCTTTTGACATAACAACTTGTACGTCTCATTGTTACAATGGGTCCATCTGTATCCCTATTTAAACGATTTGTTTTTCCCCTTCCCCTCCACAAATTATACCAACATCAAATACAGTGAAAGCAAGGATTATACCGTGGGGGAGGGACATACAAAGCAACAAAGAAATCATCTTATGAATATGTTAGAAACAATCGCATGAAAGAAAAAAACATTTGAATCCTTATCTTGGGGTTCATTTCCCTAACATCAACTTATCTGACCTTTTCTGCTTGACTCAGACGTATACTAGTTATTGCAAATAAGGGAAACCATGGGACCTAGGTTTCTTTGGGCCTGGCTTACTTCACTTAATATAATTTTTTCCAAGTCTTTCCATTTCCTAACAAATGGGGCAATGTCATTCTTTCTGATGGAGGCATAGAATTCCATCGTGTATATATACCACATTTTCTTGATCCATTCATCTGCTGAGGGGCCTCTGGGATGGTTCCCTGTCTTGGCTATGGTGAACAGTGCTGCAGTGAACACAGTTGTGCTGGTGGCTTTCGTGTGGTCCTGCTGGTTTCTTCTTCTTGATGCTACGCCCGCAGGCTCTCCAGTGCACGTGGCTGTGTGCAGATCTGCGTGGCACTCGCCGCTTCTTGTAATGCGTTCTCCCACTTACATGATGCTCCACTTAAAAATACTTTAGTTCCTTCTTTCCCCTCTAAATCAGTTACTTTAATGCCTGCTCCAAATAAGCTAAAATAGTTTTGATAATTTTCTAGCAAATGGCAAACTTTTGCCTTTTAGCAGTTCAAAACTTTCTGAAATATTTAAAAATCATTTTTGACAATGTATTAAAGTGAGTGGAAGTCTTTAAAGATCTCACTCAGCTTCTTATGTGCTTAAAATATTACTGGCAAATTGAGGAGGTGACTAAAATGAATAAATTTTGTGAAAGAAAAGTGACTTGTGAAAGAATTCAAAGTGCATCACTCATTTTGGATTTTGTCTTCTGGTTTTTAGCCACCTACACACTTACACATGTATGTAAGTGGAATGGGTCAAAGATCACTGTGAAACTTCAGAACACTGCAGGAAGTGCAGAAAAGTACACTTAGGAAACATTTATTGAATTGGGCTAATTTTACTACTACTTTGCAAAGCAGTAAAAAATATAACCAAGTCAATTGTCATGCAAGTATAAATACAGATATATGAGTATCAACGTAGAGGTACATTATGGATGGATAGATGGACAAACTCTAGGCAGTTTAGTGATAAAACATAATCTGGGGGAAAATATTGAGATAATCTTACTTTAAACATTCCTTAAATTGACTGGCTATGTTCAGGATAATGGTGACTTAGAAATGAACTCTTTAATTCGCTGCATTCAACTTAATCTTTTTTTAAGATAGGATTATTAACAGCAGATGTTTCACTCTCACCACACACTTCTTACATGAGAAGAAGGAAAGCTAGATCACGGCTTGCAGAGAAAGAAAACTAGTTTCCTTGGGGTCTGTGGCCCTCCTGGAGACAGCATTCAGCTAGGTGTTAGCATGCTGATGAAACATTGTGGATATTTACCAAAAATACCAGCTGTTTCTTTATTAACACAGCAGAGGTGTGTGGACATTTATCTCTGAGGAATTTTTTTTTTAAATGGGAATGTTGTAGACCCAGAAAGAGAAGCTGGCCTTGTGTAAGGAGCGGTGGTCTGTGCTCACCGGGAGGCTCTGGGGGTGGAAGTCAGGGGCGGCTCACTTGTAGGCACTTACCTAGTTAGTTGGCTCTTTCAGTCTAAAAGCAAATGATTTTCGACAGTGCTGGGGGTTGGTTTGAACTCGGGGCCTCATTCCTCGCCATGTCTTTCCCTAACACTTGAGCCACCCTTGCAGCCTTCTTTGGCCCAAAGGCTCTCAGTGAGCCCGCGGTGTGCCGCCGCGTCCCGCGTCCCGGCATGGGGAAGGGCAGGGCCGGGCTCTGGGGGCAGCTCCCGACCGCGGCACTACCCCTGGGGAGCTCCGAGCTCCTGTCCAGCCGTGGGAGCCACTCAAGGAAGGGCATTCGTGGCTGTGAAGAGCTCTCTAAGAGACATGGCTTATGAAAGTTTCATACTCGTTAGGGGCTGGGAAGGGAGCTCCGTAAGGCCCCAGTAGACCAGTCGCAACCCTCTGGTTGAAGGCCCTTCTTCCAAGCAAGCCTGCCTATTGAACACTTCTGTTGTCACAGGAGCAGCCCTGTGATTTTCTTGTTCACCTGAAAGTAAACATAGGAAAGTGGGCCGAGCCATCTTTCATCTCCCCTCTGAATCCCCACGCTTAAAATACAGAGATACTGAGAAAAAAAAATCTCCTTGATGAGAAACCTACTTGAATAAAAAAATCACTTATCCCTTGAATGTTAGTGACTGACAGATTCGCTGCTCAGCTAATACTCAGTGGCTCTGCAGCCCCTCTCCCTGATAGCGGGATGCAAGGAAAGAGAGCCTGCCCTCAAGACAATCCAGACACACAGGGAGAAACAAAAATCTCAAAGTAGAGAGTGAAAAGTGTCAAAGTGAAGTCTGGTTAGAGGAGGAAGTTGGGAATTGGAGACAGGAAAGATTACTTCCAGCTGAGGGAATGGGCAGATGTGGAAGGGGACTTGGGGGGGGGGGAGAGCCCTCCCCCAAGGCTTGGCTGGGGCGGGGAGCTCAGAGCTGGGCGGGGAAAGCCTGGGAGGCTCTGATTAGAAGAGATTAGTTCCATAAAGCCTGAGATAAGGCTGGGGGTGACAGGAAGTGATGTCAGGAAGGAAGGCAGGTCTGCTCAGACTGGAGACATCATTGGCTAAGGATTGCAGGTAGGCCTGGATGGAGTTTTTGTGGGAGAAACTAGCAGGATGCAGCTATAATTCCAAACAGTTAGTTTAGAAGAGTTTAATCAGATGAGCTAGATAGAACCAGGGATGGAAATGCACATTACAAGGCATTTTTGTAACCAACATAAATGTTTTTGTACATAAAGTTATTTGTGGCATGTACAGTAGACTTAAATGATGTTCAGGTTTTAATAATATCATTTAGGGGGCGGGGCCTAGCTACTCAGGAGGCTGAGATCTGAGTTTCGAAGTTCAAAGCCAGCCTGGGCAGGAAAGTTTGTGAGACTCTTTATCTCCAACAGGAAACCGGAAGTGGCGCTGTGGCTAAAGTGTAGAGCGCTCGCCTTGAGCTGAAGAGCTGAGGGATAGCGCCCAGGCCCAGAGTTCAAGCCCCATGACTGACAATAATAATAGTACCATATTCATATTAGAAAAAAATGTAACTTGCACACCAGTCTTCTGATCTTATAGAGTATTGCTATGGATAAATTCAGAGAAAAAGAGAATATAAGCCCATTAAATTAAAAACACCCATGGGTGGGCTTATGGAAAAGGATGATACATGTCTATTAAGCTGAGAATATCAAACAACCAGTGTAGTGCCTGCGATCTGGCCATGTTGCCCAAATCCCGAAGGTCCCAGTGGCACGGGTCAATTTTGCTTTATTTTTCAATTGGGGATTGGACTTAGAGACTTGCACATGCCAGAGCAGCCTCTGCCACTGAGCTACACACCCCTGGGCCATAGAAACGGAGCTGGACGAGGTCAGTGGGCTCCTACGAAGAGGTTCTGCTCCTCCAGGTGGAGGACGCAAGGAGGAGGGAAGCCCTCCAAGACACTGCTGTGGCTGTGAACCCGATTTTACTAGGATGCCAGTAGGAGCTGAGAGGGGTTATGAGGAAAAGAAATGCAGGGGATGAGCATTGGGAGTTTGAGAGACTCATGAAGGCGTCTGAAATGCTGCCTAGAAGCACTGCAAGGCTGGGCCTGGAGGTGGACAGGCCTCCTTGCAGGCCCTAGCCGGAGCTGCGGTCTTATCACAGAGGCGTGCAGGAAGGAGGCCAGCGGAGATCCTTGGGCTCGTGCATGTTTGAGAATGGTAAGAGCCAGAAAGTCTCAAGAAAGTATCAGAGAATGAGGAGAAGCAGCAAGAAAATGCAGGTCATGAGAGAAGGTGTCAAGCCTGAGCTCCCAGGACATCCTTGAGAAAGCAACGCCTGGTCAGAGGATGGAGCGTACGGAGAAGGGTTGGGCGGCAGGGAGGACACCCCCGTGAATTTTGCCATGAGGAAGTCATTGGTGACCTTTGGGTCTGAAGAGTCTCGTGGTGACCAGGGCAGAAGGCAGACCGCAAGGAGGGAAGGGCCGCGGGTCCGGAAGCGGGATTCCTCCTTCAGGAATGGTGCACGCAGAGAGGCTGGTAGCTGGAATGAAAATGGGTTCTGTTTCTGAAGAGGAATTGTCAAGTACACACATGAACGAGGAGACACAAGCCAGTGTAATGGCGTGCCTGAAGCTCTCAAGAGTTGTGGGAAGAGCGCACAGTGGGGCAGAGGGAGGAGGGACAGCTCTCCCCGTGGGGCTGGGGGAGGGGAAACACAGGTGGTGAGGCTGTGCTGGAGCGGGAAAGGGTCACAAGAAGGGTTTGTTTGTTGAGAAGCGCGGAGGGGGGGCAGCTCCAGGGGCGTGGAAGGATCCGTTAGAGAGGCGCTTGCTTCTCCATCAGCTCCTGGCCACAGGGTGCTAGAATGGGCAACTTTTGTGTTTTTCTTTCCAAAGTTGAAGTTAGCTGCTGTGTTACTGTGGCCAGGAGATTTTTTTCCCCCTCCTAATCACAATCGAAAGACTTTGTTTTCTATGACCTCAGTTCCAGTTTTACCCGGTGCATGGGGGAAGACGTAGAGCTAGCCTTCGAGAATCTCAGCAGTCCTGATCTCCTTTTTCTCAGAGTGCTTTTCAACGTGGGACTTGTGCTTGAGAGCCTGCTGTGGAGGGCCCGCGCTGACGGAGGCCAGCCACTTGAGCCAGTGAGGCCAGAGTAAATAATTGGCTATAGTGGTGAGGTGGCTGCGTTAAGGACCACAGCAGACCTGCTCCTGCTCCCACCGACGGCTCGGAAGGCCCTGGTCTCCGCATGGGAGGGGCGCTCGCTGCCTTTGCTGTCAGGTGGTTCCCTAGGATGACTCTCGACTTGCCAGCTGTGGGACATGGCTTTCCCCAGAGCTCTGTTTTCTCATATGTCAAAAAAGTGTTTTCTAAGAGAATGTAAAAATTGCAGTTGCAGGAAGGTTGTTATGGAGCTAAACCAAAGCACTCAGTACGGCACTAAGCACATAGTATTGGCTTGACTAGTGAAAGTTAAGTTCTATTTCACACTTCTCTCTCAAATTACATTTCCATGGATTTTCACAGAATACCCTCTGAGTGGATTCTGAACATCTTTGATCCAGAGGAGAACTGTTGGTGTAAGCTAGTTGTGACAACGAAAGCAATAGGTGAACACGTGTAGCTGTAAGCTTAGCACCACCCGTGCTCAGCTCCGCTTCACATCATCTCATGGGCTCCATACTAACTTCCTTCCTCCAGGAGGCAGAGCAGGCGCCACAGTGACACCTTTCCTCCATTAGAAGAGGAGCCATGGGTTGCTAAGAGTCAGTACTGGTTTACCATGAGCAGTGTAAGGTGGACAGAGGTTGTCATGGCAGCCATGTCCCTTGGTGCATGTTCCCCACACAGTAGATGCTCGACAGACAAGGGAACGTGACGGGAGCCATCGGCTGTGTGACGGCTCGGGGTGGAAAGCACAGATAGACTGCTGGCAGCCAGGCTCCACCGACTCTGTTTTCAGCCCATTTATGTACAGTTATTTCTAAAACAGTGAATTGATGGAGGATATTTATGACTCTTGTCTGGTCCCTGCTGAAAGAAGAGAGAGACAATATGTTAAATGGCAGGAGCAGAAGCCAAAGAAACACTGAGAAAGAACACAGTAAATTAGCTCACATACAGTTGTTTGATTTCTGAGAGGCGACCCCCGGGCTTAGCGTGCACAGGGCCTGGACCGGCGGCAGCCTGCCTCCCTCCCCACAGGCTCTCCAACCTCGGAAACCTGAGAGCCACTGACAGCCATGGCTGCCACTGCCAGCAAAGGCCCGGGGTGGGCTGGAAGTGCGGGCCAGCCGGAGGGAGGCAGGAACGGTAGAAGATGGTCAGTCAGTGTAGAGAGCGACGGGGTCCTTCAAGTCTAGTCACGTGATCGCAGGGCAGGAGCAGCGGGACAGGAAGCGCGCCAGGCTTAGGGCTGGGCTGGGAAGAGGCCGTGGAGTCTGGCATCGCCCCGTGGTGCCCCCCACGGGCCTCCCCACCGCTGGGGGCTGGGGCTGGCGGCAGCCAGTACCGTGGGCGGCCCGTGGCTTGTCGAGGGAAGGCGGGCAGGAGGGCTGAGAAGACGTGAGCTTGCAGGTGCAGCACTGCAGTCTGGACTGGCTGCAGTCAGTGCTTTCTAAGCCTCGTGATTGCACGTGGACGTAGCCGCCCCGGCTGGGTGTTCTTGTGCCCCTGCGGGTTGGAGAGACTTAAACATCCACTGAGACACTGGACCATGTGTCAGCCGTGGGCGCTGCCAGCACGCCCCTCTGGGATTTCCTTGACCTCCCTAATTCAAAGCTAGCAAGATGACCTTTCTGTCTCAAAAAAGGCAGAATGCAGTTCAGGTTAAGGGCAGACGGTGATGTTAACCTGGAAGGACAAAGAAACGTTCAGCCCCGGATGTTTGTTTGTTTTATTCTGTTTGAAAAGAGTCATTAGCTCAATGTAGTTCTTAGCCTTAATCAGATTCTGATTAAGGATTCTTCAAACACACCACAATGTAAGCAGTCTTTCCTCTCACATCTGTCAGGTTTTGTAAAAGGAACAACATGCTCAAGGCATAGCTCAAAATAGAACCCACATCTCTCGACTTCTGAGCCCGGGCTGTCTGTACAGCGCGCCTCGCTCGGAACTTTCCCCAGGCTGTGTGACTTCTTTCTCCCTGCCCTCGAAGGCCTCTCTTTCAGTGAGTCACCTCTTGACTTAACTGCCCAGGTTGGGGAAGGTTAGAAGATTTGACAGGAAAAGCCTTGGAGAGTAAAAAGAGCCTGTGTGTTTTATTAGTAATCCTCAGATAACAGGTGGGTGGGCAAACACAAACGCAGTCATTGTTTTCAGTATACCCTCTGTAGAAAATGAACTATGTAACTTAGGGGTGTAGGGATGGGAGAGGGAAAATGGGGGAAAGCTAAGGAAGGGCTAACACTTTCTAAGAAGCCTTGTATTCATAACCTGACTTAGGGAATTGTAACTCCTTTGTACAACTCCTTGATTATAACAATGAAGGAAAAGGTAGGTGGGAATAGTTGGCTCATTGCCTGTTCTGCGAGTGATCTCCCAGAGCCATTGGTCCCCTGGACTGAGGACCGCTCCTCATTCTTGCGGGGTAGACACCCAGAGCTGTTGACAAGAACTGAGACTCTTGTCAACAGAGTGGAGAGCTGGCCTTCATCAAAACAATTTCCATCTGTGAGACTAATGACCTTTCATAGCCATTTGTTTTAGTTTGGAACTAAATGAGAAAGTCATTGTAGATAACAGTAGCTTGCTCTTCCTTTCCCAAGTATTATATTGGGAAAAACCAAGCAGCAGAATTGTTGACCAGTATGTGTGTATGCCTAGACTAGATTAGACTAGACTAGACTAGACTAGACCAGACTAGAGGAAGTGATTAGGACAGATAGTTAACTTCAGCCTGGCTAATGAAAACTAATAATAACAAAAGCCTCATGTCTAAGGAGAAAAGTGGCTTTTGTTTATTCATACACCATAGTTGCCCGAGTTCTGCATGATAAAGCAGAACATTTGTAAATGCTTCTTGCCTCCAGTTTTGTTGTTTTTTTTTAATAGCTGTAAACTGAGCTTAGCTGATGAATGCCCTCTGGAGACAGGACAGGCTCACCCTCATTTCCTGTTCGGCTCGCTAAAAAAAAGTCCTAATGAAAGAAAAGAACATAATGGCTTTGCAGTCCAGGTCAAGGTTTGGAAGTGTTCAGAGATCAATTAATTTTTAAATCACCATCACTAAATTTATTTTCTGAGGAACAAATTAATCCCTAGTTTGGAAGTCTTAGAAGTCTACAAATAAAAACATGAAATAATAAAAACGAGAGATGTTTAATTAGGGGGAAAGCATCCCTACTGAAGAAAGTAAGCGAGATGCAAGCTAGATGGTTTTCATTCATCTAAGCTGTTCAGTAGTCCATTTAAAGTAGCATGCATTTTAAAAAAAATGTATGGCGATGGCCTTCCTAGTGTGTGCGTGCGTGTGTGTGTGTGTGTAAATGTGTGGGAATGTTTAAAATATTTGGGTAAAAATATTCAGTAGGCTTCCTATAAGCCAGCAGATAATTTGCAGATGTTTGCACTAGTGACCATTTCCCTGCGTATCGGGGTGGAGAACAGAGATGTTGGTTGCATCATTGTGTAGCAGTGAATTTCTGTAAGTCGTGATCTGCCGGCATGTAATAACTCGATCTGCTTCATGCAGGCAAAATATATTAAAAGTATGGACGAGTGAGGTTTGTGCCCCAGGGAAGAGGCAAGATAATGCATTGAAATTGTTCAGAGGTAGTTAGATGCCTAATGGTCTAATATGTGAGCTATGTGGGGTCTGAGGTCTGGTTCTCATAAATTCTGGCTAGACTGATCCTGTAATTTCAGGCAAAGGATAAAAGCGTCAGCCAGAATCATCAGTGTTCAAGGTCCATGATGCTGGATATTATTCATGTAAGGATTTTATAAAGGCACACTTTACAAGGAGGCCGTGGAGCACAATGTGTGCCTCTGCTCTCCTGTATGTATGTGGTGTGTGTGTATGTGTGTGTGGTGGGTGGGTGTGTGGTTCTGTTTCTGTGTATGTTTGCGTGTGGTTCTGTTCCTCTGCATGTTTGTGTTTGAAAATTGTGCCATACACCTACACCCACAAAGTGAACCATTTAGTTATGTAGATTAACTTGAAATATATATTTGATGTAATGTGTTGCATGAAAAAAGCATGTAGGATCTAATTATTTCAACTCCAGCTGACATATCTGTGTTAAACTTGGAGTAAAAAACATGTTTGTAATAAAATTTTACCATTACGAATGGAATAATTTAAAACCAATTTGGATGGATTCAGGAGTGATTAGAGGAAAAAGTTCCCAAGACATTTGGTAGTCTTATGAATGATTTTATAAAATAGGCTGAAACTACCCAACCAATTACACTGGCTGAATGCAGAAGCCTCAGATGTGAAAAGAAAATGCTTTAAGAACTGGGCTTTGGAAGTTAGGTAGATGACAGTGTGAAAGCCTGGGGATATCTTCCTTTATCTAATTCATTTCATCATGGGGGTAGAAATTTTGAAGTTTTCGCTTGCACTTTCTTTTCTTTTTTTAACCAGCTCACTTATGTTTGAGTCGACAGTATATTTATACAGTCTTTCTTGCCAGAACCGTCGACAGTATTTCTAAATGCTTTCCCTCGCTGCCTAGGTTATACCAAGTACCACTCTCCTTAAGTTCTCAAAACTATACCTCCCACACACGCATCTGAATAGATGTGCGTACTTTTCTTCCTCTCTTTTGTGAAGCAAAGTGTTCAAGCTAAAATTACTTTGTTGGGACCCTGAAAATCATTTCTACTTCACACTTTATATGGAAGCAGCTGGAATGAACCAGTCCTGTCTGGCAGTGAAGCTCTAGCATTCTAAAAATTTTGCTCAAAAAAAAAAAAATGCTTACAGGTACAACACACACACACACACACACACACACACACACACAAATCTGTAATTACATAATCTGTCTCTGTCAGTACTTTCTTTAGCATTCTAGCATTCAATAGAAGATTCTTTTGGGGTTGAGATACTTGTGAGCCAGTGCTGTGAGCCCGCGGGAGGCCTTTGAAAACAGGTTTGCAGTGGACTGCGTGAGTTTGGCTTGCTCAGTAATGGACCTGGTGAGCCCTGACTCGGCCAGCTTGATGGTGCAGCACATGTCACTATCTTTCACTATTTATACTGCACAGATACTTTCTCTTACATGGCATCCTTTATTTCCAAATGAGGAAAACAGTTTCAAAGATTAGACTGATCTTTGAAATCATTGATAAAACTATTTGATCTATTGAAATAATTATTAAAACCATCAGATCACTCCTTGTATTTACCCACGGATTTAAATCAACCTCACCAAAACAAAACATGTTTCCTTTCCCTTATCCTTCACTTTGAGGAAATATACCCCAAGACCCCTCTACCATTAGAATAAAAAGAGAATTATGAGGAATTGTATTGGTACTTAATACCACATTTCCGTGCCCCCAGAGACGTAGGACAAGAGAGCCAGTGCAGTCTTTCACATGAAGGCATATGGAGTATTTCAGTGTCTAGATTATAGCAGCCCGGTTTGCCTCATTTAAACGAATAGAGACAGAGCCCAGAATTAAACTCTCTCAAGGGTTTCTGTTCAGATCCCAAAGAAGCCCCAGCCACAGTTTACCTCCCTCAGGTGTAGGGTGGTGGCACTGGTGAGCCCATCCTCCTCAGTCTTTGCTGCTGACGTCTTGTTGCCAGTCTGCGGAGGTGAGAGGGTTCTGCGACCTTCCTGGGCTACAGAGGGTTTGTGAGAATCGGGTGGAGTTGGGTTGTTCACTTGTGCATTCTGTCCATGAGGGAGCCTCACAGCTACAGCAGGAAGGGTAGTGACTGGGAGTTTGGAATTCGTTTACATTTTCTATCCAAAGTTAGGTAACATGATTACCTTTTGATTATTTCAATTCTAAACATCTCCAGGCAAAATTCAAAATTCGTGCTAGGAGCCCCAAGCAGATTCCTCTCACCGCCCTCACCCCTAGCCATTCCCCATTGACCAAATCTTTTCCAGATTGTTTGCAAAATGAAATTATCTAATTTCATGAGCATTTGTTCTGAGAGAGAATTATACTCTGGCAGAGAGAATCCAGAGGCATGGTTTCAAGGCACAGTATCTTAAGGAAAGATCTTTTGTCCGTGAAATAATCAACCTGGATTGAAAGGGAACTCAGAAAACGATTAGAGCCAAGCATCTCTGAATACGTCTGCATGAGCCTAGGTGTCAATGTGTTCATTATAGCATTTATGGTACATCACAAATAGCAACCAGTTGAGTTCTCAAAGCACTTTGCTCCAAATTCATGGAAATGTTATTATTTATTTAAAAATCAATGAATAGGCTTTGAGACCTTTTAGTAGCACTGTATGCTTCCAGCTGTCTCAATACTTTTGTACAAAAATTTCTATCACCAAATCTGACTGTAGCAGGAATTTATTCAGGACATTTTAATATCTATTGAGGCAGTGTTTCAAAATGTGCATCTGCTTGCTTAATTATAATATTTCTGGATTTGTAACTCCTGCCACTATTACGTTTAGTTTTAAAAAAGATTTTAGACTAGGATCAATGCTGAATTATTAATTTGAACATTATGAACTTTTCAAGTTCTAAGTATAGAGGAAGAAATACTGAACTAATTTGACTAATTAATATCGTTGATTATAGAATATTTATACAAGCAGCCTTAATCTAAGCAGATCAAAAAGTTTAAGGAGTCTCCAAGAAAACTCTAAATGAAGCAAGTAATTCAATGACTAAAAAAGTTATTTGATTGAAAATGACACTTTACACATTTAAATCATTTTATAAAGAATCCATAGCTTGGTAAATTTAAGCATTTGTGCTTTATAATTGTAATATATTTTGTAACATCCACAAAGTGCCTTATCCTACAGCATAATTAAATTTTCAAAAATTTGCGTGGTAAAAGCATGCCTAAACTGTAGTGTATTATATTATTGTCCGTAGGCTTTCTCTCTGCCTTGTTTAGTTGGTGGACCCGATGAGACTGTGTGAGAGAAAGAAGCTCTCTGTTAACTGCTCTGTCTACAATCATGTGGCGATGAAGCACGCAGAACAAGGAATCTCTTTGCTTTGTGACAAAAAAAAACAAAAACAAAAAAAATACATGTAACAGATCTGATTCTAGATGAAGTCACTGATTTTGTTCCAAGATAAAAGAATGAGATGTGGAATGTACTCAAACAGAACTTCTAAAGATATGTGTTTAAGGGGGAAAAAAAGCTATAAAGATATGTGTTAAATCCAGGAGTGTTCTTTTGAGTTTGTGTAAAATAAAGAAAAATCTCATTGATTTCATGGAAGAATTGAAGGAAAACATCAGTCTGTGGGCTGCTTGATGTGAAAGAATAATGGTGTGGCACTCTGCTTCAGTCTGATACTCAGTGGACAAGTCCCTTGAGCAGGAACCATGGCCAATTTTGTTCTTTTAAAGCCTAATATGGCGCCGACATACCCAAATGTGAGATGATCTATTTTGACCTGAAGGCAGAGCTCAAAGCTCTCATGAAGTAGAAGGGTTGTGTGCGCCCTTGGTTCATAGAACAAGGAAGAGGTAAAGAGCTGAAACTCACCTGCTCACTCCTGGGAAAATCCTTGTAGTTTTGTGTTGAGCACATGTTATGTTTACATAGCCTAGATTTTCAATTTCTTATTCTTTTTCAAGAAAAGAAAACAATAGCTCTTCGTATCAGAACTTTGTTTTCTGAAAAGTATACCTTGCCCTCTGGTACCCATATCTCAAGTGATTGTACTAAAATCATTTGTTTTTGCTTCTTTTAAAAATCTACAATGTTCTTAAAATAATCAAATCATACACGTTAAATGGTACTTGAACGAAACATCGTATATTATATGTGGTGCTTGAATTATATCTCAAAGCTGTAAAAAGTAAAAAATTTCACCAGTAAGCCTACCAGGTAAGCTGTGCATTGCTTAGAGCATTTTTTTCATCTTTCCTCTTTGGTAGGAAAAATAATCCAAAAATAGTAGTCTGAAGTGTAGGGTCTTTTCAGAGATTCCAAAAAGTACTCTGCAACTGATGTAGGTGGAACAAGAGACCGTCTAGAATGCATTTGACAATAATTGCTCGCGTTTCACACAGTCTCTTTTGGAAAATTTGGTAGTATACTAATTTATTTCCTAAAGATGTCACAAAGTGTGGATTCATCTGACCAATACAGGTAAGCTTTAAATTGGACCGTGTGTAAGAACAGGAGCTGTGTTGCAGGATGAGGACGCGGCATCCTGCCCTGAAGTAGCGGGCCGCTTAGTGAGGGCTGCCAACAAGCAGGCGGGCATGCCAGTGTGCTGCACTTCCAGCACAGCAGCAGCTGCGTGCCCTGGAGACCCTGAGTTGATGGGGACTAACAGAAGTGCAGTGATAACCTGAAGACCTGACGTAGCCGTGAGACCCCGTCTGGCTAGGAGAGGGCCTGGGGGGGAGGGGGGGAGGGGAGGGGCGGGGCTACCCCGAGGCCTGGGCCA
>NW_012267227.1:19393425-19415012 GCF_000151885.1 Dipodomys ordii
ACCTGAGCTGTCACACTGGGCTGGGCGGGGCGGGGCTGGGCGGGGCTGCCCCCGGGCAGCTGAGTCCTGGCAGTGTTGGAATCACACCTGACCTGAAGTTAGTTGGAAAACCCCGAGAGCCGTAGTGGGGCTCTGTCCCCAGTGGTCTCCAGCTACTCACTTAACTCCTCTGGAATTAATTTTCTCTTGTTGGCTTAAAACTTACACGGATTTGTTTCCCTCTTCAATCACACAGCTCTCTCTAGGTGTTGAGCGTGCTCTCTATGGGTTAGGAGTGAGTACAGGAAGATAAGCATGATTTTGGTGGTGGTGTTTTGAAGTTTGACAGTGATGCCTTATATCAACTGGTAGTTCTAAGGGTTACAACACAGGGTCTTTTCTGCTGTCTTGGTTTTCTTTCTTAAAACATCCCCTATGTTATTACTTGGGTGTCTTAATTCCATGATGAAGCGATAGGATTATCTGCTTATAAATAACTTATGATTATATTATGGTAGATTATGATTATATTATGGTAGATTATGAATTGGCCTTCTTAGAATTCTCTGGAAATCCTTACGCAAATACAAATTGCTGTTTGGGGACTTGGCAAATCCTGAGCATCTCATTGAAGGGACGGAAAAGAGTTGTCTTTGTATGTGGTAATAGTTGGTGGGTTTTGCTTTAAGATATTTCCATAGCTGATGGTTATTTATTGTAAATTTCTACTCTAATCTCTTCATTCTACAAATCCTTTGTGTAATGCAGTTGCCCTGGGGTTTTCGGTTCTGGGCCAAAACAAACTGTTCTCACAACTGTCATTTGTTGTAAGTAAGGAAAGTCTGGCCGTGTCTGGAGAGGACCCTTGTGACGTCACCGTGCTTGCCTCTGCAAGGTTTCCTAAGCCAAACAGGAGGGGTGCTGGCTGGGTCCACTGCCACGGTGTGCAACACAGATGGGAAATTGGTTAATGAGGACGATTTATGTTGCTCTGAAGTTCTATAAAGAGTAAAGTTCCCTCCTTCCCCAAAGTCTGCTGTGATCCATGTAGATGGAATAAATATCTGGCATTAAAATTATTTTATTGTCTCTACTCAAGGTACATCATGTTCTGACATTAGGTACGCACACGCACACACACACACACAGGTGGTATAGTAAACACTGCGGCCAAGCACATTACTCTCTTTCATACCTTCCTTCCACTCATTCATTCATTTTTGAGTACCTAAATACACTCTTGAAAATTCCCGTAGCATAATCCTCACGCTTCACACTAGACTTACTCATTCTATGAGCTGAACTCTGTGGCATTCATTTCCATATTTTTATTAGCGTCAAATAATTGTACAGTGGGGTGTCCATGTACACCTGTCATGTACCTTGATTAAACTCCCCCCCCGTCACTCTCCCTCCCCTCTGCCATTCCCAAACCAGTCTCAACAGCCTTCACGATTCCACTTCCACACCTGTTCATGAAGTTCATTGACCATTGTTAACCCTGCTTCCTTCCCCTTCTCCCCCTAGTGCCCCCCCCCACAGAACGTGTTTTAGCTTCTGGGCATTCATTTTTCATATCATTTTTATTATTTTTAACTGGGAGTATGGAGAGGGTTCCATTTAACATGTCTACTTAGTGTACAATGCGTCTTGCTTGGCGCCCCCTCTTCCATCGCTCTCCCCATCTCCCCCCATCTCTACCCATCTCCTCAACTACCTGCTTCCATTTTCACATGCGCACATTGGGTAGTATGTCTTGTCACTCGTTACGAGCGTACCGTACCTGGTGGGCATCCCATGTTCACACACAGTGGCCTTAACTGTGTAGACCCCAGCTCATCTACACCTCCCTCCCCCCACCCGCTCTTCTTCAGCAGCTTCAGTGAGGGTCGTGTTGTTGTCTTCATTCATAGATGTGCTGTATTTGGTACTGCTCACCTGCTAACATTTCCTTTTCCACTCACTCCACCCTCTTTTCCCTTCAAATAGTCCCACAATTGCAATCTCTCTCTCTCTGTCTCTGTCTCTCTCTCACTATAAAGGAGCTGAACAAAATTCAACATAGATGTTCTGTGTAAATGTAACATATTCAAAATAATATTGGGGCTGGGAAGGTGGCTCAGTGGTAAGCGCTTGCCTTGCATGCATGAGGCCCTGGGTTCGATTCCTCAGCACCACATAAAGCAAAAAGAAAAAAGCCAGAAGTGGCCCTGTGGCTCAAGTGGTAGAGCGCTAGCCTTGAGCTGAAGAGCTGAGGGACAGCGCCCAGGCCCAGAGTTCAAGTCCCACGATCGGACCCACCCCAAAAAAATAGATGAATATTGAAAACAAAATGATGAGCATCCATTAAAAAAAAAGGATGTTTATCATCTTAGCATCCACTGCCAGGATGCAGGAGAGGAACAAACACTCCTGGACAGTGGCTATGTTGATGGGGCCTTTCGAGAGATCCCAAAACCTTATTTAAAAGAGAGAGAGAGAGAGAGAGAGGAAAAGGAAAGAAGGGAGGGAGGGAGGGAGGGAGGGAGGGAGGGACAAAAGAGAAAGAAAAGCCTAACTCTCACCCTGTATCTCCACACCTGGTAGTTTCCTGAAAAGACTGATGAACTAATGACTAACGATTCAAGCAGTAGTTACAGTGTTATTTATTGTCGTTGCAAGATTGTAAACAGGCTGTTTCATAGTTGAGAACAAATTTGTCAAATTATGGTGTGTCCACATGGAGAAGTGTTTTGCAACCATCAGAAATATAGGAAGGCTGCATATTTATTTATGTAGGAAAATGCTCCTACTATGTGGAAAAGGAACAGTAAGGCAGCGGTTTATAAAGCTGGGCGCTGTGGCTCAGGGGGCAGAGCCCTGCCTCTCGGCAGCAAGTCCTGAGCCTCTTGCTGCACGAGTGTGCGCAGTGTGGACACCGCCCCCCTCCCCGTTATTTTTGTAAAAATAGTACAAACCCAAATACTATGCTCTCGCCAGACAGTGACACAATTTGCTGTCTGTGCCCTTTCTCAGCAAGGGATTGGACATTTAACTTGTTTTCTTTCTGTTTTTAAGCTTTCCACAGCCAACCTGCCTTATTTAGGGTAATGAGAACATTTTCTTAATGTTTCCAAATAAAACGGCTGCTTCAGAAGCAGAGAGAGCTGCGGTGCGTGGTACCCGCGGTGCTGGCGGTGCCGGCCGTGCCCGCGGCTGGGCGCAGCGCGGCCCGGTGAGCGTCAGCCCCTGGCCGCTCCCTGCGGGTGCCACCTCAGGCAGGCACTCAGCACCCCGGCCTCTGCATCTGTACATGGCTGTGCGGATTAGCGAAGATGTAAATCAGCCAGCACAGTCTCCGGCGCAGGCTTTGTGGGTAACAAAGCGTTAGTCCTGGAGATGAAGCTGTGTGTGCCCAGGAGATTCGCCTGGAGATAGAAGCAGATTTGTATTGCTTGGAAGGCACATGGATTGTTAAGAAATTCCTGTGTCTGATGTGTTGTTTTGGAAAATACAGGTAGATAGTGTGTCTGATCACCCAGAGGCCGCTTCTCGCAGAGTGGGCCCCCTGAGGGCCACGCAGGGCCTCGTCCAGCGTGGGTGAGTTTAGGTCCTAGCAGAAGACTGTGTACAGGACAGCTGCTCAGTAAGAGTGTGGGGGGCTGGCTTAGAATCCCGGCTGGGAATCCCCTCTAGATCGCTGTGCTGGCCACTGGAGGCCTGGCGCTGTGTGGGCTGTGCTCGCTGAAGCCTTGGTTTCTAGAAATCACCCAGGGAAGTCCACACATAAAAGGCTCTTCCAGCAACTGGGTTTTGGTTGTGACACTGTTACTTGATCTTTTGTGTGTGTGTCTGGGGGGAGGGCATCATGTGCAGGTAAGTAGGCAAGCTCACCAGTCCTGGGGCTTGAGCACAGGGCCTGGGCTGTCCCTGACATTGTTGTTATTGTTTTTGTTACTCAAGGCTAGCGCTCTACCACTTGAGCCATAGCTCCACTTGAAGCTTTCTGGTGGTTAATGGGAGCTAAGAGTCTCATGGGCTTTTCTGCCTGGGCTGGCTTTGAACTATGATCTTCAGATCTCAGCCTCCTAACAGCTGGGATTACAGGCGTGAGCCACCGATGCTTGGCTCTTCAGTTGATCTTTATTGATGCTTATTAGTATCATGGGCGACGCAGACTAGGCATTGTGTTCCTCGGTGCTTTCTTGCAGGGATTTCTTGGTTACCATGACAACCCTGTGATGCAGGGATTACTATTTTTTCCTTTCCATGCATGATGAGCCCAGGACTCACCCAAGGACACATGCAAAGTCATTTCAGCCGGAAGCTTGAACTTGGTTCCTTGCAAAGTCAGATGTGGCCTCCTCCTGCCCCACGCTGTCCAGCCAATCAGACCTTTCCTGTTTGTATTGTAAATCCTTTTCAATGCCTCAGAGGAGTTTCATTCTAAATAACTGTAGAAAATAGGTTGGAAAAATCTGTTTTCTTCTACCAAATTTAAAACTGTTACTGAATTATTATTTGTATACTGTTTTAATAGGTTCAAGACTTGTGTTTTACATCCTTTGCTCAAAGTCTGGAGCCAGTGAATATTGAATTAAGTTGCATATCTCCATTTAGCAGACTAGAAAACAAATAAACTAAATGATCATCTCCCAATCTGTTCATTGCTGATGGCTAATTTGCAAGCAACTCAGTCTTGAACTGTAGGCCTTGTGCTAGCCTGGGTGGACGGGGGATGCTGTTCAGTAGAAGCTTTGAACTTGCTTCTATCTACATTAACTTTCCAAGGATCGTGTGACCCTGGGGCTGTCTTGGGGGTAATCATACACTTGAACATACCTAGTCTGTGCCAGCTCAAACAACAAACAGTACCTGGGTGGAGAAAAAGTCTTTTTGATTCTCAGCTTTGCTGATCATTAGCTGCGTGGCTGTATGCCCCTAACCTACCCTCTTTGCAGCTGAATTTCTGTAAGCTGGGTCTGGAAGTGGTTTTTCGATGAAGAAGGGGGAAGGGAGTGCTTGTGTGCGTGCACGTGTGTGCACATGTGTCCACATGTATGCAGGTGTGCGTGCACGTGTTTACACCCCATTGCTCATGGTGTGCACGCAGTACTTCCGCGGAGCTCTGGAAGCAGACCTTGTTTTGTGAACCCACTGCGCCTCTTCCGGTAGTGTGTGATTTACTTTAAATAAGTTTAAAGACGACTAAAAGGCAGACACGTGATTCTGACAACAGAGGTGCAAAAGGCAGTCCCAGGCCTTTGGGAAGGTTGTGCACCTGACTGATGATGGAAAAGCTTCCCGCTTCCTGGGGTTCACAGAGCATTCTTGGAGCAGTTCAGCCTGTGCTGATTTGAGCGCACTTTTGTTTGCATAAATAAAACACTAAAAACGTTAGTGAGCTATTCCATGGAGAAGATTCATACCTGGTAACATGAGCTTGTGTTTTCATGCTGCTTTTATTCAAGGCAAAACATAAACCAGTGAAAGAGAAACAGAATGATAAGTGGTAAGGGTATATTTTCCATGAACATATGGTAGATGTTTAAGAGGAGGCATGTCAGCTATTAATTCCCCAGGTGCATGCTTTAGCCTGGATAATAGGGCTTCTCTGCTGGGGGATTTCCCATCTTTTGATATTTTGATCCCTGGGAAAATAGGAGGCCTGCTCTTCTCCCCTGTGCATAACTCAGCAGAAATATTTAAGCTCTGAGGGCAGTTCTGATGGGCGTGTCTGCCGAGTCTCAGGGTTTTATTGGTCTTTTTTTTTTTTTTTTGGTACTGGGGATCTAACTCAGGATGTTATACTTGCTGCAAATGCTTTGCCGCTGAGCTATCTCGCAGCCCTCTCGGTTTTTTTTCCCCCTCATTCCAAAGCCCCAGAAAAGCTGGAGTGTAGAGAGAGATGGTTCTGTTCACGTGTAGTTATCAGGAGAGCCGGGTCCTCACGCCCCCTCCGCCGACCCTGGATGTGGCTTAGGGTTAAATAAGCCTATGTAAGTCAAAGCTGTAAATGTGAAAATCAGGAAGTTCCAGCTAGGGTCCTCCGCATTGGAGGACAAGATCTCTTGGGTTCCCCCTTCTTTGCATGAATCTGAGTGGAGAGCCATGAAGATATTGTGTCTCTGTGGAAGTGAAGGCAGTGTGAGTGGAGGGGTAGTATGGACCATGGAGCAAGGAACTGTGCAGGTCTCCACCATGTGCTCTGTGTCTCGAAGGGCGTCTTCATAGTCTGAAAACAACGCGAAGCTATTGGAGCAAGGCAAGCAGTAGAGCGACCGCTCCAGCTTCAACACAGAGAACCGTGGAGGAAGAGCCAAATGGATGCTCAACGTTAGAGTATGTCTTTTAAACCAGACACCTTCTTTTTCCTTATACCTCTCTCCAGAAGGTCCATCCTCTATTTCCTCTTGTCTTATAACTAATTTATCCTAACCTTTCTGCTACTGAAATGAATGGTGTTCCTCCTTAAAACTTTAACGTCTATGGAACAGAACACCATGAACACCTTTACCCGCTACCTAGGCGATTGGCCTTACGCTCGGCTCTATCTTGTTTTGGCTCAGTCCTCCTAATGATGTTACAGGGCTGGTAGCATTCCCCACCGAGGCGCGTTAACACCAAGGTGCAGCTGCTGTACGCGTGGGCATACAGGAAGTCAGCACTGCCGAGGAGACAGGACCTGACTGCTGTCCATCTGTCCAGCCTCAGCTGGGGGATGAGCACACAGTGCCACTTTCCCACCCAGTCAGGGGGAAATCGCTTTACGAAGAGTCTCCAAGGATTCATATTAAGAGAGTGCATGCTGTGTAGGTTGTTAAAGAAATACTGATTGTCTGACCCTTAACTGGAATCCAAGGCTTTCGTTTTTCTTCTTTTTACGTAAGTTGTGTGTATATTGTGCTTCCCTCAGGGAGAACTCAAAAGCACTTGTGCTCTGAAGGCTCCATTCTGGGATCTTATTACTTTTTAGATGAATAGTGTAGATCTGGCCATCACTGCAGCAAACCTGTTTTTCTCTGTAACCGGCTCTCACTGGGCTCGGTTTGACCTCTGAACTCCTGAGGTCCCAGGCCGTTCCTCATGGCCAGGGTTAGCATCCTGCTTCTGGTGGATGAGGCTCTTTGGCAGATAGGAAAGTTAGTCTTCGTGCAGCAAAAATCTTAGATGTTGTTAGTAGAAGTTGAAAATTTGTCGTAGTGAGTGAGGCCTGAGCATGTTTCTGAAGTGCTGTCTGTCTGTGTGTACTTTCTCAGAAGCGGCGGGGACCAGCCCTCCGGGGAGGGCAGGAGCTGGGTTTGCACCAGCGTTTGCGTACGTTGCAGGGATGACTGTGGTTACACAGGGCTGTACATCCTCACGACACTCGTCGAATGCAAGTAAATGTACTTCATGTCCCCATCCTCCCACTTCCCTTGACATTTTATTTCTATCGACCTCTTAGGAAGTTCCAGGGTTTTGTGTTCTTGTCTTTTCTGTTCTTCTCTGTTCTTTTCTGTTCTGTTCTTACCTGGAAAATGAAAAGTTGGGAATGTTTCTTACCTATCTGTTGATGAAATGTTACTTTAAACACATGTAATATTACTAATTAATGTAATTACACATGCTGTAGTTGCATTAACACGTTTTCTATTATCTGCTCTAATGAGAGAAAGCACCCCCCTACCTTAACTTAAAGCTCTAATTGCTCATGTTTATCAGATTTCTCAGTATAAAGATTCTCTAGTTTACGATGTGTACACAAGTCATTAAAGTGGTGTTGATGTTGATGCAGTGAACTTGCCAACTGCTTCCTGCAGACGTCCCTTTATGAATTTATGATGGGGCAATAAAAAGTGTCAGAAGCCCCTGGTCTGGGAGGGGGTCGTTTTCTTTCTCTCTGTTGGGGATAGCAATGTGGACACACCTGCCAGTCTGTACAGCAAAGGACAGTGCTTAAACCCAGAGTTCTCCGGTTGTGGGTACTCATTAATTTCCTGCAGAAAGGAGTGGGTGAGTCAGATAGACGGAGACAGATAGACAGAGACATAAAGTCAAACAATGGCCTCTGCAACAAAATTGTATTTCATATAATATACAATTGTGCTTTGTTTGAGGATTTTAACCAAGGCTTTGTTTTTGTGGCTCTGACTGAAATGTCTGCCTAGGTCATTATAGAGTCTGTGTCAGTAATCTACAATTCTTCAGTTACAACAGGTAAATAATATATTTGGATACAGTTGTGTTAAATCATTTTCTTTGATCTATAGTTTATTGTGCAAAAATAGACCAAATAAGACAAATACTGTTCTGAAGTAGTAAGTCGTAGGAAGGAGAAGTTTCCGTTGTTCTGTTACTGGAAGATCTTCAAAGGCTGTAGTTGTGAGTTTAGCTTACTAATGAGGGATGGCCAGAGGCCCTCTTGACTGAGAGCACCGATGTCCGCTGCGTGCTTTGCCTTCGTGGTCATGCTGCTTCCCATGAGGAAGGTCACACTGTGATGACCTCTGTCCGCTCAGTCCTCACTAACTAGTGAAATTACACGGCAGAAACGCCGATTGTTAATTTTTAGCATATACCACACAGGACTTACCTTAAAATATCATTTATCTCAAATTACTCTGTATATCTGTGGCTTTATTTCATATAAATGCTATCTACAAATAGCCCAAAGAATTAAGATAAAATGTAAGGGCTCAGTGACATTAGGAAGGGCAAGCCAAATAAGGAGAAAAAAAAATACTTCTGTGTTTGCAAAGGATGGACAACCAGGGAGGTGGAGAGAAGGAAGGAAGGAAGGAAAGAAGGAAGGAATGTGTTCCTGATGGTTCTGAAATTTGTGCAGTAGAGGAGAAGGATCTCAAACATCATGTGATTTCTGAAGAGACAAAAGCAGGACTGATGCCATGGTAGAGTAGAGAAACGGACAGTAAGATTGTGAGATTCATTTTAATCTACATTTCTTCCCTGCTAGCTCACTCTTTAAAAATGAAACTGTTTTCTTTATAGTGAGAAAATTCAGATAATTAAGTCTAATTATGTGTTCAGACTAAAAGACAAATATATAGCATTGTATAATTAGTAAGGTTGTGAGTGGACTTAAAATATTTGTTACCACTTAGAAATGGTAATGACTGGAAGTCGTGTAAAATATTGCTGAAATTGTTGTAGCAAACGCTCAATTAAAGCGTAAAGAGGAAGTGATGGCCAGTTTATGTTTCATTATAGAATGACAAAATGGAGACAACTGGGATTGATGTGTGCCAGCATCTATTCAGGCTGCACATGTTTTCTAGGAAGTTCTGAGTCAGGCCCGGGCTGGATAAGGAGAGGTGGGAAAGATGGTTTCTTTCATTGAAAGACTTTTGATACAAGGAAATACCAATCTCTGCACAGGAGATAGCAGATGATTTCCTTGACCCTGCAAGTGACTGTCTCAAACCAGTACAAACTTGGTGCAGAATTCAACCACTTTTTTCAGTTCTTCAAGAAATGGAATCATCTCCAGGATTTTTGTGAATTCCCTGGTGTTACTGAAGAGTTTTGGGGCCTTGGGAGGCGTGGCATCAGAGACCGAAGCCCGCTTAACAAGTCCCTTACGTCCAGCCGTGCCCGCCTCTCTCGTTCCTTGCTGTTGTTTCTTGTTGCAGCAATCAGCGCTGATTTCCCCGTCTGTTCGGGTGAGGAGTTCCCCATACTGACCAGAAGCTTGGCTGCCATTCCAAACCCAGGTCTAGGAGATTCATTACAGTCCATTTTCCAACCCCCAAGCTCCAAGCAAGCTCTTTCCCAGAATCTTAAGAAATTAAATGCAGTTCGTCCTTAGGAATTTTTTTTTAGCAATAGAGAGAAAGAGAAAATGACTTTTGAAATACTGCTGTAGGAGGCATGTTCTAGAAGCCCGACGCTGCACTGACAGGGCATGGCTGGAGGAGTTTCTTTCTTGATACTCCGTCAGTGGAGAACTTACACCTCCCAAATGACCTGCTCACTGCATTCAAACCAGTGTGTTTCCTCCTGTGGACCTTGTGCCTCACCGGTCAGTCATTTGTCATGGACTAGCTGCTCGGGTCCTCCCCAATGAAGGAGTAAGGGGTGAAGGGAAATGTGGTTATCTGTGCATATCAGAAGGGGGAGGAGAACCAGGGATGTCAGTTCACATTTGAAATATCTACAAGATAGGTTGTGCTTTCACAGCAGCGAGGAGTAAAATGGATAAACAAGCCCGTGCGCATTGGTTAGGACTTCGTGTTTGTGTGTGTGGCGGAACAGTGAGCTACGACTCCGTTGCAAACATCGTTTGGGGCACGATTGTGAAAGGCCCGAAAATGTAGGCCAAGAATCTGTTTTACTGGTGACATGAAACTGTACAAGTTTCCAGCAGGGTGAGGTGGCTCCTTGTCGGTCTGGGGGCTGCCGAGCCCGGGCTGCAGGCATTTTGTAGACAGGATGGTTCGCCGCGTACGCGGTGAGGGCGTGCTGCGTCGGCCTTGGGAAGACGCGGGGCACTGTGCGGATCCCTGTCTCCCGACACAGCGAAGGCATCTTGCTGTGTTCTTTCTCCCTCTGCCAAGTGAAACGCCTTTAAAGAGCCTACCATGGACAGAAAAGCAAAATGCTGAATAACCATGCATCACAGAAAACACTTTATATATAGAAACGCTGGTGATATTCATGGGCATTGGGAATGTGCTAAGCTATCTGTTAGACATCAGCTATGTTGGGATGACAGGGTTGATGGAGAGCTCTCCAGCAATGGTGGAGCAGTGGCGATGATGAATGATCTTGATTTATGACTATATTTACCCACTACGGATGCGTAAATAGCTACTATTTGTTATGTCCCTAATTACCATACGCACCACTACGTTAGCACCCAAGCCTTTTAACGTGACCGCAAGGCTCCGGCTGCCTCTCCAGCCTTCCTCCCACCGGCCCGCGCGCTCTGCAGTAAACCCAGGCGCTGGGCGCGTTGCCATTCCTGCCTCCCAGCTGGCTCTGGCTTCCGTCAGTCTCCGAGGCTCTGCTCAAATGTCATCTTCTCACAGTGCTCTCCCGGCCTCCCTCTGTAAAAGAGCAGCTTCCCGTCTCTTTCTCGCTCAGCCGAGAGCCTTGTTTTCCTTCATGAAATGTCGCAACACCATGCAGATTTTATACTCTTCTTTTAGTTTACCATTTCTGTCTGCCACTCGATGAAAAGTTCCATGAGGTCAGGGGAGATTTCTCTCTTTTGTTACGGTGCCTGGCCCTCAACACTGTGGGTTCCATTAGCGAACAATTTAGCTGTACCTCACAAGTACCCTGTGAAGTGTGGGCCCTGTTGTTTATCCTGTTCTGTTCATGAAGGTGGCCTCTGCAGAGTCTCCATCCATAATGCACTGGGCCAAGTTAAGTCCAGAGCTTCAGTTTTTAGGCTCAGCACTGCGCTGACTCTGCTATACCCATGCCATGGTAATTGCAAGTTGGAATAAAAGTTATTCCACAGTCGTCCAAACGCTGGGCGTCTATGCTTTGGCCATTTCTCTAACATTAATGTATATTTATTGAGAGCATGCTAAATTTCTCTGTGCATTAGAATGTGAATTCTCTCTCCCTTCCTCTCATTCTAAAACGGCGCGTTGCAGTGCTAATCAAGGTGATGGTGAAGAACGAAATTGCACACATGGGCCAAGTGCTTCCTCCTGTGCTATGGGCTGCGTCCCAAAGAATTAGCCCTCCTCAAAATGAATTATTAACCCCAGCCTCCTGGCTGAATTCCCACTCGGATAGCCTAGAAACTGTTCAAAACTTGGAATCTGTTGAAATTGGCCAGGCTTGACTGTGGTCCCAGCATTAATTGTGGCATAATAGACTTTCTCTAGAGACCTGTGTATGTATGGTCGCTTTGTCTCAATTTATTATTATTATTATTATTATTATTTTCTTTGTCTCATGAGATATGGCCTGAATTTCTTCCTAAGTTTTAATTTTTGTTCATTAATCCTATGCATGAATAACTGTATGCTCCTTTATGCTTGGCCTTGCCAAACTTTTCCTCACTTGAATGACTATTTAGTCTTCCAGTCATTATCCCAGTGTGTTGCAGACATTAGCTACAGAAGCTTCCAGGGCTCCACCTCTTGCATTAATGTGTCTTGGGTATGGGGTCGGGATTGGTCAAGGAAATTTTTCTCATTGCTCAAAGTCCCTCAGAAGACTTGAGTCCTAGTGGAGGTACAGACGTTTTAATATTTAAATTAGCTGACAAAATGGCTCCCATACCCGTTCTAAAATTCTGTCTGTGTTTCAGGTGTTATAGGCCATTTGTATTGGCCTGAGAGGACTTTATAATGCCATGCACATTTTCTAGGGAGAGAGACACAAGGTCACTAGAGTAGGTTTTTTTTTTTTTTTAAATTGTGAAAATACTGTACAGAGGGGTTACAATTACATGGGCAAGATAATGAGTACATTTCTTATCAAGCAGTGTTGCCTCCTCCTTTGTTTCCCCTCCCCATCCCCCCCCCCCAAATAGAGTAATTTTTCTTAGGTAAAACTAAAACAAATATCCAAGAAATCCCACTGTCTTGCATGCCTTGTGGTGGTGACTGTTGAACTCATAATTAATCACATCTTACAATGTCACATGATTATTTGCTCTATAAATTGGTTAGGCCGCACGTTGGCATCAAGAGATCCATGGTGTTGTGGTCTATTTTTTTTTTTTTTTGTCAGTCGTGGGGCTTGAACTCTGGGCCTGGGCGCTATCCCTGCACCCTTCAGCTCAAGGCGAGTGCTCTACCGCTTGAGCCACAATGCTTTTCTAGTAGTTTATTGGAGATAAGAGTCTCACGGACTTTCCTGCCTAGGCTGGCTTTGAACCGCGATCCTCAGGTCTTAGCCTCCTGAGTAGCTAGGATGACAGGCGCGAGCCCCAGCGCCCGGCTTGGTCTGCGTTCCAATGGGCAACGCCAGTGACATTTTCATACCCTCTGCTCGCAGTCTGGTCATGTGACAAAATTTACCTTTGTCTTACACAAGGATTCACTTTTGTTAAAAGGTCAAAGAATTATTGCTAGGAAATGGTAGGCCTCATACATTTTGGTTGCGAACGCTAAGCTAAGGTCTTTGCATTTAAATCTGCCTGGATCACAAACAAGTGGCCAGCCTGTGTGATTCCTGCATCCAGCTCTTTGCCTTTATCAGGAGAGGGGAGACAGTGGACAGAGCCATGCATGCTTAGCGCTTCAGCAGCTAATATTAGAAAAATGCTTGGAAAGTGACCAGTGGAAAGAGCTATAAATGCAACTGCTAATGGATTTAAATGTTCTCTCTCTCCTTCAGACCATTTTCTGCCAGTTTTTTTCCAGAGTTCCACCTGAAGTGTGCCGGATGACACTGTAGTAAATGTGTTTCCTGAGTTGGTTGGCTGTTTCTAAGATGTGTCCACACTTTAGATTCAGATGTTTACCTGCGAGGTGTTAAACCATGGGAAGTGTTACTGCTTTGGATTCCCAGCTGGAGACTTGTGCTCCACTGTTGTGATGAGCTCTGTGGCTTCCCCTGTATCCTGGTCAACACGCACCCAGAAATACATGATTCTGCCTGGAAAAACATAATGCCGATCTTCAGTGTGTTCATAAATTGATAGAAAGGATGCTTTTAGTCAGCAGCAGGCAGAAGTCCCCTACCAGCAGCGTGGCCCTGGCTGCCAGGTGACGTGCAGGTGGCTGAGCTCTGGAGCTTCTCCTGCTGCCCTTGTGTGGTTGAAGCCAGGCCTCCTGCGCAGCCTCCCACTGGAGGCTGGAGGCTGGGACGCCTCCCTCCCCCGCTGGGCTGCCCTGGCCGCTGCTGTCTAAGGGGGATTGAGAAGGAGGGGAAGACAAAACCTTGTGACTGAAGCCCCTAGAATACTGTAACCAGCCTTTTTGTAAACTTCTTCATTTGCTGATGAAGAATTAGGAAGGTCATTCCTGTAGGACATTAATTGCTTTGTGGAAACATTGTTTTATAAAAAGCTCCCTTAATAACTCAATGGACAGTATTTTAGTCTCTACATGTTTTTAGAAAACATAGTCCAAGTTGAAGTCCACTGTTGTGTCCCAAATGCATTAGAAGCTAAAGAATGTCTCCAGCCTGTGAGTTTTAGGCTCTATAAGATCTCCAGAGACTAAAACTAGAACCAAGAGACCAATGGTACTAAATGGATGCCCATTGCTAGCTGCCGCCACCCATGGAGGAGTTGGTAACAAGATTCCTCCATATCTACAACACATCCAGTCACTACCTTTTCTGGGAACCAGTCATGAGGCAGACTTCTTTCATCCTCTTCGAGATCATTTTTGTTTCTCCTGTTTGCCTCTTGATAAAAACTTTCAAGGAGTTTGTTGCTGTTGTTGTTGCTGCTGTTGTTGTGGCTGCAGGGGTTGTAGTTACAGGCTCTGTAACATCTTCCTCTCATTGAGTGAACACGTTGCTCTAAGAAGATATTCTCACATAGCTCACACGTACTTAACCAGTGCTTTCACAGCACTTCCATAAGAGGAGGATCTTCAGCATGGGTAATGATTTTGTTCTGGGGATCTAAAGCTTATTTCTGGCTTATTTCTGGCCGTGTGGCAATCCTTAAAAGTTTTGTTAACTTAGAGAAATAAGCCCACTCAGCGTAGGCTTATACTAATAAAAGTTTTAAAATTATTTAAGTATGTAAATAAGATGCATGATTCAGTCAGTCTACATGATTATACAAAGTAGCTTCAGACCTACTTCAAACTACCTTAATTCAGATGGAAAACTCTGTTTTGGCCAACGTGTCAGCTCACGGTGCTTTCAATATGTTAGCTTAAGCCTCGGTTCATCTGCCATTCTTACCAGGTACCAGGAATGCCGGGGCTCTGTGTGCAGAGAAGCCGGGGTGATAGCCGTTCCCAGGCAGAACGGCGGGAACGATGCTGTCTGGGCTGGTCCAGGACAGTTGTGATTCAGCTAGGGTAAAAGTTGTCCTTTTCAAGTCAATTTTTTTGTGGAGAACCATTTCCAGGGCTTTTTAATCTTTGTAAAAAATATGCTACTAGTTCCTAATATGAAAATCAAGAGGAATACAAGTAGTAATCTGGGCACCAGTGGCTCATACCTATAATCCTACCTACTCAGGAGGCTGAGATCTGAGGATCGGGGTTCAAAGCCAGCCCAGGCAGGAAAGTCTGTGAGACTCCTATCTCCAATTATCTGCTCAGAAAACCGGAACTGGTGTTGTGGCTCCAGGTGGTAGAGCACTAGCCTTGAGCAAAAAAGCTCAGGGACAGCGCCCAGGCCCTGAGTGCAAGTCCCATGACTGGCATGGGGGGGGAGTAGTTACTGCTTTGTATCAACTTCTACCAGTTAAATTTAAAAAGTATAACTACTACAGTATTAGCATATTTATATTGCACATATGTACCTCATTATCTCTTTATTTTTTCAAGGTGAGAAACAAATATAAAGTACAGAGGTAATTAGAAGTCTACTTTCTGGTCTTTCTGAGTTCACCTTGGCCAGCCAAGCTAAGAAGCCCTTTCTCAATGTTTTCTGATTTCCTATTTAAATTAGGAAGAAACAGCTCCATGCGAGTGTGTGTGTGTGTGTGTGTGATTATGTAATTTTATTGTTTTGCTAAACACTTTTATTAAAATGTGTCTGTTTTCTTCTAGTTCATATATTTCTAGTTGATTTGGATTTATTGAACAATAGCAGAAGTTTATAATTTATCCAGTGGTATTATATTTTAATATTAAATGACTTTAATTTTGAATGCTCAGATATGAGCATCTTTGGGAAAATGTGTCTATGTGTATGTGTTCATTGTGTTTGGTTTTAGCATGGACCATATACATTCAATAACCAGAAAATAGTTATTCTGAAGTGTGATAGAATGACACCTGGACGGTGTCTACCTCCTGATGAGTGGATGTGGTTTATATGTAGAGTGTGGTGGTTTTGTTCATTGGCAGAACTCTTCAATACTTAAAACATGGCTGTCTCCAGCTGAGGTAGCTGAGCATGAGCTTGTGTGTGGTGAAGTAGCTGAATGCCCTGGCTAGACCTTCCTCTCTCTCACTTGCTTTCGTTTACTTTCACTGTACAGGCTGCTGCTTAAAAAGGGCAGGAAAAGCAAATTGACAAGATAAAACTCTGAGGGATTCCAAAATAAATACTGCGAACTGAACTTTTTTGATGGCCAGGTCCAAGTTATCTTACTGGGGTATCAGCTAGCTGGCTTATTTACTCGCGAGGGCCTGCTGAGGTGAACACTAGGGCGATAGCATTTCTTACTTTGTTACGTGTTGTGGACAGATTAGTGAGCTCTTACACAATAAAATGCAGATTAAGAATATCAGCTTCTAAGACACAGGAAGGGCACCCGTGTTTTCAGTTGATCCCTTTTAAAGAGTGCTGCCCTAAGTGTGTCCATGCTGCTGGTTGCAGCTCTGCAGCTTCTAGAAAAAGAAAGGGAAGTCCAAACCTTTGATGTTCTACTCTGTAAAGTTGTATTTTGGTGAGCTGTAGAAAACAAGCACTGACTCTTGTCAGAATCTAGCGCCCTGATTGGAACTTTCTTTAGATTATGGCACAGGAGGTGGTCAGTTACCACTAAGATTCTTTTTAGTCACTGTTGTCCATCTCTAGAAGCCATTAGTACACATCTACTTCCTTCTTGTTTTTGTCACTTTTCATCTTTCCATTAACCCCAATTTCTTATTCTATACTCAAAGCTGAACAACAAAGATATACTATCCATAGCAGTTTCATTGCATACTCTAGAGATAATAAGTTTAGCAAAAAGATAGTGTTCACCCTCTTTCTTTTTTCCCTTTCTTCTTTTCTTCCTTCCTTCCTTCCTTATCAGTTGTGGGGCTTGAACTCTGGGCCTGGGCGCTGTCCCTGAGCAGTTCAGCTCAAGGCTAGCCCTACCACTTGAGTCTCAGCGCCACTTCTGGTTTTCTGGTGGTTTATTGGAGATAAGAATTTTGCAGACTTTCCTGCCCAGGCTGGCTTTGAACCATGGTGCTCAAATCTCAGCCTCCTGAGTAGTTAGGATGACAGGTGTGAGTCACTGGTGCCCAGCATGTTCAGTTTCTTTAAACACTTACTTCCTCTTTAAATCCATGTTAGCGCTCTCTTGTTAAACTGCATCTCCAGTACTTTCTAGTGAACCAATCAAGATTGCTCACATGGTCCATGCTCATGAAGTGAGACTGAGCATTCTAGAGGGAATTGGTTTCATTTCAAGTGTTTCCGTTGTCTACCATAAGCTTCAAACCCCCGCCTTAAAGCAACCCCCCGGTTGACGTAACAAGGAGGAACGAGATGGTTTTGGAACACCATGCGTTGATTTCTCTTCCTTGGCTTCCAGCTCATGGCGTGGATCTTCTGCACCTCACCCTCGCCACACAGCCACTGCAAGTGAGCTAATTCTGGGCCTTGGCCTTTGATGTGGATGTGAACTTGGTGTTTCTTCCCCTAAATTTTCCTTCTCATCCACCATCTAGCTTTCACCCCAGCCCATTTCTCTTTCTGTGCTTTCAAAACAGTATTTTGAGGATACAGAGAGCTCATGTGGTTGCAGTTTCCATTTCGGTCGTTTAGCGCCCATGTTTTGAATACGTCAGCACGCCAGTCCGCAGCATACAAGATGCAAGTCTCAGGTTGCCCGCCGGGCTCTGTCTTCACGGAGCACATAGTCTCCTGGGGTGTGGAGAGGGGGAACGAGCAGTCATGGCAAGTGTGAGAAGTACGGTGTGGGACTGTGTGGCCCAGCATGGGACTTGGAGCGTGGCGTGGATCACAGAGGGCTGATGGTGTTATTGAATTGTCAGTGTCCGAAATTCCCAGGCAGACATTATTAGGTTCTCTAAGGAGTGCTGTTGGAGACCCCCTACAATGTGAGATTGAGAAGAGGAAGAGACACCGAGGCTTGGGCAAGCCACCCAGCCCCCCTCAGCCCAGTGAAAGTAGGCAGAAATGAAAGGTTCGAACTCACCGGCCTCTGGTGTCCTTTCCAGTCCGGAAACTCCAATGCTGTGAGGTTTTCTTTTTCAGTTCACTGAAAAATCTAAGTAGCCCAAACCTGTTTTGAACTCGGCTTCAACAAATGATCCATAAAATAAATAAGCACAAAATTCAATTTTTTGGAAAAGTAACTAGCTGTAGAACGCAGTGGCCCCATAGACTATTAATTTGGTCATAGTGTGGAAACGTGTGATGCTCGTTAAATGAGTCGGGCCTTATGTGTGGCTTTTGGCTCATTGAGTGAGATTGCCTGTTGGCCGTTGGGCAGCATCACACGCCTGGTCAGGCAGCTCATGTGGACATCCAAGCCAGCACTAAGCAACGATTACCTTCCTCCACACCTAGGAACATATTTCCCCGGATTTTCAAAATAAAACCAGACTCAGCTTTTTAAGTCTCAGTCAATAAGATATAAGTACATTTACTGTGCTTAAAATTCTGCCTCTTACCTGGAAATGTTCACTAAAGCTTGTTCCTAAACAATGTTTGATGGCTCCTTAGAAGCAGCATGAGGCTTAGCGGTGACCTAAGTGTTTCTGGAGTCTGACCACTAGTCTCATCACTTGGGTTGTATAGAGTCCATCCACACCACTGGGGCACAGGTTGGCAGCCCTCCTCCCCAGCCCCCAAACACTTGCCAAAGCATTTAGTTGTTTTCATCTAAGTGATTAACTTGGGTATCTTAAAAGGTGCTTTCCCTACCCTATTCAACCTCAGTCTTTATAATAGCAAACTTCATAAAGGCTCTGAAATCTGCGGACAGTAACCCATCAGACACCTTCCGTTAGCTTATGTGCAGAAGGGTAATTCTTGTTCTTTTTATTTTTAATTTTTTTTGCAGTTTCAGAGATGAGACCCAGTGGTGTGACTCACACTAGGCAAACCCTCTTTGTTCTTTTGTTTTGCTTTTGGTTTTGTGACAGGATCTTGCTCTGTGGCTCAAGCTGACCTCAAGAGTGGGATCCTCCTGCGTTAGGCTCCTTGGTGTTGGGATTATAGGCATGTACCACCTTAGTCTGCGCTCTCCCCTGTTTCATTTATTTATTTATTTTTTGAACTCTGGGCCTGGGCGCTGTCCCTCAGCTCTTCATCTCAAGGCTAGCACTCTACCACTTGAGCTACAGCACCACTTCCAGTTTTCTGGTGGTTTATGGGAGATAAGAGTCTCATGGACTTTCCTGCCCGGGCTGGCTTTGAACTGTGATCCTCAAATCTCAGCCTCCTGAGTAGCTAGACGTGAGCCACCGGTGCCCGGCTCCCCTGTTTTAAACGAGACTTTCTTGACTGTACTTTCAACTATCAACCAAACATGCTAATCTCGTAGGATCTATTATTAAAATCTCTTAGACATTCTTAGAAATTTAAGGGCTGTGATTATTCTATTTATCTCCATGTAAAGTTAAATGGAAATGAGTCTTCCTGAAATAATCACATTTTCTCTTTCTCAAATATACATCTGGCATACAAACTTAAAAACTACTAATTTGAATCTTAAGTCTGTGTTTCCATGACACCAAACAGCTGGATGAAAAGAGAAGAATTTAGTTAGATGTTTCTAAATATCCAAATATTGTGTTGTTAAAACAGTTAAGTGACTGTTTGAATCCTTCCATATTTATCTGGGTATTTTTGAATGATACCCATAGTAAAGCCAGTGCTTTCTACTAGAAAACATTATCAGTTTTGGAAACAGCCCATTTCTTGACAAGTAAGTGTTGGAGATTTATTCTGTAGGTAGGAATAAGTGTTAGAAAGTTCAAGGTCAGGCAGCTAGATATTGCTGGCTTATCCTGTAATTCCAGGTACTTGGGAGCAGGAGTTCAGTAGGATCTAGGTTCAAGATCAGCCTGGGGTGGGGGAGAATTAAACAAACAAACAAACAAACAAACAAATAATAAAGGCTAGGGCTGTGTTTCTGGTAGTAGACAACCTGCTTAGCAAGCTTGAGGCTTTTAAAGTTTTTAAACAGAGAGGAAGGTTGGTTGGTTTGTTGATTTAAGGTTAAATAAGACTTGAACTCTGACGCTGTGCACGTTCTGCATAGGAGACAAAGTGGAGTGACGAAAAGCACAGAGTGGGGAAGAAACGTGAAGATTTGGGGCAAGCAGGAGACTGGCTTGTCCTGAGAGTGCCAGAACTGCAAAAACAGAAGCCACAGGGTAAATACACTTACACAAATCAAATGGCCAGATTACCGCAGTCCTGTCACAGCCTCTGGCTCCCGTAAGGTTTCTGTGTGTAGATATGTTCCTCAGGCATTTTGGTTAGCAAAAACTGCCTGAAAAGTTTCTAGGCTGCATGGGAAGCAGGCTGAGTAAATAAACCTCTGGTCATGTGACGAGAACACCAGCATTCTACTTGTACTTTGCTTTTCCAGTTCAGGTCCAGAATTTCCTAGTCTCGTGGCACTTTTGAACCTCTGTACTCCAAGTTTTGTTACTTTTTAAATCTGGTTTCATTACTCTGGGAAGTTCTTTACAACCTAAATGATCATTAGTTCTGCCGGGTTTGACTTGAGTTTGCCGATAAAAGCTAGAGCAGTGTGAGGCGGGCCTCTTCATTCTAACCCCTGGGTTATGGGGTGTCGTCAGGGCTGTTTCTGGCGCAGGTACCTGCATGGTCAAGGGCAGCGGGTTTTAGTAACTGTTTGATGCAGCTGTAAAGATGTCAGGAGCTGCTTCTGCTTTCGTGGCAGGAGCTGCGTTCTCAATCTGTTGCTCTCCATTTGGTGGCAGCGAACTGGAAACCCCGTGGGAGCGGGCCCCGGGCGGTCCTGTGTGGGCTCTCCCCGTGGGAAGGCGGCACGTTCACTGTTGGGATGAGCGGGAGCAGAAATACCACCACGCCACGTGTTATAAACAAGATTTACAAAGGGAGCTGGCGCCCCTCCAGGTGGCCAGGAGGCTTGTATTGATTTTTCTGGTGTGGGCTACCGTTTGACAAACTCTCGGTCCGGGCACAATTTTAAAACCTCGCCCCGTACTTGGTGGACTGATTGGTGTCGGCCTTGCCTGGCAGCTGCGGCGGTACAGCTGGTGCCAGCTTCCTGCAGGGCCGTCCCGTCCTCAGGCCTTGTCTGGGCTCTCTGATAATGCTGAGAGATGGAGGTGCTTGAGTTGCTGCGAAGGCACAAGGCAGGTATGGAGAAAACACACACTAACCCCAACAGGCAGCTGGCCACGTTAACTCTATTTCCGTCTTGGACAAAAACTATGTTGGCATGCAGAGTGGGTGAGGTCTCGGGCACTGGGTCTTTTGTCTCATTTTCGTTGCCCATCAGGTAGACATCTGTAGTTTCCAGTCAAAACTCTTAAAAAAAAAAAGGCAAAAGAACCCTTCAGGTTTCTTCAGAGCAGCCCAGGCAACTAAGAACATAACCCACACATCCGAGGTTTTAACCTGCAGCAAGCAGTCGTGGAACCAATCACACTTTCTCATTGTGTGGCTTCCAAAGTGCGTAGTTTTTATGTCATCGAAAAGCCAATACTATGACTGTCCTCTGTCAGAACGTCCAGCGTCTGAGTCGGCTGTCCTCTGTCAGAAGGCCCAGCGTCTGCGCTGGCTGTCCTCTGTCAGAAGGCCCAGCGTCTGCGCTGGCTGTCCTCTGTCAGAAGGCCCAG
>NW_012267227.1:19418097-19434151 GCF_000151885.1 Dipodomys ordii
AAAAAAAAAAAAAGAATTCAGCAAGCCAGGTGCTGGTGGCTCGCACCTGTAATCCAGCTACTCAGGATGCTGAGATCTGAGGATCACAGTTCAAAGCCAGTCTGAGCAGGAAAGTCTGTGAGACTCTTTATCCCCAGTTAACAACCAGGAAACCAGAAATGGCTCTGTGGCTCCAAGTGGTAGAGCGCTAGCTTTGAGCAAAAATAGTTCATGGACAGTGCTCAGACTGTGAGTTCAAGCTCCATGACCAACAACAATAACAAAAAAAATTGATACTGGCTGTGAAACTTGTGTGAAGCAGTGTGTGCCCAGGCAACGTGAACACACACTAGTGAGAATTCCGTTCTCTAGACTACACAACACGAACCTTTGCTGTGTACTTTTGGTGTCAATATATGTGTATGTATTTCTATCTAATAAGGAATGGATAATCCTTAATTGTTCTATAACTTGTTTTTTTCCCACTTAATACATAGGGATAACCTTCTCCATAGTGATCCAATTGACATTTAGGTTATTTTCCTTTTTTTTTTTTTTTGCCCCTGCAAATAACTATTGTTTTCATTCATTGTGTACTTCCACTTCATGAGGCAATTGGATGTCATTTAAAATGGTAATGCTTCAGCATAAGTCCTTCCTACATTGGGTAAAGTTCATGACATAGTTCATGTTGGACCTCTTACAAAAGATGATGGTCCACCCATTGCACTGGCCCACCAGTGTTTTGTAAAGATACCATAGACGCTCTGCATGCACTTAGCTTCCCCTGCCCAGGAAAGCAACAGCGTAAAGAATAAAGATAGCTGGGAACTTTTAAGTGAATTTTTACAAGTTAGCCAGTTCAAAAACATTTTTGTCTGCACTGAATTGTCCTCCTCCATTCTTGAACACTTGTAATTTGATTCAAATCAAGAAGGCCTTGCCGGTGGTGTCTCCTCAGTTCCCTAGTGGCCTTCCAAGTATTTTGAGAAGTGCAAAACTTTAACCTTTGCCGAAAGAAGGGGTCATCCTCACTGTGAAGCCACAGTGTGTGCTCTTAGAGTCACGGGGCTACCTTGGACCACCAGACACAAGTGATTTGGCCCTCAACCGTGAACAGACTAAGCTGTAGCTTTAGTCTAAGAATATGAAAACTGACAACAAATTACTGCATGTGGTCTACTTCCAGTTTTCAAGTGCAAACATACTCAAGTTTATTTTAAATTTGAGCCATTCAGACATTTAGGAATACGCTTCAAAGAAGATGTGAGGGCCTCCATGTTATTATTTCAATATGATGTCTGTTCTAATAAAGCTGAGAATGCATATGATAGACAATGTAGCAGAAATTCTCTAGCTCTTCAGTTTGGCCTTACATGTATACATATATTTGTAAATTAATACAAAACACATTGTCATGGTTCCAATTCCCCTGGAAGCTGATTGTTTTCCATCCCTCTTTTAATTTTAGAAATAGTGTGGCGGACTGCCAGGGCACTTGGAGATAAACATTCCACCCCACGAATGTTAGCATGAATGTTGGAACGCCACAGAATGTCATTTATGTTATAAAGTTATTGTGGTCTACCCTATTAATTAAAAAAATAGCCATCTGTGCAAGGTGAATTTTGGTAAGACACCAATTTTTTGAATGATTCTCGATGGAACTTTCAAGTGCTTTGAACAGTGTAAGTGTAGCCAAGGGATTCCCACGATGAAGGGCACTGTTTATGTAATTCTGTGGTCACGACGGAATTTCTAATACAACACTGGAAACTCTTCTTGTTATTCACTCAGAATTTACCATCCAACGGAAGGGAACTGGCCTGCTCATAACGGCCACTTTCTACTCCAACTTTCCTACTTGAAACTTTGATTTCATTTAGACCTTCCGTTACATTGTCTGCCTTTGTCTTTCTCATTCACGTGCAGTCACAAACGCACATACACACATGCATCCTCTACAACTCCCATTTTCTCAGCGCTATCACAGGCCTGTGAAGGGGGCACGAATGAAGGCGCCAGCAGCCGGGGGTGCAGAGACGTGCACTTGGGGACTGCGGGGTGATCTGCGCATCGTTTTCGGTGCACCTTTACTTTCATCCTGAATTTAGCTGTTTGTAGCATCTTATTCCCATTTGGGCAAACAACCTATAAACATAGATTTTAAAAAATCTCAGAGGAGTGGAAATCAAAAGGTGTGCTACTCCCTTGTGTTTGGCAAGAAAATACTTTGACACAATTTTTTTTCCCCCAGTTGTCATTTCCCTCAGGATTTTCAGTCAATTAACATTTGTACTGTTACAGTGTGCGGCCACTCCAGTGTCTGTGATGAGCAGTCCTTCTTGTGTGTGAAGTCATTCATTATCTCCATTACCAAAAGGAGAGTAGAGGACAATGACATTGTTTGCAAGAGTCAGGGTGTTGGGGGAAATATGTGCGGTGGTCGCAGTGCGGCTTCTGACAGGAGCGATTGATGGCTGGGCTGGTGTGAGTGGCCAGAGCAGCCTCGCAGGATGCAAATTACTGACTGTGGATTCCAATTTAGCCGGTTCATTTTTCTTGCCCGTGCTGAAGACCATTAGTGGTTTTTGAAGCAGCGAAGGGTCATTACTAATGTGGGCAGGCCTGAAGCAGGAGGGGGAGGAGGGGAAAAGCCTTCTGTAATTACACAGCTTCCAGGAGCAGGCTGGAGGCCCTAGCCAAAAAAGTGTCAACACCTCGCAATCAGAAAAATTTATTTTCATTTTATGCTTAACCCATATTAACTCAACATTATCATCTTTCTTTGTTAACATTTGCAGAATATTAGAAGCCTGCCTCCTATACTAATATAAATCTAGTTAACCCTTTTGCTATTCAGGGGATTTTGTGTAACCTGATGGCATTTGAGTTTGCTAACAAGTAATTGTCTGCATTTTGGATAGCGTATGCTGTTAGAGAAGACAAAGT
Organism: Dipodomys ordii; assembly: GCF_000151885.1. NCBI lineage: Eukaryota > Metazoa > Chordata > Mammalia > Rodentia > Heteromyidae > Dipodomys > Dipodomys ordii. The sequence goes on from NW_012267227.1 coordinate 19,421,029, forward strand.
ATCTGAAGAGTCAAATCTTAATTATGGAAAAATGTCCACTTTCTCAAATGCCAGGGTGCTCTGAATGGAGTAGTGTGTGTCGCCCAGGGCCACTCTGTAGTAAGGTCGATGGGAGATATTTATTAGTAAAGACTTCCTGGTTTTCGAATGACTGTGACACACTTGATAAAAGTTTACTATTAGGCTTAAGAGAACAGTGAGTTCAAATCAGGGACTTTCTTAACAGATATGTTTCTATAATTATGTACACTGTAGCACAGGGGCTTTTCAAGTAAATATGAGATTCCAAAACAACAATACTGGATTTCACATTGAGAGAAGAAAGCGGAGAAAGCGGACTGGTTGCGGAAATGGTTCATTGCATATATGGGTGAAGTAGAGAGTTCAACCCCAAAGCAAAAGTCACTGAAATGTATGGCTCCGTTCTCTTACTGCTGTACTTTAAGCTAGCCTGTTCAATTTCCACATGAAGCTCTGGGCCAATGTGTGGTCCGAGCACGTGACCCTCTCAGGCCAGAGGACTAAGTAATGAAAATGAAAGAAACTTCCATTTTCCCATAAATAAGCAATGTACATATATTGTAAGTAAGTTGTGCTGCAACTTAGCTTACTTAGTAAGTATATCTGAGCCTCCTGTCACAGCTTTCGGAATCCGTCCTGCACACCACGTTCCAAAGGTTTACTCCGTAACCTCACGTTAACTAGGAAACGGGACTAGACCCAGTGAAGGTTTCACAGGTGATTTCTGGAGACAGTGAGGTGGGCTTAAACCCGATTTCTCTGATGCAGCTGCCTGAGTGAAGATGGCCTCCATGCTGTCCCCATCCCCAAGAGCCGGTCCTGCAGCATGTGGGGGGCCAGGGGCTGCCGCCCTGCGGGCCCGTCTCTGCCCACGCTGCCCTCCATTGTCAGACAGGCGTGCGAGGAAGGCCATAGTCTAGGGAATGGCCAGCGGGGCTGTCATCTTTGAAGCGAGTGACTCTTTCCTAACTTCTGATACATCTTTTAAAACATTTGTTTTTCCACTAGCATCCGTACCCTTCTGAAGAGCAGAAGAAACAATTAGCTCAAGACACAGGACTAACAATTCTCCAAGTAAACAACTGGTGAGTGACCCCAAAATCAATGTCTTGGCTAAATAATTGTTTGCTGCTTTTCTCTTTCTTTCTTTCTCTTTTCTTTTCTTTCTTTCTTTCTTTCTTTCTTTTTTTCTTTCTTTCTCTCTCTCCTTCCTTCCTTCCTTTTTTTCTTTCTTTCTCTCTCTTTTTCTCTCTTTCTCCCTCTCTTTCCCCCCTCTCCCCCCTCTCTCGTTTTTGATATTATTTCAGAAACAAATGAAACCGAGGAAGATACATTTCTTCCTTGAAAGAGATGAACATAGAGGAAAGAGAGAGTAGCCCAGGGAAATGGGTGTTGTGTAAGATTTCTCTTTCCTCTCCCTCTTCTCTCCTCTTTTCCCTTGTTCTTCCTCCCTACTTCATTTCCCTCATCTTCTATGTTTAAAAATCCTCACATGGAATTGCAAGTTCTGTCTGGGCCATTCCAGACAGAACCATTCCCACAGTGGGGGGTGGTTTGGCTGCAAAGCCCCCCCATCCAGTCCCCACTTCTGAGATGGTTCCTTTGGTCTAGGCTGTGAGGGGTGTTGTGGGTACCGTCTCCTCCTAATAGAAATTCATTTACCCTAATTTTGTTTTAAATTGAGAAAAAGGTTTTTTTCCATTTTCGGTTTGGCGATTTGGAAGATTACGCTTGTGGTGGTAGATGGGCCGTCGAGCCTTTGTGCCTGGCTTAGAGGGTGACAGAGGGAGAGGAGGGGCTGCGGATTAAATAAAATGATCGCAGCGGCCAAGAAATGATATAGGAATTACTTATCAAAATACTGGCCCAGGTTTTATCAGCAGCTTAATTTTGTTCAGTACATTCTTGGGGTGATGTTCAGATTAATTGAACTGACAGTTCTCTTTCAAAATTCAGGGAAAGTATTTGCACGGATTTCAGGCCTTATACAAACTTAATTACATGGAACTCCATTTTATCATTCTAATTCCATGTAGCAGAGGTTGTATTTACAAATGAGAAGTCTCTGCCTTTATTCACAGCTTTCCTTAATATATTTATCAAAGCAGGTTCATTTACAAAGTGCTCTATCTGTGGGATACAGGCAGGCAGACATTAACAAAGCTTTTAGGTTTATCAGGCTCGCTGCCTGATGAGCTACCCGAGGGTCAATTGATTTTGTGGTTCTGTGATTCATTTTTTTCTCATTTTTCTAGGATCACAATGAGAGACATGCTTGGAGAATTAGCCAGTTTGTCTGCCTTATCTGTCAGGCAATTTTTTTTTTCCCAGGGAAGTCAAGCTACTTAAATTGGCCACAGGAACTGCCGTTATCTGACTTTAATGCACCCTATAGTGCGGATAGCATTTCAATTATACCAGTAACCAAAGCTTAGCTGCAGCCCTTTCATGCCCAGTGCTGTACAGAAGGTGATGTGCCTACCTACAGAAGCAGAAAATTGAGTTGCCTTGCTTCTGTCAGGGTGATTAATGCAGAAATAAACTGCTAACCTGAAAAGAAAGGCAGAGAGAAAGGATAGACAATACAGACTTGAATTCACTTTAATTTTCTTTTAAAGATTGGAACTATGTACATTTAAAGATACCCTTTAGACCAAAAACTTGGAAGAAAGGAGGTAATCTTCAGGGGGAGGGGGTTCTATGGATATGGGTCTCACGGAGTGAATGTGTACGGTATCGAAACGTGTGTATTCGCATGGTGATCTAGTCAAGCACTGGGTGTTCTGAATTATTCCAATAGATATATTTTGTGTTAGCTACAAGACAGTGTTTGCCCTCAACATTGTTTTCAAGGGTACTGATTGCCAAACGGAGAGAGGAGGTGTAGAGCCGCTCTTGATGTCAGTAATGCTGCATTAGAACCATTTTCTGTACATTTTAGGCAAGTTGAGGGATGTTGTGATGGGAATTCTTGAGTGAAGTGCAGTTTCTGTGTTGCACGTGGCTCTGGCTCTTTTGGAAATGCTTTTGCACATCACCCACTTCTGGTGGTTTTGATGTAATCTTTGCATGGAAACAAGGAGGAACTTCCCTCTGTAAAGAAGAGCGTTCCCACACACACCTGGCTGCTCCCTGGGAAGAGCCCCCTTCCGTCTGAACTCCACCCTGCCCAGGCACGCACCAGGGCTTAGCTGATGTGATATCTTCAGTTTCTTGTTTCTGTTATTTGAGCCCCGAATACCAAGGGCTAGGACGTGTCAGTCTGTCACAGGGCATACTTTGCACAGCTTGGTACGCGCTTTGACACCTGCATCTCTACGAAATAATTCCGTCTTCCTAATTTTCACACTTCCTTCTGAAAAATTCTGTAATCCTGCCCTTAGGCAGGTTCTTAGTTAACCGCTGCCCCAACTTTGATAAGAAGGTGAGACTCACGAGGCTGGTGGATGGCAAAGGCCCTACGAGGCTGCCAAGAATTTCATGCAGAGACCCAATTTCTGAGGATTTCACAAATTCAAAAGAGAACACCCTCCTCCCCGCCCTCCCGCCCCTCTATGCACTTTAAGCCTGTCCCAGTGCCTGGCCAACACAGCTCTTCACAATAGAGAAAGCCATCCACCCGGCCCACAAGTGTTCTCAGGTGCACATAATGGCATTAGGAAAGGGAGAGGCCGCCACCGCTTTCTGTGGGTCCTGGAAAGTGCACAGTGGACCACGGGAAGTTCCTAAGACGTGGTGTGGTCCTCATCCACTCAGTCACTGCTCCGTGGAGGCCAGTTCAGGCTTGTGCATTGTAAGGTTTGAACCCAAAAACTCAGAGTAGTAGAGAAAGCCTGCAGATGATTCAACCTGGAGGGACCTGCCGCTCCCATTCCACTTCTCACCTCGTAAAATACAAAGGCCAGCCAGGGGAGGCGGCTGAGTAATAAATAAGCCGTGGACGCTGGCTCCGCACACTTGGAGAAGCAGCAATCAATAAAAACAAGCGGCCAGAAAGTCTGGACTTCAGGACAAATGAGAAAGTTGGGAAGAAAAGTAAAGATGTGCTGGAGCGCAGCCTCCGGTGTTAGAGATGCGGTGGGGTTTGCCCACATGGTTACAGGAGGGAGGGTGGGATGAACAACCTGATCAAGATGTGATTTTGGAAAATGCTCATTTGTTTACCTACTCCTTTAAAACACAAAAGAGTCTGATGATGGACAAGGCCCGGTGTGGCGGTGCATTCTGGGAACACTGGCACTTAGGAGGCTGAGGCAGCAGCATGGTGCGTTTGGGAGAGTTGTGGACCTGTAACCCAACCCCCCAGTGTGCGCGCCCTTCATTCCCAAAGGAAATCACAAGTGGAAGGCACGCTTCCGGTGCTTGGTATCCGATAGCCAGTCAGGGTGGCTGTAGATCAACCAAAGCGCGTGCATGAGGAGAGAAGAGCGGGGAAAGAGAACTCTGCACCCTTGGCCGGCGTAACCTGCCTGGATGGAGAGACGAAGCAGATGGTTTTCAGGAATGCTGAGTGAAGCTGTTGGGTCAGGAACCAGATCTCACAGGGTTCAAGTCCTGCTTCTCCTGCTGGGTTCATAAATGTGCTGCCTTCTATAAATGATCTCCTATCACCTTGGCTATATTTGCCAAATGGGGACATGGAGCCGTGAGATTCTAAGAAGTGCTGCATTACAGGCACTCAGCGCAGGGCTGGCATGTCATGTCAGGAGAGGGTAGCCATTGCTAACATACGTGAAATAGCTAACTGTAGAAAAGAGAAACATGAACTCATACAGCGACATAAATACAAACAAGATGGAAATGTCTTCTGGGGGAAAACGACATATTACTGAGGACAGACAGTGTGCTGTCCATAGCTTCTCTAGTAAACCAGGTCAGTCTTCAGTAGCTTCTTAGAGTTCTTGGATGCCAGGGAAAGATGAGGAGCCACAGTAACTATGAGGTTAGATACTTTTTAAGACTGTCTTGTGTATTGATCCTGGTGTCTTCATGTGTTTATATTCATTGACAAAGACCAAAAAAAAATTGTAATGAAATTCTTGCCTGAATAATTTGTTGGAATGCATCTGTACATCTTTGACAGTAGTAATCATTGAAATATGGCAAAGTCTTCATTTTGACAGTTTAAATCCCTTAAGCGAAAACTACTCTAGGAAAATACCAACACAATCTATGCTCTCGTGTAGCTCCCCCCTTGCTCTGTCAGAATTGCAGAGCTAGCCTGGAAGCCCAGATTTCCAGACTGATGTGTTGTTGTGCTGGGATTTTACAGTATGGAGTATTTTTGTTTTCGATTTTGTGTGTGACAAGGTCTTGCTATAGAGCCCATACTGGCCTCAAATTCACAGTCCTCCTGTCTGAGCTGCCTAGGGCTGGGATTATAGGTAGGAACCACCTTACCTTTCCTCTATGTAAGTTTATAAAAACTTATATGGCGGCAGTAATTGTAGCCTACTTCTTTACCCACAAAAATCCACAGGGCTGTGTTATTCACAGAACATGGGCATGTTAGGATCAAGGATATATTATTCTTCAGAGAACGCTGTCTAGGCCCCCACACAAAGGCATGAAACTCAATTGCACGTTGGATCTTGCCTAGAGAATCCCTTTATATAGTAGACTGAAGGCCGGTCTGACTCTCTGGGGCTTGAACTCATCGCTTCACTCCCTCAACTTACTTGAGCGGCACCGCCAGCCCCCAAGACTCCCATAGTGCCCCACTGTTGCATCAAAATGGCCATCCAGTCTTTGTAGGGTTCTGAGGAATCTGCACCTACTCTGCAGAACTTTTCATAGGAAGGAGACAATTCTGCTTTGCCTGCTTCTCTTCGGCCCCGTTGGCAGCGGTTTTAGGATGTAGGGTTGAAGCGCTGTGCTGAGGGAGCCTTCCCTTGCTCTCACACTCTCTCAGTTGCTCTGTGTCTTTTCCTGAAGAAGGGCTCATGACCTGCCCAGGGACTAGCAAGGTGACAGGAAGGAAGGTGTGTGTGTGTGTGTGTGTACGTGTGTGTAAGAGGAAGCACCGTTAGAACTTCCCAGTGTGGATTACACTATGACAGGAGCAGAGGAGCACCCCCAGGGTCGCAGCTGCCTTCCTGGGGGCCATCGGCCCCGGGGATTGGGAAGCGCGGGCACGTGGCGCACAGGGGCAGTGTTCTAGGTGGATTCAAGTCCAAGGGCCACTGCAGGCCTACCGTCAGCCCATGGGAGGAGACAAGGGTGCACACAGAGTGTGTGCTGGCAGGTCACACGAAGAGAGCAGCCGCCAGGAAGTGCATGGAAATGCCAGGACGTGGGGAGGAAGCCGGGACGTGAGGGAAAGAACTTTGTAGAAAAGACGTGGAATAACCTGAAACCCAAATGAGGGGTGGAGACAGCTGGACACTTCCATCTCCAAAGAGAAGGGATTGAAGGATGGTGTGCTACACTGGGGCCGAGCGCTGAAATAAACCTAGGGGACAAACCGTGGGGCCAAATACTTCTCTGCTCAGGACTTGTCACTGTGGCCATAATAGTGGCATAGCTCTGCTAGCTTTAGTAATTAGTTCCAAATAACATCTTTGTTTCAGAATAAAAATCTGGTCAGACTTGTCAGGTGCCAGATTTGCTGTCTGCATTAACGTGTTGAGGGGATGAGTGCAAAAGTATGTACTTGTGTCTGAAGTGCAGCTGGAGCACGGCGGGGGAGGCGCTGCCCTTCGAGATGACCCTGTGCCAGGGCGGGCCGGGCCTGGGGGGCGCAGGGCTGCCGCGCACCTGCCCCATGCGGGCGCACCTGCCCCATGCAGTGTTCCTCCCGACCCTGAACCCACAGGGAGAGCGAGCGTGGGCTGAGTGAGCAAGAGCACTTCCGCTGCATTTCTATGCGGGTCGGGCCGCCTTCTCTCCAGGGCTTCTTACCATTTCCGGAATTATTTCAGTGTGAATGAGAAATTTAAAAAAATGAGCACTTCACCAAAGGGATTGCGCTGAGAGGGCAGTGGATTTTACACGGCTCTGTCCACGCCACATCACGGGGTGGGGGGGAGGGGGGCGGTAACTGTGGCATGGACACATGCACCCAGTTTTGAATAGAATGTGCTACATTGTCTTTCCCCAATCCTGAAGCAGATTTAGGAAAGTCCCACCCTGAGCTGGACACCAGGACTATTTCTACCAGCCAGGCCGCAGTGCCGCCGCCCACCGCCCTGGGCCCGGCTTCTCTGACAGCGTTTGTCCTGCTCTGGTGCAAGGACGATTTCCAGAAATTTAGATTCAGCCCAAATGTGGGCAGGCAGCTAAGACTCAGCAAGAGCCTTTTAAATTTGGTAAAGAAAGGGAGTAGAGGGTAATAAAAGGAAGGAATGCCAGAAAGGAGGCACACGGGGAGGCAGCGCAGTCCGTTATGTTCAATTACGCCAGCGCCTTTGTGCTTTTCCCCTTCTGCTCTGTGAAGAAAGAATGAAATATGGTTTTCATAGCAAGCTGGCAGCATTATCTCAGGATGCATATTTCTTTGCTGGGTTGGAATGCCAGTATGAGAAGAAAAAAAGTTCCTCATTTGGAGGAAAGTGCAGTGCTACAGAGAAAACACCAAACAACAAAAAGGAATGCAACAAGTTTTTGACACAGTTCCAAAAAAAATGCCCCTTAAAAACTTATAAATGAGAACTTTTTTGAAGATAAAATTCCCCATGTTGAAAGTTACCGTTTTTCAAAAGACTTCAAATATAAGGAATACATTTCATTCAAACTGTTGACTCCTATATATATATATATATATATATATATATATATATATATATATATATATATATATTTGAAGAGTTTTAGAATTAGTGCTTTCTCTTTATTAATGAAGACAAACTCCAAGCAAGTGCAGTGTTAGGCACAAGGCTTTACCTACGTCTGCACTTCATTACACCAGTGTTTGGAAGAGAGACAAGGTTCGCTCAAGTAAGTCCTTTATTTGTCTCTGTTGGCATGATCTACATGCTTTCTCAAAGTAACACTGAAATAAAAGTCTACATTTTAGCTGGTTGCATGATTGTAAAGTAGAATCATGTTGACTTAGTTATTTCCTTATTTTTAAATAGGAAAAGAGTAAAGATAATTCGCTGACAATATTACAAAATCATAAGGAATTAATTCAGTAAGTATTTCTAGCCCCCTTCAGAGATAGATAAAACAAAAGTATTTTTTAAAAACATTTAAGCAAAAAACAAAGAATTTCCAAATTACCCTTACTTGTGGAATGCAGAAAATAAGCTCATGCATGCATTTAAACTGAGCTCTAAAGGCTCCTAAGTTAGAATCTATTAAAAAGTTGTTTTTTTAAAAAGATGAGAACATATCAAGGATGTTTGTATTATTTCAGCTTCTTTTTTCTTAAAGAGTCTTGATTGCTGCAGCTTGGTTCTCAATTTTGCTGGTATGTTTTCCAGCAAATTTTCCCCCTCATTTCTTCCATTACCATTCAGTATTGAGGACTTTTAAACTTCTTTCCAAAAATTCCCTCTTAGAAGAGGTGCTTGATGAATAGTCTCCAGACCAGGTCCTCATTCACTTCCCTCATTCACTCATCATCCCTGCACTGGAGAGCAGCCTTCTCAAACTTACTTAATTGAGAATGCGCTCTGGTAATGAGTAAATGTAAGTCCTATTAACCTCAAGATCCTGAAGACTAGCTGCTGCCCTGGGCTCTTCCTCTGAGAGGGGTTTTCAAGTGTGAGAGCGTGCACTGGGAGAGTGTCCCCCGGAAGTCCACCCGCCCTGGCCCTCAGCTATGCCCTGTTTGTAGAAACGAGGGAAGTCATGTCATAATCTGCAAAATTCTTAGAGAACTGATTAGAAAACTAAAGAGTACTTTCCATTTCTTTGTAATATTGCTCTCTCGTGTCTTTTTCCTGCTTCATTGTTTTATCCTAATCATCATAAAAAACGTTTCCGGTTTGGTTCGGCTTCCCAGCATGAATCAGAATCCTCACTGCTGACCGATCATTCTGTGGAGATTTGTGGCCAGCTCCCTGCCCTCCTCTGCGTTGGTTAATTCTGCTCTCTGGTTAAGACTCAGGGAAGGTTCTCTTTTTCCCTGGCAAGGTAAACTCGGAGTGGCGGGAGATTTTCCACAGTCTCCTCACACAGCTTATCTTTTAGATAAGTCCCTAAAGGCTGAGGTTTGAGGCTGTTTAATGTCAGCCTCTGGAGTTCCAAACTTCCTTAAAGCCTGAGATAAGCAGCAAAAGTTTACCAGCAATTACCAAAAGAGTGGGTGGGTCTGGGGCCACATCCTCCAAGATCTGAATTCAACTCTATCTCCGAGTGTCTGAGTAAAAACACCTCCTTGGTGGTGTTGGCTTAAATGGGAAGAACCGATCCTGAGGCCCCTGGCGCCCTTCCTCCAGCGGGGACAGTAGGCCCCTTTCCTGGGTGTTTGTGTACTTTAACCTGCTCTGCACTGACATTTTGGTAACACCAAAGTAAACCACCACCTAATTTGGACCTGGATATTAGATATAATTTCACTTAAAAAAATTCATCCTGGTTCTCTTTAACACTGCATATTGTCATCTAAAAATCCAGAAAACTACCCTTCTCTGAAGGGGTTCAGAGTCCAGTTTGTGGTGAGACTTGTTGGTGGCCACGAAATGCATTAGGACAGCAGCCTGTGCGGGCTGTTGTCTGTTGCTTTGAAATTGTGTGTCCGATCGTTTATTTGTGCTAGTTGTCAGGGTACTGGTCAATGCCCATGAGAGAGTTTTCTGTTGGGGAATGTTTGTAGAAAGCAGCACAATGGAATTTGGCCACAGCTGGTTTGTTTCCTGTGTTACCTGAGGCCACACGAATTCCAAACCCGTCCGTAGCCATCTGTTACTGGGGCCTGCTAGTCTTGGAGCATGTGGCTCAGTCTGACTCTGATAAACTTACAGGTGTACTGTTGACCTGCAGAGGTCCCACGGTTCTGTGTTTTGTGTTTGATATAATGGACCCGTGCACTGGGTGGGAAAGACACTAGGAGGAACTCCTGGTGGATCAGAATAGTCAAAGGCACAGGTATTGACTCTGCTCATGCGATATTCCTAATGCAATGGCAGTAAACAGGACACGAGTGATGTGTAAACTAATTAGCACCAAAGGAAACACAGTAGGTTACTTACTAAAATCCATGGAAGAATCTGTACCACCCCTTCAGGTCCACCAGCCAGAGATCTCGGGTGGGTGTTCCATGTCTGAGGGGATCACTCCAGTGCACTTCGTCAGCTTACCAGCTTTTGACATTAAATAAGCTTCAGGTATGATTTATTGAGTAGCCTTCTGACAGGAAGCGAGAACTGAAATCTTCAAGTCCTTGCCGAGCCCCGGCTCTCTTTTCATTACCTTCTCCGAGTATTACATTTAGTCAACCGAGTTATGTGTAGTTCTGGGAGAGTCTCTCTTGCTCCCAGAAGTCATTGTTCAACTCATAATAAAATTATGCTATCAATTTGCCACAAGAGAAACACTGGAGTTCACTAAATTATTGCCATGTGTTTTGCACTAAAGACAAAGTGATACCAATTAAAAAAACAACCACCCCTGGATTTTATTTTTTTTAATAGTTTGCAAAGAGGCATGAGACTGGTCCACAAGGGAGGTCATGTCTCCCTTCCACAGATTACAGATTTCATTTTCCTTAATTAGAACATGGCGCTTATGGAGAATGAGCAAGAGATTTAAAGTGGGGGAAGAAGGAAGAATGAAACCTGAGCTGAGTCTAAATAATATGTCAGAAAATGACAACTGGCTTCCCATAAGACTATTTCATTTGAAAGATTTGCTAGGTTACATTAGGCTCAGATAGATCTTTCTAGAAATGGTGCCATAACCCACAGACTAAGAAACACCGCCGTTGCAAAGCTGGACAGATGAGTGAGGAGCAGGCTTGGGTTCCATCTTAGCGGCAAGCCCCTGGCCTTAGCTCCCCCTGGGGCATCCCTCCCAGGGTGCCAGCTCCCCACAGACTGGAAATCTAGTTACGACCTAAGAGTATCATGCTTCAGGTTATCAGCGGGATCCAATATCCAGCCATCTCAATTCATCTTCTACTAGATTAATTAAAGAATTGCCAATAATTTGGTCTCAGAAGGAGAGCTTGCCTCTCCACGCCTTAAATAAATAATGCCTGCCCATTTACCAGGAGGCTCATGATGAAGTGAATTTAGAATTTTAGACATTATGAATAAGTCAAATTTCATTACAACAGAAAATCTTTATACAGTAAAAATATTTCCAGCCCCAGGCAGTAATTCACTAATTTTAAATAACACATCTAATGATACAGTTGTATTAAGGAGTTGTGGGCAGCCTCTTATGGTGTGTGTTACAGTGAACTGTATCTGTTCTGAGGACAAGCAGGTAAAGCTTGCTAAGAAAACTGGTACTTAATGGAGGTGCTGTGACCTTTCTCACTAACACTAGAAAGTTGCTAATGCAGACAAAACATAGAGTGCTTGTTTCCATGTTTAATTGTTGGAGAAACCGTTCTAATAGCAAAACCTACAAATAGACCAAGGTAAATCAAAAGGAAAATTCTTCTCTGGATACCACACCAGAATAAAAGGAGATTGTGTGAGTTGATGGTCTGAAATAAGTTGTGGATTGATTTGGGGTGGTTTTTTCCTGGCTTTTAATTGAGCTACAGTGCTTGGCTCTTCATAAGCACTCATACTTTTGTGTTGAATTGAATTAAATAAGCTCGAGAAGAGGCTGAGGAAGAAAACACACTTGACATAGTCGCGGAGGGAGGGAGGGGGCACTGAACGTGTCATTTCTTAGATTTGAAGGCCGTTGAGGCAGAGGAGGGAAGACAGAAACACTGCTCGAGAGCATGGAGGGAAACTGAGGAAAAGAAACCTGCCAGCACCTGAGGCGCCGTGGGCGGGAGACGCCCCAGGACCCCCAGACACAGCGGGGGCGGTGTGGAGGAGGCCTGGGGCGCAGACAAAGGCCGACGTGTGTGAAGCAGCAAAGGAGTGGACAGCGGCCCTGGCCGCCGGCCGCCAGCGCAGACAATATGTGTCATCTCAGGCAATTTAGCTTTTCTCGGTATCTGTTCCCTTATCCAGTAAAGAATTGGGCCTGGGTGATTTTTAAGGTTCTTTCTATCCTTAAAATTCTATTATTTTATTATTCTAAGCCTGTGAATTGAAAAAAAAAATCTAGTCAAAGCAAGCGAGATGAAAAATGATTTTAACCATTGTGTCCTGAATTGATTAGAAGAAGAGATGGAGAGACCAGTCACAGGAGAGGATAGGGTGACTTAAACAAAACCTGAATCAGAGACTTAGCTATGAAAATGAAGGAAAAGAGGCGGCTTTTTATCACTATTGTTCAAAGCCATGGCAGGATTTGGTGACTGGTTCAGCCTGTGGTGAGAACAGAGCAGCAGGCCCGGGGCGCCGAGTAGTTCAGCCTGTGGTGAGGACAGAGCAGCGGCAGCAGGCCCGGGGCGCCGAGTGGGACCTGGGGGTTTCTCTGGGAAGATGGTTTTGTCTTCACAATAGACAGCACAAAACGGAGATGAGCCCTGCTGGGGAGAGGGCAGCACAACAGGAAGCGCGGGTCTGAGGGGACAGCCGTTCCTCTAACCCTGGACACAGACACAGGGCTGCTCCGAGGGGAGAGGAGGCTGAGCCGCCCCAGCAGACCCTCCGCTGTGGGGAGCCAGACTCGGGCCGGAAAGACACCGTGGCGGCGAGAACGTCTCACATCTTCCTAACACACACGGCTCATTATAAAAATCGAGTAGTAGTAAAGATAGAGAAGTCCAGCTGTCAAGTCCAGGTAGGGCCATAGCAGGATAAATGTTATTTGCTGCACATGTTTCGATTATTGCGTAAAAGTCGTGAAGGTTAGAATCTGTCAGCTTGTGGAGGTACAGCGCAGGTTTTCCTGGGTGTGGAAGTTGCTTCTTTTCCCTGCCTGTGAAATTCCTTGGCACCCTGCACCCTCCTCCGGTGAGCCGTCTTTCCAGGGGGTGGTGTAGGTAGGTGGGGAGTGGACTTGGGCTGCCAGTGACTGTCCATTCGCTTTCCGCTTGGTGCTTTTCTAGCAATTCATAAATTCTTTTTTTTTTTTTTTTGGG
>NW_012267227.1:19441326-19468826 GCF_000151885.1 Dipodomys ordii
TGTGGTAACTCTGTTCTGTTTCTGGGTTCTGTGGTAACTCTGTTCTGTTTCTGGGTTCTGTGGTAACTCTGTTCTGTTTCTGGGTTCTGTGGTAATTCTGTTCTGTTTCTGGGTTCTGTGGTAACTCTGTTTGGCTTCTGGGTTACTGAACGCTCTCTGTAACCATACCTTGGGTATCAACTGCATTGGTCTATGTGGCTTGTTGTTTGTAGATGACAATCTGTTGATTGTCCTCAACTAGATTCCCGCTGCTACTCTGTAGAATTCTACTCAGAATTTTATTGTGTTGTAGAACACCAAGAATTTTACTGTGTGCACCAATAATATACGTTGGCCAAATCCAAACTGACCATAATATTATTAGCCTACACACAATATAATTGGGGAGTGAGATCCGCTGCGTCCTCCAAAACCATACAGCCAACCTGTCCACAAGTATTTGACCCAGTGCCCACCACTGCTCAAATACCTGTCAGGTGCGGGAGCCAGTACATTCCGCAGGGGAGTAAGGGTCCCCTGTCCTCAGAAAGTTTGTACTTCATAATCAAATGTAAGTGGCAAAACTACACAATATTATGGTGGGAGTTTATTTTCCTTTTAAGAGAATATCATACCCATGGCCATATACAACTACAGAAGTTCATACAGTACTTCTGAATTTTCTCTCAAAACACTGGAAATGCAGAGTCAGGCCGGTGCTCTCGCTCTCTGGAAGAGCAGCGTCATGACTGAAATCCCGCTCCTGTAAAGACACACTTGTAGTGGGTCCCTAAACCTACAGGTTTCAATATCTCCGTTCTTTCATTGGTGGGAAGACTCGATTTGGTAGCTTGTCAGGTAGTAAATATCTACAGTGCTAGAAACTAGAGAGTCATGGGCAAGACAGAATCATGCTTCATGTCTTCATTGCATTTCTAGTCTGGTGAAGAACACAGACATATGATATGGTTGTTTTCATCGGTAATAATATTCCTAGTGGAACAATCTAACCAGTTACCTATGAGCTATGAATTCTTTTTCCTTCCTCTCTCCTTTTTCCTCCTTCCTCCCCTCCCTGCTTTCTTTCTACTCGCTCTCTCTCCTCCTTCCTTCCTCCCCCTTCCTTCTTCCCTCCAGCCTTCTTTTAAAGTGCTGCTCATCTTCTAAGCCCCTGCCAGGATTACTGATGTACTCTTAGGCCATGTAGAATGAAAAGGTAGCCAGTAGTGGGAAGAGGAAGACATTAAAAAAAAAAACGTTTTAACAATACTGAATGTTTACCAATACTGAAGCTACCTAAGAAGGCGCTGGCGTGGCCTAACTGCTCCGGAGGAGGTGTCTCGGCTGAGGACCTGCCCTTCCCCTTCCTGCTCCTTCCCAGCTAGTAACGGGGCCAGGACTGTCACCGGGCGCCGCAGGACACACCGGGCGGCTGGACTTGATGTTTTTCTTCAAGTCAGCTGTTATAGGAGGTCAGCGAGACACAGGAGAAATAATAGATTCCGGAACAAAAAGATCTTGAGTCTTTGGTCTCCCTGTTAACTCTCTGTTTGGACTTAACGCTTGGAAACTTGGTTCTTCATCTGTCAAACTATGAGCTCTTGATTGGGGCTTTTATGAAGGAAGAACCGCAGCACCTCGTAGGAGCCCCAGGGTGAGCGCCTCCCGCCACCACTGCCGTCCTCCCTTCTCTGCTCTCTTTCTATCCTGGACTAACCTACTTTATCACATACAAGACGTATCCCATGGGGAGATGTTAATAACTGGAATGACTCAGCAGGTAGCACGGAGAGGAAACTTCAGGAACTTGTCATTCCCTTTTAAAGCAGCTCCTCACGTGGTCAGGTGTCTTGTTTTGCAAGGCTTTCAGTGCTTTTGAAGGACAGGGCGTTCACCAAGTGAAGAGAGGGAAATGCCTTTAGCAACTTGGCGTACGTTGAGCGTGGAGCCTGTTGGGGTGCAGGGAGTGTTTTTCCCCTTCCTCCAAGCCTCCCTCCAGCCCTGCGACCTACCACACATTTAACATTAGGTCTCTGAGCTTTCTAGGTGCAAACAGGTGGCTGAGCCTGGTGTACAGGAGATGGCTTCTGGGCGCCCTGTCAGGCTCCCCCCCCTTAAAACAACACAAAAGGCGGCGTGGGACTGGCATCTAGATGCTGTGATGTTAGGTCGTGCTTCTCTCGTGAGGGCCGGAGGGGTGACAGCCTGGTGGAGCACTTGCCCGGTGAGGCGGACCCTGAGTTCAGTCCCTGCTCTGCAGAGAAGAAGAGCTGGACGTTGGAATCCATGATACATACATGCTGTTTTGTGCCGATTCCATCTTGTGCCCAAGTTCCTTTTCTTCTCTGCCATGTTCCCGAGGCCGGGCATCTCCTTCCCGCCCACCCTGCTCCCACACCACGTCACCAGAGCCCCTGCATCAGACCTTGTCAGACCCTCTTGCCTTCCCCCCCCAGGACTGGGGAGAGGGGACCCCTGCACAGGACTGGCAGACCCTGCAAATCTTTGTGCTCATGGAATAAAACCTCCAGTTGCTGTGATTTATGAGGTCAGATGAATGTAGGGGGGACACGCCCACAGTTTGTGAGTGCCAGGCACACAGAAAGGAAGAAGAGATGCTGAATTCCTGGCAGTTCATACGTTTGCCAATCTGGCTTGAGTCATCATCAGTAGTACAGGTACTCAGATGGCCAAGTCAGACGTTTCGGAGCTTTGAGACATCAGTTTACATAATTAATAGAAATATACCAGCAGGTGACTGTAATGTGATTATAAAGTACAGTCCTGGCTGTTGGGCTGTATTGAATACTTTTAAATGAAATATGTAGAGTGTGTGTATGCATGCAATGTGTTTAAATTAATGCAGCCTTTCCAATCAGCCAGAAAGAGAAAGGATGTAAATTGCTAGCATGTGTTGTTCAAAATGCAGAAGTAGGAAGGCAATATTGATCTGTGCTTTGGATGTTTATTTACATCAGTTGTGCAGCGTTAAGATGTCTGGCCATAATTATCAAGACCTGCCCACCTGTCAGACCGCAATTGGGTTGTTTCCCCATTGTCTTGCAGCCGTAAATCTTCAGGTCTGGATGGGCATTAGACAAATGGAAAAAGGCTACTTTCCCAGAACACGTAATTCATTATGGAAAACAGGTGCCTGCTGAAGATTTTTGCTTTAATGCAGGCATATTTTATTATTCATAAAATATTAATGTGAGTAGTCACAACCAGAGTTGTGTGGGTTGTTTGCATGTAAGATTTTGAGTTTTAATATGAGGAAAGAAATTGTAAGGTTTCTCTGAACTTTGGCACTCTCTCCTTCCCTCTTTCTCTTTCTCTCCCTCTCCCCCCCTCCCCCCCCCTCTCTCTCACACACACACACAAAGAAACCCATTCCATAAATAGTTTCATTCCTTTGCTCTCCTAAAATAGGTTCAAACGACCCTGGCTCTTTGTGACGTCATGTGTGGAAACGAGTCGGCTTTAATGCTGTCTGTGCAGTGTTATGTCCAGGGACAACCTTGCAGTAGGGCAGAGTGACCTTTCAGGGAGAAAAAGAGAAATGAAATATACTTTCATTTTCCAGAAATATGCATGCAAGTAAAAATTTGACAGCCTGGAAGAACATAAGCAAATATATCTTTTTATTTGAAGATAAAAAGAAGCAGGGCTGGATAGGAAAGGGAAAAACCTGTGAAAAAATGGATGATGCAGTTTTTACGAATAAGCAGCTTAATGTATCTTGGCACCCACAGTAAGCCTTGTCGGAGCCCAGAGTGCCTCAGGCGATCTGTGAGCAGAATAGCAATTTTATTACTTTGTCATTAAACCAATTTCACAGCAGTATTGTTTGTTAATGAGCAGCGGCAAACGAGGGAAGATGTCACACACTGGAATAGCAGAGAGATTTGTGACCCGGGCTCACAGCTCTAAGATGGAAAGACCACAGCCATAAAAAAGGAAATACTTTGGGATGAAATGCAAAGTCTATACAGCAGAGCTTGTGTTTATGAGCTACCATTTTGCTAAGAGCCGTGAGAAATAAAGGTCTGGAAATACGCAGTTAAAACAGGGCCTATAAAATTAAAACCAAATTAAAGTATAGCACAGGATTACTGCACAGACTGTACTTGACAAAATATATTTTAAGTGACGAGGTGAAATCTAAATCAGTTTTGTTTGAATTTGGTTGGTATTTATGAAATTCAATACAAAAAAATGAAAAAAAAAAAGATCCAAACAAAGCAGCTGCCTGGCCCTTCTGTGGTCTCTGAGCCATAAACAGGCATCACTTTGAGAACATTCAAGCACCAGCCCTTCAATAATTAGCGGCGTTCTGCTTCGCAGGGCGAGCCCCGTGTGTCCGTGGGCCGGGGCGGCGGAAGCGAGAGGGGCAGGGCCACGCGGCCCCTCCTCCGGCCGCAGTGGAGCTCATCATTTGATTTCTGCTCTCCCAGTTGCCTTTCCTTTTTATGGTTTTGAGCCAGGGGCAGCGTTTGCAGGGAACTTGGGAGGCAGCCTTGAGGGATCCAAGCAACAGTGCCTGATAAGCACATCACCAAGTGCCGCAGGGGTCCGAGGTGAGGCGCTGCGCAGCTGTGGCCGGAGTTTGTCAGGCAGGGAGAGCGGGCACCACAGGGCCTGCCCGAGGAGACTCGGCCTCCACCACCCAGGCCTCCAGCCTGGGAGGTCAGCCATGTGCAAAGGAGATTTTGTAGTCTTCTGACTGTCGGGCCTGCCTGGCCACCCAACGTCTTTGTCCGGGAGCCTCACGGGTGAGGGTTTGGGAGAGAGGCTGTCACCTCCGGGCCAGCTCAGGATTTGGTTTGGCTGGTGATATGGAGGTGTTTCCGGTTTTCCTACCGTGGTCACTGGCTGAGATTAATCTTTAGATCTGACTGGGTTCTGTTCTCTTCTCTGGCCATCTGAGCATTTGAAGGAAACCCTTGCACCCCTGACCCCCGGCACATGCAGTGGTGGGGGTTCAGCTTTCAGACTGTTTTCTGCCTGTCGGGCAGGACCCCTAACAAATCACTGGCTGGCTCTGTGGCTGCTGGCAGCCAGTGGGGCTGGCCTTGTGCCAGGAGCATTACTGGACAGCCAGACAGATCAATTCACTTTTACACCCCGCCATTATTTACAGCTCACTGTACATCTTCTCTTGCTTATGGAGTCATGATTAGCAAGCTCAGTACACATAAAGCGCACATTTGTTCTGGGAAGGGCTTCCTCCTGCTGATACTGCGGGAAGTTGGGAAGGAGGTGAAGGGCGTGTCTCCCGTCGCCTGGCTGCCTTGCACGCGGCTGTGCTTCATCCCCACGCAGGGCCCTGCGTGACACTGGCCGTGTTTCCCTTTGGGTATGTCCAGGTGGACAAAAGCGGGCTGGGAAGTGGGCTTCTGCTCCCGCTGCCCTGTGCTGAGGGAACCAAGCAAGAGGCCCGGTGGACAGGCGTGGGCCTCCCGTCTTGTCCATCAGAGCACGTGACCTAGAGGAGCCCACGTGCCAAGGACATCCCCAGCGGCCTCACGCTGGCGACGCACCGCTCTGGAGAGCCTCGCTCTCTCAGCTCCTGCGTGGCTTTCCGCGAGAGGTTGGTGTGGGCCGCACTCCGGCTCCTGGAAGCCTGCGTCCGGTGGAGTCCCATTTTCCTGACACAGCGGACAATATGGTAAGGGGACAAAACGCTGGAGTAGTATGGTACGTTAGAAACAATGAAAGAAAGCTGACTAGGGTTTAAAACACCCACGCGCACTGGCCAACCTCAAATACCTTGTACTTAGTTTATCATACACTAGTTTCAATTACGAGTTCCTTTTGTGCCTTCCAGTAGGTGAGCATATTTTTGTCTTGTGTGGGTACCATATTTTCCTTCTGTGACAGAACTGTGACTTCTTTTTAAAATGTTGGTCATAGGGCTTGAACTCTGGGTCTGGGCGCTGTCCTTCAGCCCTTCGGCTCAAGGCAAGTGCTCTACTGCTTTGAGCCACAGCGCCACCTCAATGTTTCTGGTGGTTTATTGGAGATAAGAGTCTCAGGGAATTTCTTGCCCAAGCTGGCTCTTGAACGGTGATCTGCAGATCTCAGCCTCCTGCGTAGCTAGGATGACAGGTAGGAGCCACTGAGACATTCTTATTAAGGAGGTTGGTAGCACAAAAGAAGAAACATTGTTTGGGGAAAAGTTTTGTTCATTTCTAAGTGACTTCCATAATGTCAGACAATTTAAGTGCTTATATTCCTTTCTAAATCATTTAAGTTATTCTGAGACTAAAATAAGAGTAGTAAATGGAGGCAGGCACCTTTTACTAAGAAGGCTGAAATTAGGCGCAGTCCAATCAGAGGCCACCCAGGCATACATGTTTGAGGCCTCTTCTCTACCGATAGCCTGGCATGGTGGCACACACCTACCTGTTCATCCCAGCTATTTGGGATGCTGAGATCGCCAGGATCCAAACTCCCTGTCACCCCAAAGGGAGGGAGAGTAGTCCAAGACTCTGGTCTCAATGTGCCGCCCATACCAGGCACCCTCATTACCTGAAGGGTAAAATATGCAGATCCCAGCACAGGGACCGAGGAAGACCCCGTCTCCACGATAGAATGCCCGTCCACTAGCACAAGGTCCTGACTGAGTTCAGCCCCAGAGCCAGTAACCAGGGGAAACTGAAGTGAAGTAAGTTGCTTTATGTCACATTATATCCATTTATATAGATGAAAAAAGGGGGTTCCAAAGGTTGTGCACCCCGTTTTATACAGAATAGTAGGTAGGGGAAAAGGACAGGATTATACTCCTCAAGGAACTTTGTTTGGTCAGGGCCTCGTGTGTGCCGAACGGTCTGTAGCAGTGATCCAGGTCCTCAGCTTCCCAAACCACCTTGCATCAACCAGCAGACAGCTGGAGATTGTCAGTACAGGTGTGTTATTCTCAGCTGCCTAAATAGTCAAGATAACCTGAGAGCAGTAAGTAAAACTGCACCCACGGTATCTCTTCTCACCCATTGCAGTGTCGGGAGCAAGACGTTCCCGTTGAAGGACGAGCCCTCACAAAATGACCGACAATACGGCTGTCCTCTTGTTACCTAGTTCAGTGACACTCCAGCAGTTAGTTGGTCTTTGGAGGTGACATGATGACACCAACAGGCGCGAGTCTCCCTGCGGTGCTTGGGTGGCAAACGCAGCCAGGCCCTGGGCACACATTACCTGGCCCCTCCCAGAACTTTTTTTTTTTTCCCAATGGTGGGCCTGGGCGCTGTCCCTGCGCTCTTCAGCTCAAGGCGAGCGCTCTACCACTTGAGCCACAGCGCCACTTCTGGTTTTCTAGTGATTTATTGGAGATAAGAGTCTCTTGGGACTTTCCTGCTCGGGCTGGCTTCGAACCATGATCCTCAGATCTCAGCCTCCTGAATAGCTAGGATCACAGGTGTGAGCCACTGGCACCCAGCACCTCTCCCAGAATTTTTTTTAGCAGTAGTAAGGATTCTTTCACTCTCCCAAGCTTTAAAAAGATGTCATTAAAAATTGATTGATAGATGAGAAATGGTGAACCAGAGAGGTTTTTTTTTCAGGAAGAAATTACAGAATAGGATGCAACTCTTAATTTCAACTAGTACCTAATTTCAGTTAGTACCCTTTCTACTAAGTATATAAGCTAAGAGTACCTCCTGCATTTGCTGAAACAGCTCCCTTTGCCCAATGACCAGAACCCTTCAAGGAGGGTCAACGCCTCCCTGATCCCTCCCTTCCTCCCCAGCTTATTTTTATAGCTTTTTTGCATGGCTGAAGCCACTCTTAGAGCAGGGTCCCCTCTTTATTGCTAATCTCCAGGCTTTCTGAGACCAAGACTGAACGTGTTCCATCCATGTGTGTTGCGTGGTTTCTACAGGATTATAAATATTGGAAATGGGGGCTGGGAAGGTGGCTCAGTGGTAGAGCGCTTGCCTTGCATGCCTGAGGCCCTGGGTTCAATTCCTCAGCACCAATAAGCAAAAAGAAAAAAGTCGGAAGTGGCACTGTGGCTCAAGTGGTAGAGCGCTAGCCTTGAGCTGAAGAGCTGAGGGACAGCGCCCAGGCCCAGAGTTCAGGCCCCATGACCAGACCCCCCCCCAAAAAAAATAAATATTGGAAATGTATTTCTTGGCGAGGTATGTTACTGCACACCTGTAATCCCACGAACCAGGAAGGAGGTGATCCGGAACATCTCAGTTCAAGGCAAGCCTAAACGAAAGGTTCGTGAGATCTTACCTCAGCCAGTGCGCATCTATGGTTACAGCTGTGTGGGAGGTGTGTAGGTAGGAGGATTTTAGTCCAGAGCCAGCACTAGGCAGAGAGACCCTATCTGAAAGATAAATTCGAGCGAAAAAATGGATCTGAAGGGTGTGGTTCAAGTGGTAGAATGTCGGTCTAGCAAGCACAGAGTTGTGTGTGTGTGTAGAATGATTCAAATACACGCCTTGTGAGTCTCAGATATTGTTACAAATTGGCCTTCGCATCTCATCAGGTCAAATTCTTGTATTCTCATTTTACAGCGAAGAGATTTGAGACAGGTTAAAGAACTTACTCAGGTCTCTAAAGCCCAGGCTGTTTCTACCAAACCGAGCTGGACCACTACTTGGGCGGATGAGTTAGGATGTCTTCTTCTTCCAGTTGAAGTTGGAGACCTTTAGGACATGCACTGGATCCTAAACTTAGGTGATTTCTGTTCACTTTTCAGGTTTGTTTTTTTGTTGGTTGTGGGGCTTGAATTCAGGGCCTGGGCACTGTCCCTGCGCTCTTCAGCTCAAGGCAAGCGCTCTACCACTTGAAGGTTTTCTGGTGGTTAATTGGAGATAAGAGTCTCACAGACTTTCCTGCCTGGGCTGGCCACAGCTAGGATGACAGGCGCACTTTTCAAGCTTATAGGAGTTCTTCATTTATGTGCTTCTCTAGAAAGACCTCGGTGACATGCCAAAGGCAACAGACATTGAAAAACACGTTTATTCATCGAGAGCTATGTGCCTTCTAGAACTTGAAGTTATCCGTTATTAATGTTAATGAAATGACTAATTCTCAAATCTCAACAGGCATGAATATGAAGCCTAGTAGTTAGGGAAAGGAAGAGAAGCGCTGAGAGGTGACCTGAAGGGGCAGGACCCTGTGGGTGAGGGGCGGGCAGGGCAGAGAGGCCACCTGCGCAGCTCCCCTCCCCCAAAGCAGCGCTGGCCACATGTGTGTGCCACAGCCTGGCTCCGAGTTCCACCAGCCTCCTTCTCTTACTGACTGGAAACTCCTTCAGGATTTGTTCACGACGAGCTGGTCTTCCAGGCGTTTCTGTAGAATAGGACTTGAGATAAAAATCTGCTGAGGATTTTCTTTGTGGGAAAAGAAGCCTAGACTTTTAGGAAAGAGTTCTTTTCTGATTTTGGGGACCCTGATGGACAGGCTGCTGAATAAACAAAGATAATTTAAAGTTCAAAAGCACAATTCTTACACAGCACTGCCAAACTGAAGAATGAGAAAGTTAGTTTAACCCGGTTGTATCAGGTTCAGAATGAAGGCTTGCTTTATGCTTTTCTCTACCAGCTGGGCCACATTTTTATACTCATGTCTCTTGATTGTAAAGATTGGAAAATGCTACCCCGCTATCGAACCAGAGGTACTTTCTGTGTAAGCTTTTTCTGTTTTTTTTTTTTTTTTTGGGGGGGGGGGTTCTGTTGTTGTTTCAGCCTGTTGGCTTGTGAATTTGTGTAAGTAGAAAGTTTTGGTCTAGAACTTTTCTGAATAAGCAATTAAGGCCCTATTATATGTTGTTGGTGTTTAAAAAAGAAAAAACGCTCCGTTTTCCCTCTTGGTTACCGGGAGATAGCATCTAAAAGAAAGAAGCTGGCTGCCAAACTGGAGAAACATGTGATGTGTGAGCTTGGTAGACAGCTCTACCAAGGCCAAAGACGACCCCACGGATGATGCTAAGCTAATGAATTTTTAATCCCCCTTAGGAGATTTTCATTATAACCAAATTGTGGGCATGAATTGATACATGGAAAAATTCACCTAAAATAGATATTAGTTCCAAATCCTTCAAATTTTCCTCAGTGGTTTTCTAAGTCAGTTTGATGGACTGTTCCGTTTAGAGGAGTGTTAATCTAACAACATTGCCAGTGCAAACTTCGATGTGTACTTTTCTTATCTCTGTCGTCATACTTAGAGAACTTTGTAGTGTCTAGCTTAGCCACTGTCATTGTAGTAAGTACAACCCATTGTAACAGCTCCCATCAGAGATGGGAGTTACTGACCAACCTACCAATCAACGCCTTTCATCGATGGGTGTGGCCAGCGTGCAGCCAGTGGAAGGTGGGGACCGCTGCAGGCAGCGCCGGGGGCGGGGCCAGGCGGGACATAAAACATGGATGACTGTCCCAAACACCAAAAGGAGTGAAGAAACGAAATCCTCATAATGATGAAAAGGATCCTGTTAACTAAATCAGCAAGATGGAGAACTTCCCTCCCAGCAAAGGCAGGCAAACAGAGTCCTGGAGACTGAGCTGAGGCCCAAGCCTGGCCAGGCTGCCAGCCGCTTCCTGAGGGGCGGTGAGAAGGACACGTGAACACAGCTCTTGTTCTTTACAAGTTATACTTGGACAGTGCTTATCTGGGAAGGGAAGTTACCAAACAAACTGTAAAGCAGACTCTGGAGTTTATCACATCTGCATGCATTCTGTGAACACAGAGGCAGGGAGGGGAGGGGAGGGGAGGGAGGGGAGGGGAGGCAGGGGAGGAGAGGAGAGGAGAGGGGAGGAGAGGGGTCACGTCTTCTGCTGGCTTGTTTGTTTGGACCTTACCCCATCTATCTCAACTTAGAAGTTCTAGCTCATATAGTTTATAAAAACAGCATTTACTTCAGACACCTTTCTTTTCTTTTTTTGTTTTTTGGTCTGGTCGTGGGGTCTGAACTCTGGGCCTGGGTGCTGTCCCTCAGCTCTTCAGCTCAAGGCTAGCGCTCTACCACTTGAGCCACAGCGCCACTTCTGGCTTTTTGCTTATGTGGTGCTGAGGAATCGAACCCAGGGCCTCAGGCATGCAAGGCAAGCACTCTACCACTGAGCCACCTTCCCAGCCCACACATCTTTCTTTTTGTCCTGAAAAGCTATTGACAAAATTTGCGGATATCTTTTTGTTGTCGTTGATGGATCCGTTAATGCTTGGTTAATTAGAAGGCCTGCTAACTAGAGTTTTGCTGTGGTTAAAGAAGCTGGGGGAAAGAATAGGTTTGTGTGTGTTAGGAATCTGTCACATCTGGGAATTGAAGGCCACATAAGATGACTTCCCTGGAGCCACTGCCAGCTCCTTCTGCTGCCCTGGGCTAGAGCACTCACAAGGACAAAAGCCACAGCTTCTCAGTAACACTTCAGCTTCTGCTCTTATTCTTCAGGCTTCTCAAAAGCAAGTCACTTCAACTCAGAATCTATTGCCCTTTAAACCTGTTTTTCTGTCAGATAGAAGGCTTTTCAGATGGACTGGAGTCCATTCGTCCTTTCTGAATTTGTCCATATTTGAAAATACAGAAACTACCCGGTTGTGTTCTAGACGAACAGTTAGCATGCATCTTTGGGAAATCCGCTGGCAGCTGGGGGCGCATCTGCAGACCACAGCCAGGCTGTGCTGTGCATGCTCTGGGCAGGCGCGTGCTCCGGGTTGGAGGTATCGCGATCTCCTTGCCGCCCTCCTCCATTCCCAAGGACACGGGCACTCGTACGGCGTCGCCAGCGGGCAGCACCGCTGACAGCCAGCTGCAGGTGTAGCTGCCACGTGATCACCCAGCAGGCTCACATCACCAGCACTGCTGCCCGCAGATCCCGGCCGCGGCGCAAGGAAGATACGACGTAGCCAGCAGAACGTGGCCACTGGGCAGGCTTTAGGTGGCTGTACGTCTGTAGCTCATCTGGTTCTTGGGGCAAAGCAACATAGTAGACCCCGACTCGGTCCTGATAGTGCCCTCCGGCAGCCTGTGGTTCACCCTTCCTAGCACTTTGGGGGGAAGGGGGTGTCTGGGCATCCCCCCAAGCATTGCTTTTCCGGGAGGTGCTGGGGATGCACCCCAGAGCCTTGTACGTACTCTCCGAGTTCCAGACTCAAAGTACATGTATGAGACACGAGTTGGCAGTCACATAAATGCCAGGGGACGCACGCAAGCAGAGTGTAAGAAGCGAGTTTTATTTTTTTTTTTACACTCTTTGCTTGTGGTAACGTTACTTCTTTTAAGGCGATCCTACCCGTAACACCAATTTGAAATGGCTGCTAGAGAAGATGTCAGTGACCATTTCCTAAAGCCTGTGCTTATTTCACACCAAACACTAAACTTGCTACAGCCACATGTTTATCTGGTCAAAATTTTGCTCTTCAGAATTATTTTTTACTATATTACTGTATAGCAGGGATTCGGTGTCATTTCCTTAAACAGAACACATGCTGTCCCTTCACCCCTGCATTCCCCCCTCCCCCCTTCTGTAAGCAGTGTTTTTGCAGGTTTTTGCATGCATGCTCTCAAAGCAATAGGACCATACCAGCCTTCTCCCTGCCCTGCCCGCCCCCCTCCTGCCATGCCCCCCCAGCCCTCTTGCTTTACTTGCCATTTTCTGTGGTTTATTTCTTCAGCCTATATTAATTGTACAAAGGGGTAATGTACCATGATAATTCATATATGCATACATTGTAAGTAAGTCCGATTAACCTCATCTGTTGCTCTCATTTTTTCTAGCCCGCTACTGTTTGTTTTAGGCACACCTGTGGATTAACTAGGAAAAGTCCCCTAGACATCCACTCTGAGCATACTTACAGAGTCAGGTGTCTGGAGCCACAGAGGTCAGGGATTCCTGTAGTCCATTTCAGACAGATTCCAACAGATCCAGCGTTAGACATGGCTTGGCAGTGTTGCCTTAGTGTCTCATACAGGATATGAGTGCCTGGCGGGTGTAGATGTGCAAACCCCACCACAAATAAGGACACCCCCACTACAGCCCGGGACGGGGGTGGGGGGGCTCCCGTGTGCACACACACTCTACCTACCTATGTGAACAGGGACGTAAGCTTGACAGTTTAGCATGTTTCTTCCTCAGATACTGGGGAGAAGAGCCAATCTTCTGATTAGGAATTTTCAAAGACAAACTTACAAAAGGAAGAAGTAAAGTTTGCATTCCTTTATATATTTAGATATGACAGATTAAAAGCAAAGCAGGTGTGCAGAGTGTTTAATCTCTCCCCACCATGGCAATCTCCAAATGCTTTGATGTTGTCTGCTTGCAAGACCCGAGACTCTGCCAGGAGCCAGATTCAGTTGACTTTATATGTTGTGCCCATCTCTTCTGCTGTTCAAAAAAAAGGAAAGGAAAAGGAAAAGGCCCCTGCACCTTCTTGTCTCTTTCCTTTATTGTAGAGTTTGCTTTGTTTGATTTTAAAGCTGCCATTATGTGGAAGTGTTGCAGGATAAATAATTGAGAAGAGTGCTCTGTGGGGAGACGGCTCCCGCCTCCCGGCCGAGCAGCAGCCTGCTCACCACGGGGAGAAGAGGAGAGACAGGAAAGCGACTTTGTAACTCACTTAATTGAATGTACTTGGTTTTTCAGATAGCTCCTCTTGTGCAGGATCTACATAGCCACTCCGTGTGCGGCTGCCGTGATCTTGGCAGGACTGGGCCTGGTGTTCAGCATTTGTTTTGGGCATTGCTCCTCGATCTTGCATGGACCTAAACTGTACTTGTGTTGAGTTTCATTTTCAAGTAAGGAGAGGTTCCGCATGCAAGTGGAGCCTGGTGTGGTCATGAGGTCTCTCCCTGAGGGCTTCCTCAGTAGTTAACGTAGCTTCTACCTGCGTTTAACACAGCAAAGCAGAGCAGAGGTTAAGTGAGCAGAGAGGGCTCCAGGCAAGCCCAGTGCTGTTTCCACTGTCTTTGCAGAGGGAAGCCTAGGCCGGCTCTCCTTTCACCCCCATCATTTCAAGAATTGCTTTGCCAATCCTTCACAGCAAATAGTAATTTTAAGTGGACCAAAACAGAGCTGGGATATTTGCACTTCATGGTAATGATAGAGCAGCCGCGCTCCCTGGAGTCAATAAGCCAACAATTGAGTCATTTTTGCCTCCTGTGAGTGAATCACTGCAGTCAGCCTGAATGACAAAATTGCTTATGGAACCAGAGCCCTTCACTGGGCTGATCTCAGATGGGGACCTGGGCTTCAGAGGGCAGCAGGTGCTTTAACACCGTTGTAAGTAAAAGCCGTCTTTGTACCTGGAGGATCTGTAAACAAGAAAATGGAACTGATGAGGAGCATTTGAGGTCCCCTTCCTCATTTCTTGTCTCTTTCCCCTTTCCCTTCTTCTCCTCCTGCCCTCCCCCACACAAGACACACGAACGTCTGGGAGCCACACCCCACTTCAGCCCTCATGCTTGAAAAATGCACATCGTGATGCATGTGTATTGTGTGTTTAAGCTTGTTATTTAGCTTCTATCAATTACTGTGGAGCAAAAATTTAAACACAAGAAAAATACCATAATGATAACGTTTTTTTGAAAAGTAAAACATTTCAGTGAGCAGGAAATACAAGACCAAGCATAGGGAAGGTGAGAGAATATTCTAGCTCCAGCTGGGCCTTGGTGGCTCATGCCTGTAATCCTAGCTACTCAGGAGACAGATCTGAGGACAGTGATTGAAACTCAGCCTGGGCAGGAAAGTCTGAGACCACCAAGACGCTGTAAGCAGAGCTGTGGCTCATGTGGTAGAGTGCTAGCTTTGAGCAAAAAAAATTCAGGGATGGCATCTAGGCCCTGAGTTCAAGCCCCAGAACTGGCACCCCCTTCCCCCCAAAAAAAATCTAGCTCCAAATCCTCCCATCAAATGACCTCTGAGAGGTCAAAGGTCTACAGAATCTCGTCATGCTATTTTGGGGTGGGGGAAGGGCCAGTGGTCATATTCCACAAGAGAACTGCAATGCCAGCCCTACAAATACTTAGGATCTGAATCTGAAAATGGAAATCAGAAGTGGATTCAGAAAATGGAAATCCTATTTGCAAGCTGACAGATGCCTTTAAAATACGATTAATCTTAAGGATCCAAATGCTGCTTCATTTTTTTTTTTGTTTCAAATGAATGGCTCCCAACATTCCAAGTCTTAATAACTTGCTGGAGATTGATTGGTAGTAATTAAGAGGTTTGTATTAATCATACTATTAAGCATTGTGACATAATAGCGAGAAAGTGACTTCACTTGGACCTCACTGACTGCCCTAGGCCACCGTTATGTGACCTGAGACTCCTGTTGTTCAGGAAAGTTCGCTGGGAGAACCCGCACCCAGAGCGCATGCTGGGAAATAACACCCTTAGGTGCCCTGAGAAAAACCACGAAGCAGGTTTCCTGTTCTGGTTCTTTCCTTTCTCTTTGGAGTCTCCCCATCACGGGGCTCCTCTCTACCCCGGCTGATGCTCAGCACGCGCACCGCAGCCCGCAGCCCCTGCAGCTGCTCAGGCCTTCCCTCTGGCCTCCACATTCCATTCTAGTCTCTCTCCTGCTGTGCCTGCAGCCCCCAAACTTGGAGAGCCCCAGATGCCGCTCCTTCTGGGCCAAGCCCTTCCCCTCGGCATCAGGACTTCCTTGGCTCCTTCTGCCCAATGGAGTCACGGTGGGGGCCTTCCGCTGGGCCTCTGGTCTTCAGCCCAGACCCAGGAAGGCAGAGTTACTTCCCGTCTGTGCTCCACCCCAGCCTGGGACGTGGGGACGGGTCCCAGTGCTGACTCACTCGTTTGGTCATTCACGCAGCGAACGCTGCACTGAGGATGTTCTGTGGATGGACCTGCCACAGGGCCAGAAGTAGAGAATGAACATGTGCTCTGGAAAGCCAGACAACCGGCTGTGGCTGCGGCCTGGCGTCAGGGCTGGGCCTGGCCTCGGACCAGGCCAGGGATGTTCTCTGACAGGAGTGTCAAGCGCGGCTGGCAGGGGGGGAAAGGCCGCCCCTGGGAGAAGGGGTGGGTGTTGGGGGTTCTTGTTAGTAGTGATCGTGTTAATTTAAAGTCTGCGACTTGCCTTTTGGGTTACTGACAGATTACCTAATCCTAAAATATTTGTGGCAATTAAACTAAACGCAGTACTAAGTTATTTTTTGATAGACTGTGATGTGAAAAATGTAAATAATTCAGATGCCATGGTTTCTCTTTCTGAAAATTGTATCACTTTAACAAATTCTAACAGACATGAAATTTGAATATATTGTAAAAAAAAATACTTTCAAACTGCAGTACCCGGTGTTTGCCTCTGTGTCCATGGAGACTGAGGCTGTAGGTCAAATTCATGTGCAAATCCATGTGTGTTCTCTGTCAGGTGGAGGAGCCATGAACCACCCCTGGGTGCTAAGATATTTAAGGACTGAAGCAGACGTGGCACACTGCTACTAGGGCTCTTGTGGTTTGTA
This sequence comes from Dipodomys ordii, assembly GCF_000151885.1. Lineage (NCBI taxonomy): Eukaryota > Metazoa > Chordata > Mammalia > Rodentia > Heteromyidae > Dipodomys > Dipodomys ordii. The sequence continues at coordinate 19,457,732 of NW_012267227.1, forward strand.
AAGATACATTTTATGTCTCTTACGATTACATGAGGATGCTAAAAACTGCTGCTAATAATGCCATCCCATGGGAAAGACTGCATAGGTACCTCTGGAGGAGACACAGAATGCGACCTGGCAGTCAATCCCAAGAAGAGTTACTAAGGCAATCTGGAAATTTTATGTAAGATGTGGTGGTGATACCTGAAGCTTGTAGCTGGTACGACATTGGCTCCGATTCCGTTCAGTAATTATTATTGAATTACTATGTTTTAAAGATAATTGTTAGAGGTGTAGGTCTCACATTAGCCCACATTATTTAAATTGAGTTGTAAAATGTTGTAAACCTTTGATTTTCACCCATGGGTCCTTTTAGTAAAGGCCAGTATGAGCTGGTGAGTTAGTACTTGGCTTAAATAGAAAAAAAAAAACACCTAAGATTCTCTGTGTGTTTATGCTGCTTTGTTTGCTGGATCTTTTTCTTGGTATTGCTTGACTTTCTGTGTTTTAGTCTCATTTTTTCATATTTTGGGTTGAAGCCACGCTAAAGTTTAACACCTAGGAGATTTCTCACTCATGACTCCCTTTGCAAGTGCTAAAATCTCAGCCTCTCAAGCAAGACACCAAGCTCACAATTTAAAGACAGCATGGTATTGAGAAAGGACCAACCACCTTTCCAAGACGACGTCCGGAAACATCCTTCCTTTACACCGGCAAGAGAGTCCTTCCAAAACTCCTCTCATGCCAATCTGGTCTGAAGTGGCACCCAGAGCCGCCAGGCCACAGCAGCACCTCCCCTGCAGCCCCGTGAAGCGTAGGGACATTTGTTTCCACCCCAGATTGGGCCACGTGCTGTATTTTTCACCTTAAAAGCCCATTTAAAAAGAAAAATATCTTTTGAGAGAAGGTACAATCTGGAAGCCATTGCACTTAATGGAGTCCCTTTTACATGTTACACTTTGTCCCATCAATTTATTCTAAATTAGTTGTCACTACCTAGGGAAGCCCTGCCCTTGATTGTCTTTTGTGATTGCTTAAAAACACATGGTATCATGCGCCCCCCCCCCACACCATATATATTTGTATATTTTCATGAGTATATACTTTCTCACATTCCGGCTTCCTGTGTCTGATGGTTCTTCTCAAGTCTGAAATGGAACACAAGTTGTCACAACACACCACGTGACACATCTGTCATTATCTAGTCACAGACCATCTCAGAACTAAGTGGATAGACACTGGACCTCCCAGACACAGGCCCATGGACAAAGACTTGGCAGCTGACACTGGCCTGGCCAACCTGCATGGGAGGAAGGACTGAGAGGCGGTGGTGTTTCGGAGGCAGCCAGCTTCCCACAGATGCTGTAGCTGATTAGAAGCGAGAGCTTCAAGGGTTCTAAAGGGCTAAGACTCGTCATTTGCTCTGTCGTGAGGACCAGCGTCTTCTCAGCCCCACGCTGACTGCAACTGGAGCATTGAGCTTCCCCCACCCGAGCACAATAAATGGGAATGAGAAACTGAGTTTCCAATTCTCATCAAGTCCGGGCCGTAACAGGAAAGATCCTCAGCCTTTCATCCGGTTATAGCGTTCTCTCCTTCGCCATCAAAACGCAATGCGAAAGCAACCTCCATACCAAGTGTTCCGTGCGTGCGTTTCTGCAGCCTGCTCACTGCCCCACTCTGCGCGGGAAGTGGGGGCGTGGCGTGCTCTCCCTCCTCAGCTTCTGGAGTCTTCCATCAGTCCCCTCCCTACGTGGCTGTTCAGCGAGTTCGTCTTTGAATACCGTATTTCATCATTCCACCACTCAAGACCCACACCCCTGCACCTGTGAACTGAATGTTAGGGATTCTAGACCAAGGCTGGGAGGTGGTGAGTGCTTCCTTCTCCTTCCCTTGCCAGCCTGGACCAGCATTTGAGTTTGAAAACACTCCATTTCCTTTCTTTCCTTCCAGTTATCTATGTTCTGTCAATCTGGCTCTACTTTCTTTCTTCCTCCAAGAAATTAGTTGCTAACGTGTGTGTATGTGCCCGCATGCGCATGCGCGCGTGTGTGTTTGTGTGTGTGTGGTGCTGGGAGTTGAATTTAGGGCTTTGCAAGCTCTCTGCCACACAATTCACTATTGGATTTTTTGAGGCCTTGTCTGAAAATACTTACATAGGTTTCCCATGTAGTGGGAGAGACACCATATGACTCTATATAGTAAGTTCATATTATATGTGAATCTTTGACCTTTTTGAGTATAGGATAAGGAATATAAACTATGACATACACAGATTATTGTGACCCTTAAAAATTACGCGTTCTAAAAGCTCGCCGGTGGCTCACACCTGTAATCCCAGCTACTCAGCAGGCTGAGAGCTAAGGTGTGGCTTTTAAGCCAGTCCAGACAGGAGTCCATGAGACTCTAATTAACCACCAAAAAGCCCAGAGTGGAGCTATGGTTCAAGTGGTAGAGCACTAGCCTTGAGTGAGAAAAGCAAGGGACAATGCTCTGATCCTGAGTTCAAGCTGTAATAGTATCTGTGTGTGCACACACGCACCTGCCTGCACGCTCATGCGTGTGCGCGCATGTGCACACACACATTCTAGTTCTAATGAAAACAGATTTTTCCGTTATACTCGCTCCTATATGCTTTGCTTTCTTTTCCTTCCCTAATTCCCACCCTGAGCCAGTTTTGGCGGGAGACACTCAGCTCTGGAGGCGGTGTCTTCCAACAGGCACGTTCGCTGGCTGTGGAGGAGGAAGGTGCTTTCCTAAGGATGCTGAGGAAAACCTCTGTTCCTTGGGATCACGAAGGGCGGGAGGACAAAGCCAGCACACAGTGACTGAAAGGAAGTGAGCACTGTCACCGTCCCTTCCTTTCTCTTCATATCTACCATCTCCAACCCTGACTATTCTCTTTGACTGTAACATCCATGAAGACCCCAAGTTAACAAGAATGGGTCTCTATCTGTGCTAATGAATCCCGCCCCCCTCCCCCACAGAGCAACTTGAGGCCGAGCACCGCTCTGTAAGCCCGGCTGCTGGGACGTCTGACCCCACAGACCCTAGAGAGCAGGTCAGCACGCGTGGCCTCTGTGGACGCGGCTGCTGACTTCTCTCCCTTCTCGGTTCCACAGGGAAGCTGTCAGCAGAGGTCAGTGGTGATGGCATCCACCTTCTGGCACTTCTGATGCTGCATTTTTCTAAAGCCTAGGTTACCTGAGCTTGCAACGGTGGAACATAGTACAGACATTACATAAACAGTTTCCATAGATCTGTCGGCCCTCAGACAGAGAGCACGTGTGCTTTCTGCTCTCTGATGCCACTGGAGAGGACACACATTAAACGTGGTCACTGTAAGCCGGCGCCACCCAAAATAGAAACTCCAGGGCCACCGTGGCGAGGCTTCCTTCATACAGGTGTGTTGATGCCCCGGGCTGGCAGGCCACAGTCCATTCCATTTACAGAAGCTGAATTAAACAATAACTATGGCACTGCAAAAAACTGGAGGCTGTGGGGGCAGGGGAGGGGCAGGGTGAGCTCAAAGGAGATGTCTGAGCTCTGTCAGGGCCGAGGAAAACCCTGCTGCAGTTGTCAGAGCTTGTTGATGTGCTGGGAACGGCACTTTTTTTTCCGCCTGGATTTTGTGGTTCTGCCTTAGGAAAGAACGTAAAATAGAACGGAAGAACAAAGTCCCACTCTATAAATCAGCAGCTGCTCCTTGCCAGATCAAAGGAGTGACATTTTCGCTCCTGGACTAGTTGTCCACTCGAGGGTTGACAGGCAGCTAACAGCTGTCCTGCTAGATGGTGCGGGCTGAGCCTGCGTCTCCTTCCGCGCAGATGACAAGCTAATCAGACGCACATCCTCAGCACACGCCTGTGAGTGCACTTTCATCTCTAATCCACAACTGCTAAATAGCTTGATGCATTTTTGGCAAGCGACTGCTTAGGTGGTTTCCACTGAGAAGTAGAATCTAGAATTAGTGCTTCCAGCAAAGGTGACCAGGAGTGCTAAGAAGATACTAGATTGTAGGTCAGCTGGGATCTTCTCCTCTTAGGGTGATCTGTACATGACTAGGAACAGAAAGGGAGCCAACTACAAGTGTGTACAAGTGACTGGCTGGTTCTCGAGGCCTAGTCAGGCTGTTGTATTCAGAGATGTGAACAGGAATGAGGAGGAATTGGTAATTCTGAAAATGGTAATTCCTACCTTTTACATCAACAGAGTTGCATGAAGCTGTAGATCCATCTTTCCCGTCCACAACGTTGTTTTCAGAAGCACTGTAAGGTGTGCAGGTATCCAAATGTGGCACTGTAATGTCAGTAGTAAAACTTACGAAGTATTCAGCTTCTAGTTGATTTCCATCAGTAATAAATCACGTACAGGGTGAGGCTACAGGCTACAGCTGTTATCTATTGACTTGGGTCTTGGACCCTAGATAGGAATACCTTTGTTCAGTGTTTTCAAGTAGCGTTACAAGCGCATGATAAATAGCCATCTATGAATGATCCGGTAGCATTTTGTAAGAGTAAACCATAGCCTGCTGCGATGCTTTGTCACATGCCACCGGGTGTGACTGTAGCCATGGAGTAGGGTCCATTGCAGTTCAGTGTTACAGAGGACATAAAAGACAATTCCTCATCTGTGAGAAAGTTTCTCAAATCTCACTTAGAAAACAACTCTACAATTGGCCGTGTGTACCTTGGCTATAGAAGGTTAACAAACTTTCCCCATTCACAAGAGACAGCCTCCACGAACTGTTTCCACAGGACACTCGATTGGCTCCTTCAGGAGGTGCAGGGGGAACATGAGCTCAGCTGTTATAAATTGGTGTTGCCCTGACGCAAGTGATGGAAAGACTGTCTAGATCTGAGATGCCCAAAATGTGCAGGGGGTGTATTTTTTTTGTTTTTAAGTGTAAAATTAAAATAAAATAAAATTGTACAGTTACATGAGTAAGGCAATGAGTCCATTTCCTATCAAGCATTGTTACCCCCTCCTTTGTTTCCCCAGCCATCCCTTCCCTCCCCACCTCCTCCAGCCTCCCCAACTCCTGCACTGAAGTTGTGAAGTTTGTTTTCAACCTAGTGTCTTGTACATCTCATTGTTACAGTGGGTCAACCTGTATCCTTATTTCAGCATTTTGTTATTTCCCTTCCCCTCCCCCACTTAGAAAAATGTATATACAAGATGCAGGACACCAGAATCAAATACAGTGACAACAGGGGTTGTACCATGGGGGAAGAACGTACAAAAGAAACAAAAAAATCACATGGGACATTATAAATATGTTAGAAACAATAGCAAGAAAGAAAAAAAAAACACTTGTGTCCCTATCTTGGGGCTCATTTCCCTTAACATCATCTTATCTGGTCATATGTACATTGCTTTGACCTTTTCTGCTTGTCTGAGACATATACTAGTTATTGTAAATAAGGGAAACCATGGGGCATGTGTATTTTTGTAGCTAAGATTTACAGTTAAAAGTTGATCTTTGTAGTCAGGTGTGACACCCATGGCTCACGCCTGTAATCCTGGCAACTCAGGATGCTGAGATCTGAGGATTTCAATTCAAAGCCAGTCTGGGCAGGAAAGCCTGTGAGATTTTTATCTCTAGTTAATCTCCAGAAAGCTAGCGGTGGAGCTGTAGCGCAAGTGACACAGCGTTAGCCTTGAGCAAAAGGCACCTAGGGCCAGCACCCCGGTCCTGAGTTCAAGCCCTGGACCAGCACCAAAACAAAACGCAACCTTGATCCTTGCAAGTCTCCGCGTTCAGGCACAGTACTAGAGATTTGAACTTTGAATGTACAGCAGGGCTTCTTAAATGCAAAGACTGCACAGATCACCTGGAGGTCTTTTAACACAGAGACACGGGCGCAGGTGGTGTAGGCACGGAGGCTACTGTGGTCGCTGTTGTGTCTTCACTAAGCGGGAAGGGAAGCTGACCCGCTGGCTTCAGGAGCACAGCAGCAGGAGCTGGGGAGCGGTTTAGGGAGTGTGTGTCCAGACGTCCCCCGGCTTCTCCCCCGCTCCAGCAGGTGCCTGCGCCAGCGCCCCGCGTCCCCTTCATGGCATTACACTTAATTATAGGTTAAGCTGTGATTTCTGGAAAGACCCTACCATATGGACATATGCTCCTTGTAGGAGTGAAACACATGATTATCCTTTTATCCACCCAGCATGGGTATTGTTAATAGCTACACATCTATTCCTAATTATTACCTAGGAGAGAACAGAGCTCTTTAGCAGCATCCGATAGGAGCGTTTTGACTGTACACTGGTACTTAATGAGTTCTTGCTATTTGCTAGGCACTGCAGCAACTCTCTCTATGGTAATATGATATATGCTACTTAATATATTGTCAATGTTATATAATAATTAATCATAATTACACACAAGCCTCCAAATAATCCAGGCCTACCTATTTCCCTAGTTTGTAGACAGGAAACAAACTGAGACTTGGGAAGATTATATAGACTTGCACAAAATTACCCAGCTAGCAAAGGGCAGAAAACACGAGGCCCTTGCCTCTCCCTGGTGTTTGTCTATACGTAACTCAAAGGAGGGCATTTCCGGGAAGAACCGATGTGGCTCCCTGGAAGTTGAGGGAAGACCCTGAGAGAAGGAAGTAGAAGGCCACAGAGCTGGACAGGACAGGACTCAAGGCAGATTCCCAAAGCCACGGAAGGTGCCTGATTTCACACTCACGTTTAAATGTTGCCAGTTTATCGATAGATCCTTTGTGTGTTTTACTGTGTGGGCAGACTGGCTGGGAGCTACGACTTGCCACGTGAGAGCGTGTTCCTAAGTCGCAGACGCATCCCCTTCTTTTCACTCGCTTGTCTTGCAAGTGTCTGTTGGGGATCCAGCACGTGGCCCCTAGTGAAACACCTTGGTTTGCGGCCTGACCCAACCAGGCATGCGCCCAAGAGCATGCTGGTGACCGCTGAGTCTGTCTAATAATTCCCCGAGTGAACAGTTTCAGCATGTCCTTCTGAGGAAAGCCTACTTGTAACCCTAACTCAGTGCAGAAACACTTGCCTTCTCTTTCCATACATCAGAAAACAAACAGAAACTTGCCAAGTGATTTGCCCATGCTGAGGACTTACTGCTGAAACACCAAGTGGGAGCGAGCTTTGTGGCACAGCGCCCTGCTCCAGGCCCGCGATGCTGGGCGGCAAGTGCGCAGGCAGGGCTCCGGCCACCTGGCTGCCTGCACTCCCTGCCCAAACCCAGCCCATCCGGAAGGCAGGCAGCGCTCTGCAGCGCAGGGCCGGGCTGGCTGCTTTCCCTGAGACTCCTGCCCAGACCCAGGAGCTGCTTTCCAGGTGTGGCTGTGATAGTAACTCAGCAAGGAGGAGTTTAGCAGCCATGAAAGGGGGTGCGTGTCGAACCAACCAGCTGTCAAGAATCACACATCTGCTGGTGCTGGTGGCTCACATCTGTAACCCTGGCTACTCAGGAGGCTGAGATCTGAGGATTGCGGTTCAAAGCCAGCTCGGGCAGGAAAGTCCGTGAGACTCTTATCTCCAATAAACCACTGGAAAGCTGGAAGTGGCGCTGTGGCTCAAGTGGTAGAGCGCTCGCCTTGAGCTGAAGAGCTGAGGGACAGCGCCCAGGCCCAGAGTTCAAGCCCCACACAAACAAAAAAAGAAAAAAATCATACATCTTCTACCTGAACTATGCTTTGCACTAAAAGTATTTGAAAAAAAAACGGAAGTTTCTCAGATTTCAGTTGTAGGAAACTATGCAATACCAAAAAATGTTTGGATTTTTGAGGAATGGGGGGAAGAGGCGGCATCACTCCAGCAGGATAGCAAGGTGAGAGTGAGTGAGATTTGCCATGTGAGGTAAACTCTTTTAATGTACTGGATTCTTTCTTCTTAATTTTTCACCTCTGAGTTGACTTTAAAAGGTTTCATGAGATTTTGGATAGTCATTGAATTTATTCCTATAATTAGGTTATTCTAAGGCTAACGTGTTAGTAGATAATTTTTAAGGAACACGCATGCTAATAACGCATTTTCTATTTGAGTGCAGTTAGAGAGCAGCAGACAGTCTTCGTAGGTCCTCTCCAAGATGCTGTGTAGCCTGGGAAATAACTCACCAGTCAATAAAACGAGTGCACGTTGCGGCCCGCTCTGTAAGGACCCGCAAATGGCATTCTCTGTAGCCCTTAAAAAACTCCCAGTGAGGGTAATGCAGGATCTGGATCAGGTTCCAGGCTTGCTACCATAGTCTATACTCAGATTATGTCAAAGAACTATTTAAGAAGCTAAGAAGACTTGAAAACTTAGGATTAAATTGTTTATATACCAATAGAGAAATACATTATATGTCTACAATCTCAAAAATCATCTTACAATGACATTAAAACTTGGGAGGATTTTTTTCATATCCGATACAGATGAGAAACCTCGCAGTCTCTGAGCTGGGAAGAACTTGTGGGAGTTTTCATGAAGGTTGGGTGCAGCAGCTACGTTTTGGTTAGTTGGATGTCTTCAGCAATTTTTCAAATGTTTTAGGTTTGGCAAAGCCCAAAATGTTTTTTGCCAAGACCCTCTTTTCCCCTATTTTTTAAACCCGTGTGAAATTCAAGGATAACTTAATCCATATGTGACTGATTCATTTACACTTAAATCATCAAAATGTTATTTTGTGAGGCCCAGTTAATATCCAAGAGCCCCGAAGAGCCTTTTGAAGATAAGTCTTTTGTCTTTCTACAACAAGTTGCATTTTTCCATGTGAATGGAGCGTGGCCCCTGAATTGGGGGAGCTGTGGTGACTTTCAAGTCTGCAACTTCATTTTTACATTTAAGTAGAGTCAAATCTTGATACTCTGTTTATTCTTTGAGTATTGGAAAGATCATTTGAAAATACGTATAAGAGGAAGTGGAAAACTCCTCACGTCATGTAGTTCTGTTCCTATTACATGGGAGAAGTTCATTGTAGCAATACTGAAGTTATTCCTCATGTGATTCGTTTTGGCGTATAATGTAGATGGCTCCATTTTATAGTCACCAGCGTGTCTTCTAAGGGTGGCCCCTGGGTCGCTGGTCTGGGAAAGGTATACTTTCGTATTTCAGTACCAGAATTTTCCTAGAGTCATTAAGGAAATAAGCCAGGGTTTGGGGAGTTAACAATAAAATATATCAGGATTACCAGGAGCTGACAATTGGCAGGACTTGTACGTTTGGAGATTTCTGAAAAGTTGGAGGCCATATGTTTTTGAAATTGTGTGATTTGAAAGAATGTGGTAGAATTCTGAATCTGGCAGGGACTAGCACGATGGATCATAAATATTGTTCAAGAACAAAAATGTAGAGAGATTCAATGGAGCACACGTGATAAAGCAAAATACCCATAACCCCTCTGGATGTGTGCGTACAGAGCTGCAGTCTTACTCGCTGGGAAGTGGGCTGGGAAGGGCGGTGCGTGCGCGCATGCATGTATGTGCGCGCATGTACATGTGTGGGGCTGGTCACCCTCGGGCCCTGGTCGTGGCAGCAGCCTGCAGTGGTTGCTGGCTCAGCCGGGAAGAGCACAGGGCCCCTGCTCTGCTCGCCGTCTGTGTGGCTGGGCAGCCTCCGTGGAACCACCTTGTGAGTGGACCCCGTTTTTACTAACCATCCTGAGGCGTCTCAGGAGTGACCTGCGAGTGAACCTCTAACCTTGCCCGTGATGATTTGTTTGAAGGCAGCCTGAATCCTCCGGCTGCAAGCTGCGAGCTGAGGAACGGCTCAGGAAGGCAGAGCGTGGCCCAGATGACAACAGAAAGGAAGCAGAAGGGTGGAATTAAAGGGGAAATCATAGCCAGCAACTGGTTTTACCTAGCAAGTGGGCTACAGTACACAGGTGCGCGCGCGCGCACACACACACACACACACACACACACACACTTTTTTCCTAGAAACTTCCAGGCTGTTCCGAGCATCTTTTGGGGTCTTCACTTGAGCCATAGAGAGGTGCACTGCGAAAGTACTGGGGAAGTTTGGAAATGGGCTCCTCACTGGGTTGAGGGCTTCTTCTGGAAACCTCTGGCCGTTTCTCTGCTGCCCCTGAGGTGACGTGGGTGGGTGACGCAGCCACACCCCACGTGGCCACCTCCGCTGGCAGGTGCGTGTGGCTGCCCTGCTGTCCTTGTGCGACACGAAACCCCGTGTGCGGGGCTGTGCACTGAGCACCCGTGCTAGGAGCTCGCGTGGGGGCTCCGCGAGGATCTTCACCTTAGAAGGAACACAGAGCCGGGCTGTGCCAGTGGCTCTCACCTGTCATCTTAGCTGCTCAGGAGGCTGATCTGAGGATCTCGGTTCAAAGCCAGCCCTGGTGGGGAAGCCCATGAGACTCCTGTGAACCACCAGAAAACTGCATGTGGCGCTGTCCCTCAGAGAGCTAGAGCACTAGCCTTGTGCAGAAAGAGCTCAGGGAAAGTGCTCAGGCCGAGTTCAAGCCCCACGACCAAAGGGGGGGGGGAGAGCACAAAGCTCCTGAGGAGTAGAGCTCTGTGGCCGTCCAGCCTGAGAACGCACGTGGTCATCCATCCTTAAGTCTCTGTGTGCTCAGGATGCAGAGCCAGCACGGGCGGGGGGGGGGGGGGGGGAGCAGCACGCAGCGATTCCCTGCCACGCCCAGGGCCTAGAATCTGCCGTGATCCCTAAGCGGGAAAGCACTGGGACCAGGTAGCTCCTAAGTGGTTGAAAATTGTTTTGTTCTTATTAGATTTGGAGAAATAAAGGAGATTTCTTATCAGCTTACTGTTTGCACATGAATATTTGATGGGCATTATCAAACATTAAAGTAACACGAAGTAAGCATTTATGTTTATATTTTCACCAAAACGAGGTTCAATGTTTATATTTTCACCAAAACGAGGTCCAGCTTCTCAGACAAGTAACCGCTTCTCTCCGTTCCTGAGATTCCACTCCACCTGGTCTGAGCGTGCCCGGCTCAGCTCTCATCCCATGTGTACCTGAGGCTGGGGTTGAGAGGGGCTGGCTTTATGTCCCCAGCCCCGGGTGTCCCGGCTCAGGCTGCAGAGGCCGCCCCCAGCTGGTTCTGACCCCGGCATGACCCCGAACTTTACAGGCTTAAGCTGCAGGAGTTGCCTAAGAGCAGAAGTCTTTCTGG
>NW_012267227.1:19473826-19474852 GCF_000151885.1 Dipodomys ordii
GCACACCAAGCGGGGCTCCTTCAGGGCCTAGCCCAGCCGTGGACAGAAAAACCAGAAGATGGGTAGCTTTCCTCCACACACCCAGAAGCTAGGAAGCAGGACCTCCTCAGACACTCAACCCTCGGGGATACAGAGGAGTGCGCGTGCGCGAGACTGTAACAAACTCCCTACAGAGTTCGGTCTATTCATTGTTCCATGTTAGATATTCTATGTGTTTACCTCAATTGAAGAAAAAAAAAGAATGTTTTGCTAGTATCAGATCTGCTGTGGAATTGGTATTGTATGTCCATGAAATCTTCTTTTCTCAGCACGTGTTCCTCACTAGAAGAAAATGCTGTTACCTTTAAGCTTTGTCAAATTTACATTAAAATACTTGTATGAGGACTGTGACGTTATGTTAAAAAAAAGGTGTTAAGTCACAAGATGCGGTAATAAATATTTCATTTTTGATTTTTTGTTGGGCTTCGGTGTTTTCTCTGATTTTAAGTGACAGTTTGGAAAGCAGGGGAGTACCCGCTCGGAGGTGGGATGGAGGCGAAGTTCAACTCACCGGCCAGGAGTCCTGGAGCTTAGCGCCCACAGCAGCCCGGCCGTCCTGGAGCTTAGCGCCCGCAGCTCTTCCATACGCATTTGGCCCCTAAGTCCCCTGAACAGAAAGCCCAGCTGGGCGCGAGTTGTGCGGACGTGGCCGTGATGAGCCGCGAAGGAGGTGCACCTTCCTGGGCCCCGGTGCCGGGAGGCCAGGACAGTGCTGCCGGGCGCGCGCCGAGCCACGTCACACCCAACATCTCACTCAGGGGTCCGGAAGATGGAGACTGGTGAGGGCGGGTCATTAGCCTCAGCTAGAGACGGGGCCTCCCCTCCGTCACCAACCTTTCTGGCGGTGCTGCGGCCTTGGCCTTGTGAAGGCCGGGCTGCCCGCTCCATCCGGGCCTCCGGAGCCCCGTGCGCGCTCCTCAGGGCCTCCGGAGCCCCGTGCGCGCTCCTCAGGGCCTCCGGAGCCCCGTGCGCGCGCTCCTCAGGGCC
>NW_012267227.1:19478894-19479445 GCF_000151885.1 Dipodomys ordii
CAGAGCCGGCCCAGTGTGCGCAGCAAGGCCGCCCGCGTGTGCAGAGTCCCCTGAGTGTGCAGAGCAGACACTCCCCACGTGTGCAGAGCCTCCCGGGTGTGCAAAGTCCCCCTGTGTGTGCAGAGACGCCGCGCGTGTGCCTCATAGAGACGCGATCCCAGCAGCATGTGAGGCTGTGGACAACAAAACCCACGCCGGAACTGCGCCCCACACCGCGGGCCTAAGCGTGCAGGGAGGGGCGGGGTCCTGCTGAGTGGAATATGGACCCCCGCAGAGCCCGGGTCAGTGGGGGGTCAGGATGTCAGTGGGGTGTCTGGGGTGTCAGGGTGTTAGTGGGGTGTCACTGGGGGTGTCTGGGGTGTCAGTGGGATGTCAGTGGGGTGTCTGGGATGTCAGTGGGGTGTCAGGATATCAGTGGGGTGTCTGGGGGGTCAGTGGGGTGTCAGTGGGATGTCTGGGGTGTCAATGGGATGTCAGTGGGGTGTCAGGGGTGTCAGTGGGGTGTCAGGGTATCAGTGGGGTGTCAGTGGGGTGTCTGGGGTGTCAGTGGG
>NW_012267227.1:19482159-19482545 GCF_000151885.1 Dipodomys ordii
ACCGCCCTCTGCGCTGCTCTGGCGCCGGAGGCTGAGGGGCCGCCGCCGCCGCCGCCGCCGCCGAGCTCTGGGTGCGCTAGCAGACCGGAAGCCAGCTTGGCGCCACGGCTTCCCGTTTTTCTGGAAGGATCCATCCTGAGGCGCGGCACGTGCTGGGCGTGCGTCTGTCCCCACGGAAGCCGCGGCCATGAGGCAGCGCGTGCGGCGCCCAGGGCGGCCGACGGTGAGCGGGTCTGTCCGTCATCTGTCTGTGAGTCCGTGCTGAGGAGGAGCGAGGCCCCCGCGTCCTGCGTGCGCCTGGGCTCGGCTCAGTGACCCAGAGACCCCGGCCCCGGCTCGGCCTCCCGCAGGCGCCGGGCCCACAGCCGGCCACAGCCACCGGGGAG
>NW_012267227.1:19483291-19483824 GCF_000151885.1 Dipodomys ordii
CGCGGCGTTTCTATGGCGACCCCGGGCGGAGGTCAGGCGGGGCTGCGCGGCCGTGGTCATTTATCAATGTCACCGCATAATGACTCTCCCCGCAGCCTATTGATGAGGATAATTACATTAGCGCGGCGGCTGATCAATGGGCCCGCGCGGGCCTCCCCCGACGGCGCCCTCCGCGCGCGCCCCTCCACGCAGGGCGCGGTCCCGAACAGCTGGAAAAGCCCACGTCGATGCCGACAGACGAAGCGTCCGCCTCGCGCCCGCGGACGGGGCGGGGGGGTGCGCGGGCCGGGCCGCTGGGCCGGGACCCCGGACGCGCGGGGCCGCCCGCGTAGTCAAAGGCGCCCGCGGTTCCTGGAAAAGTGACCGCGGGGCAAGGCGCGGCCCCTCCGTTGGGGAACATTCTAGACTCGATCTACACCTCCTGGAGCCCAGGGCTCTTTCGCAAGCCCTGCGGGCCGCATGCGCGCTCGTGTGCGGACCCCGCGGGGCCGCCGGGCCGGGCTGAGGACGGGCGCGGGGAGGAGGAGCGGGGA
>NW_012267227.1:19490193-19509120 GCF_000151885.1 Dipodomys ordii
TTCCCCTTCCCGCCCAGCCACCCAACCCTCTCTCCGAGCTGGTCTCGGGCACACGGAAGCCTCATGGAACATGTGGGGATTGTTTTCCAGTTCTGTGCTACTCAGGTAGGGACAGAGGCAAGAAAGAAACAACAAATGTCCCTTAGTTATAGGAAATTCTGAAGCAAACACCTCAGGCATTTGATTTGTTCAGCCTAACAAAGGAAGCATCCCAGTTGGCATTAACGCTTTTTCCTTTACCAGTGACCCCCCCTTTGTGATGTTTCCACTTTTAGTCCTTTTCATTAATGTAGTAAGTGGTTCATAAACAATGAGTGGTAGGTTGTTCGAACAGGTGTGGCCCGGCTGGGCTCGGGAGACAAATGGAAGCCCAACAGCAAGATGAGTGCTATGGCCTTGTTTGCCTCTGCCAGACCCTGGTGATTATGATCAGAAATGGTGTTCATTTGTGCGTCCGGACAGACACCAAGCCTGCCATGGCCCACTGGCACCTAGACTGAAAGTCCCCGAGGACGCAGGAGAGCCACCAGGGTGCGGGTCAGAGCAGCACACAGCGGGTCTCCTCTAAAACAGTACAGTGCACTGGAGGAAATAGCTCTCTTCTTATTAAAAACATCTTCCTCTTGGATCCACACAGGGGTTGGAAAGAAAGAACAGCTCATGTCATAAACTTCCTTGGCCATCTCACATGACCATGGAGAGAAACATCCCTTTCAAACTTATCTCTTTCAAAGTTCAGGCTTGAACTCAGGGCCTGGGTGTTGTCCCTGAGCTGCTTTTGCTCAACGCTAATACTCTATCACTTGGGCCACAGCGCTATGTCTAGTTTTTTGGGGGGTAATTTATTGGAAATAAGAGGAGTCTTTCCTGCCTGGGCTGGCTTTGACCCACAATCCTCAGATCTCAGCCTCCTGAGGAGCTAGGATTACAGGTGTGACCACTAGTGCACGGCTGCCTTTCAACTTCTTAAAACAAACCAGTAAGAAGGTGGTGAGGGGCTGGGAAGGTGGCTCAGTTGTAGAGTGCTTACCTCACATACATGAGGTCCTGGGTTTGATTCTCAGCACCACATAAACAGAAAAAGCCAGAAGTGGTGTTGTGGCTTGAGTGGTAGAGTGCTAGCCTTGAGCTGAAGAGCTAAGGGACAGCACCCAGATCTAGAGTTGAAGCCCCACGACTGAAAAAAAGAAAGGTATTGACTTGGAGCTCCGGTGGCGCTAATCAATTAGCGTGCAATGCTAATAAGAAGGTGGCGGCTGGAACTGCCTGTGTAGAGCATGTATAGGTTTAAGCAATGAAGGCAGGAGAGCTGTGGTTTCAAATGTTACCCTACAGTCAGACTCACTGGGTCTAAATGAGAGCTTGGCTGCTAACCCCTACATGAGCGTAGGCAAAGTAATGCTTCAACGTTTCTCACAGGAATTTTACATGATTATTGCATAATGAAACATCTCAATACTTGGTACTGGGTGACTTTCTGTAAATGCCAATTGTGTTTATATAATTTCATTGTGTTTATTTTTGGTGATAGGCACAGAACCCAGGGCAGTTGTCAAGTCTCTACCACTGAACTATACCCCTAGTCATTACTACTACTACTACTACTATCATCATGTCTGATTACTCTTGGGTCAGTCAGCACACTGCTGCTGTCCAGCTTAGACAGGACCACATGTGGAAAACCTATGACACTTAGACAAATTCTACTTTCATTATTTCATGTGTAGGTTGCTGAATGACGTACTGAATATAGCCTGCTGTTTTGCATATAAAACTTTATTTTGGGGTCTGGCTGCTTTTTCTTTCAGGAGTTGTTGTCTTTCCAACTCTATCTTCAGGGACAGGCACTGGTCAGCTAAGTGGCACCATTAATAGAAGTGTCCATTTTAGAAGTTCTTCTGGAAACACAGTGAGTGAGAAGGAGGCGTAGCCAGGGCTGAAGATGCCTGATGAGGAGGGTGAGTGAGTGATGGTAACTGGCAAGGAGGAACGCTTGAAGATCTGTGGAGCTTGAGCTTGCTCCAGGCAGAATGCCAGGCAGCAACTACAAACAGCACCTGCGAAGGCAAGAAAACCCATCGGCCAGGCCTCTTCACTGCCCGAAAGCCACGGCGAGGGCGTAGAAGGTGGAACCATTCCTTAGGTGTCTGTTCTGTCCCTGGAGAGTGCACGCCACTGAGAGAATGGGTTAGGGATGATGCCAGAAATATAGCCCTGGGGCTATCTACTTAACAGTCCAAAAACAACACAAAAAAGGTACAATATATAAGAACAGTCATTCAGTTTCAACATGTTCATGGAATCAGATCACTCAACTCAAGAATGCCTCTTCAAAGCAATGGCTAATAAACTTACGTGGAAATGCTCAACATCTCTAGATGGCGGTAAGTAGCTCAAACAATACTGAGATTCCACCTCACCCCAGTAAGACTGGTCAGCATCAAGAATAGGAATGTCTGCTGGCGGGGATGTGGGAGAAAAGGAGTCCTAGGACACTGTAGGTGGGAACGTCAATGAGTGCAACCACACTGGACGACTGTCTGGAGGTTCCTGGAAAAAACCGAGACACAGACCTTCCCTGTGACCCAGCCGTCCCATGCCCGGGCACCTACCCAGATCATTACTAGTCAGGATGCAGTAAAGACACTGTATACAGTGGAATTTTACTCAACTATCAGAAAGAATAGTATGTCATTTGCAGGAAATAGATGAACCTAGAAAAATTATGTTAAGTCAGGCTCAGAGAGAAAAACAGCACTTGTTGGCTCTCATCTGTGGAAATTAGATCTAATATACAAACATACAAGATAACAACTACAGGATTATACACACACATACACACTCTGAAGGACAGTGTATGCATGCCAGGAGTCTGATGTACCTCCTCTGAATAACTAACCCTTCAACAATATGAATATTGGGAATCTAAAAAATGTTCATGGAGGGGAGGAAACCAGACATGCGAACAGAAGGAGCAAAGGTGAGCAATGGCAGTGATCATATTCAATGCACATCATGTGGTGACTGAAGTATGTAACCTGAGGGGAGGGATGGGAGGGGGAGGGAAGGGGAGAAGGATGGAAGAGGCGACACTGACCAAGATGTGCTGTTCTCATAACCTGATGAGTGGAATTAAAACCCCTGTGTACAACTATTCAACAGTAAGTCAGTAGACCTTTGGAAAGAATGTCTCTTCAATGCTTTAGACTGAAGTATGAAACCTTATTAACCTTTGTGCCATTGGCGATATGTGACTAGGTCTGCACACCCACACCAACAACCAACAGAATATACCCATGGCTTCTGGCTCCAGGAAATGATGATCAGCTTAATTACCAAAATCACTTTAATGCTGAACTGTTCTGAGGACATGAACCAAGCTGCAGCCCACTCTCCACTGACATTTAACATGTGCAGCTGTCACGTCTAAGACAACAAGCAAATTACATCAGCTCCAATCAGTGGACAAGCCGGCTATCACAGTTGCTTGACTGAGCACCAAGCCATTGGTTGCTTTGTAAACTGAAATACTGAAATAAGAAGAAATGGAACCTCCCTGTCTCCTGAGTTGCTCCAATGTGAGCATTTTCTATAAAATGGGTATATTAATATTTTGTCCGCACATATCAGTGTAAAGATGAGAAATAATTCCTAAAATATCTCATAGGCAGTAACGAAGGGCTGCTATTATTTATGATTACTGTTCGTTAAAAGTTCAGGTTACGTTGAAGAATTCAAGCAATCTTGTATAGGTCTATTTGGATCTAAAAACTTCTTCAGTCATGTTTCAGTGAATCAGCTAAAGAATAACAGCAAGAAGTTAAACTAAACATTCAAGTTGTCGAGTTGACTTTTAGCTTGCTGTGTCTTAGGGAACAGTTTTTCGGTCATCAGCTGGTGTAGCGGACATTCTGCTGCTCATGATGGGCGTGGGAGGGTAGGAGGAGGGACCTCTCATGACATGCAAACAAAGGAGAGGTAGTGCTTGCTGATGGCCGAAAGCCCGCACGCTAGGAATCCTGGTAGTGGCAGGACCCGGGCAAGTGGCCGGTGGGCTAGGCATGTACCCATGCACTTGTCCTTGCAACTTCCATCCGCCTTCTGACGCACCAATGTCTGAGCTGCAACTTGGGGAGTCTGGACTTCAGCTGTTCTTCCTGGAAAGAAGGGCTCCTGGGAGAGGAGAGGAGCTCGGGTCTAGACGGCCGGGAGGCAGCGCAGTCAGAGCAGGTGCGTGGCACGCAGCCAGCTCCATGTCCTCAGCCCGCGTCACCACTGCGGCCGAGAGGAAAGCCGCAGCTGCAGCTCGCACAGAGTCGCCACGTGGGGATGAAGCACAAGGAGGCTCAGGCCGGATCCACGTGGCTGCCTCGTCTTGTGACCGGCAGCACGCGTGCAGGGTGTGGGTGCATCAGAAAGAAGCACGCTGCTTATTTTGAAGCAAATTATTATGAAACAACTATGCTTGAAAACATTTCTGAATTTCAGTTTGAAGCGAAGTCATTTGAGTTTGAAGCATATGCCTTTGCGAAGTGGTTGCCAAAAATATATATATAAAAAGAAACTCAACCAGACCAGACAAGTTCATTTTGGCACTGGCTATCTGTGGGTCTGTTGTCTGGAGGTGCCCTGCGCGAGACACCCCTGCCGCAGGCTCTGCTCCCCTGGCCTGGGGCGGCACGCACACCTCTTCACCGCATAAACCCAAGAGCAAACTGGAGTGATGGTTCCAGTCAGTGCAAATGAATTGCTCTGCAAAACTTCAGTAACGTCATAGCAAGGAATTCCAACACCGATGACAGCGAGCGAGCACAGTGCTATGCTGGATTCTAGAATACCTGAAGGATGAGAATATCTGAAGAGAACCTGTCTGTGAGCAATAGAGCTCCGAGAACTGCACACGCATTAACGTTTCGTCTGCATGCTCTTTAAATTAAGCTTGTAAGGGCAGCTCATCACATTTTTTTTCCTATCTTGGAGGTTAACGTGGGATTCTTTCCTTAACAGGTTGTTTTGTTTTATTTAAACGGTGAGCACGCTGACACGGTAAGAAACTCAACCCACCAAGTACCAAGAAAGTGCCGCTTCCTCCCCTCCCCGGGCCGCAGCGCAGCTCTGCTCCTTCCGCCGCAGTCAGGAGCATTTCCAGGAAACCGTTCTCTTCTCTTTCCTTCCACAGAACACGTCTATGTTGTTATGGAAGTAATAGCATATCCGGGTCACAGTAAAAAAACAGGAAGCATACTCAGGTGGGACCCTGGAGATCATTCCTCTACAGAGAAATTTCCAGAAAGTACACAAATTACACAGGAACACTTCCAATACAAAGCTGGTGTATGCGTATAGCTATTAGGCCTTTACCCCCAGAGAGAAGACGGGTGAGTAGCTACTTGAATTCGGAAGGAAGAGGCCACAGGAGAGCCCCAGAGATGCAGCCAGGACCAGGCAGGGCGTGCTGAGCACGGTGACCTCCCCGCCTCCCCTCCGCCTCTCTGCTAGAGACACCAGACACGCAGAGCCCCGGAGCCGCGCGCACTCCACCTGGTGGGATGGAGGGCGGAGAGGAGCAGGTGATGGGGGACTGGGCCAGTCAGTGCATGCTCCACACCATGCTGTGCATGAGGACACAGGAACCCCCTACCCTGTTCTTCAGAAGGGGAGGGGGGTGCGCTGCTTGGATGAAACATCGTTTAATTGGTTTTCTATTGCTCAACACTTAAGATTGATCTCCTGTCTTTTGTGAATACAAACACTGCAGCAAATATGCTTGTACATATGTCTTCATGCATGTGTGCACCATGAGCTGCGGTACAAGCTCCTGAGACAGACTGCGTCTCCATTCATTTAGAAGGCTGAGTTGGGCTTTTAGTGCTTAGTTTTACCAACAGAACACAGTGGAATCGCTCTCACCTTTGAGTTCAGCTGCCATGTTGGTCGTGAGCTCTTTTTGTCGCCGCCCACCCCACCCCATAGAAAGTCTAATTTCCTTCTCAATTTTTAGAATGGAAGCATCTTGTGGAAGTTAAGAAAAGCGCATGAGCGCAGAGCTGGTGACCTGTGCTGGGGCCTGGGCTCCTGTGGCCGCGGTGAGTTTTCCTGATGACTCTGCTGAACCTGTGCCAGTCCGGGCCTTCTCGTGTCTCGGATTTGTCTCTTTTGGAATTTCATGTGAGTGGAACCCTAAGGAGAAAGCTGGGAGGTGGATGCCGCGGAGATCTGGAGATCCTCGTGTCGAGAGCACCTGCTTGGAGAGCGGGCCTCTGGGTGTGTTTGTGAGGGGCCGGGGAAAGCACTCACTGAGGGGGAGGGCCAGACCTGAATGTGGGCAGCCCCAACCTAGAAGCTGGAGATCCTGTCAGGAGAGAGAGGGAGAGAGTGAGAGAGAGGGAGAGAGAGAGAGAGGAGAGAGCGCCAGCTAGCTTGAGCTTTCTCCCCTCCCCCTCCCCCTGTGTCCCTCTGCTCCCTGACCTCCCTCCATGATGTGAGTCGCTCCTCACTGCCATGCCTCAAGGCCACAGTGGACAGAAAGCTCTGAAACCCTAATTCCTCCCCTTTAACATCGCTGGCAGTCACTGCTTTCTGTTTGGCTGAATCGGATCAGAAGCCGGAGAGCCGAGGAATCTATAAAATTTTACCCAGAAGTCAGTTCAGTGCCTGGGGGCAGGACCTGAGCAGAGCACACCTGCCTACTCCCACAGCTCCGGTGCACGGGCAGTGTACACCAGTAAAATACACACCATGACACATCTGTGCGCTGTATACAATATACACACCATCTGCCTATCAGCCATCTACGTCTCCACAGTCAAGCGACAAGTGCATCAGCCACTGACTGGGCTGAGGCTCCTGGGCCCCTGGCTGCGTCCCGCACGCCAGCCACCACGGCTGGCCGCTGTGATGGAGGAGGAAAGGCAGTTTGGCTTGGTTCCTCCTCTTCCACATGGCTTTGCTTGGTCTTGCCTTGCTGATTTGTTCGGAAGGAACCATGTACTCCTCGGTCTGGGGACACGTGTGCCCACTGGTGACAGGAGACCCCCAGGAGTGTGGGAAGGGTACACTTTGTTTTTTTCCCACAACAGCTGCTGTGTGTCCGGCTCTGTCAGGTCATATGCTGCTGCCGTCCAGTTGTGGATGATCCTCTCCTTACGCGCCAGCTCCTCACGCACACGCATGGATGCATGCCTGGGGGGTGTTTGAAGGCACCTCGTATACTTCATTTACACTAACATTTCCCCAAGATTTTGACGGAGATTACTTGAAAAGCATCCTTGTAGGGTGTTTACCTTATATTAGGTTCAATGCAAAAAAATGTAATTTATTTCCAGTTGATGACTTGCAAATGCTTTATTGGAATTGGGGCGCGATTTCAGTCCTGAGACTGTCCGGACAGATCCAGTGTGATGATTACTCAGAATCCTCAGTCGATCTGGTTTGTGACTAACCATTCTTTCTAACAGAATTCTTGACTTTTACTCTGGCTAATCCTGCATTGTGTCCAACTATAACAAGTCCAGTTAGTGTGCTAATGTTTCTTTTTTTTCCAGATAAAGTGCTAAGCAGGCTGAACACAGAGACGGGCAGCGAGAGTGAGAGCCTTCTGTCCCTCCTTCCAATGGCTCACTTGGCTTGTTGTTGCAAAGTGGGTAACGGGCCTTCAGGAAGACGGGCGGGCTTGCCCTGCTCTCATCTATGCTGGCTGTAAACGCAGCTGGACAATGCTGCCGCACGTTCCTCATTCTTGAGACTGGAGATCTCATACAGGAGCCCATGATGGAAAAGAATAGTGCCATTCTTGATTAAAATAGAGTTTCTTTGCTTAGTGGCTAGAGAGAGGCGTCAACCAAATTGCCAGAAGTTCTCCGTTCCTTTCTTTTGCTATTTCTTCTTCTTACTAAATGACTTTGACAATTGGTGTTTAACTGCCTATGAAAGTTTTCATAATTTCTCAGTGACTAGAAACACTAATTGTGAGTGTAGTGATACAGTCTGTTTGGCCTTTGTTTTTATTGTTTTCTATTGTTTTGAAACATGCAACCCAGGTTAGCCTTGAACTTTTTTCTTTTTCTTTGGTTGGTTGTGGAGCTTGAATTCAGAGTCTGGGTGTGTCCCTACATCTCTCTGCTCAAGGCTAGCGCTCTACCACTTTGAGCCACAGCACCACTTCTGGTTTCCTGGTCCAGACTGGCTTTGAACGTTGATCCTCAGATCTCAGCCTCCTGAGTAGCTAGGATTACAGGTGTGAGCCACCAGCGCCCGGCTCTAGCCTTGAACTCTTGATCCTCTTGCCTCATCCTCCTGGGATTTCAGGCTTGTGATACATGACTGCTTTTCTTCTCTAAGGCAGAAGAGCTTTGTGCTAGGTGTGTTTGCCTTTGCAAGTCCTGATGACACCTGCCATTTAGTTCTAAGTGTTTAGACTTATTCTGCATCACTTGCGGTAATATTAATTTATCAGAAATGACTTGAAGTTTCTTGAGCTTCTGAGAATCCAGGTCAGTCTTTGATGTGAAACTATGATGCACCTCCAGTGTTCATCTGTAGCCACACGGGGTGGACTTAGTTTTAAGACTGGGAGAGTTCAGCTAAGGAGAAGGTGTTTGATGAATTCCCCTTTGTCTGTCCCCTGGAGCACGATGGAAAGCAATGCGTAGGACAATGCCTTCTGTGCAGCAAAGATCTTGGAGGCTCCCATGGGGGACACAGCAGCCTCTTCAGGGTGCATCCGGCGGCAGCCCCTGTGTGTGGTGGTCCTACCTGCGTGAGGTCCCCTCCACAGGCTAAGAAGATCCACGGTCAAATTACTCCCCTAACAGCAGCAATTACTTTTATACCCAGCTATCTACAACCCTGGTAAAAAGTAGTAATTCAATAACTACACTCATTGAGTTTAGTGTTCTATCTGTTGGAATGGTGCCCATTTAAATATTCTCAGGCGTCTATCAGTTTCTTAATTTCCCACAAATATTCTGTTACTCCAACACTCATCCAAGGGAGAATATAAAGGGGGTCATTTTGGATTTTCCTTGAGATTCTTATTCAAGGAGTAGCAAGTAGTCGATTTCCACACGGAAGAAAAGGAAGTAAGAAATCAGACAATCTGGACTTATTTGGGAAGTTTTCGTTTACGTATCAGGGCCTCATTATCTAATTCATCGTGGCATAGCACAAGGGAAGCGGTCCTGTGTGACTCGTGTCTGAGCAAAGCAATCACCTAGTCACGTTCCCTCTGGCTTGGTAGGACATTGAGCTTGTCCTGTCAATGTCCTCACTGCCCATCGGATGCCCAGGCACCATGACAAACTGCAGAGCCATTATTCACTGTATGGAGTGTATTTAGAGGAATCGAGGAGGAGGAAGGTGATATGAATATTAAAGGCTTTAGTGAGATGCTAAAAATAAACCATCGGAAAAAGGCCTTCAGATCTTTCCGGCTACAGAAATGAGGAGTGCATTATGCCGTTTTGCTATGTTGTTGGGGGAATCGGAGCAACAGCAACAAGTCAAGGCCTGCTTCCATCTCCTTGACTCTAAGAAGCACTGACTGAGTCATGGGACGTTTTGCTGCTTATACACTCTCTCTATTTCACTACATTGACCATAGCTTTTAGACCAATTCCAAGGAAGTCTCTGGCAAAAACATGGTTCCATTTTAAGTGGATTCCCCTCTTTGTTTCCTGGGATTGAACTTGGGGCTCTGCCTGGCCAGGTGGGGCCACCGCGGGCCCTGGCTGGGTCCCGGGTGGCTGCGATGGTTCCGCACGCCCGTGTCTCCTGCCGAAGTGGTGTCGGTTGGCCCGGAAGTGTCTGATGTAAGCAGCGCCAGGGGACGGCCTGCACTGCGCCCACTCCGGCCCGCCCTGTGCACGTCCTGGCGTGCTGGCCCTCGGACCGGCGGGCAGAACTGTGTCCCTTAGCCTGGGGACGCAGGTCTATGCCTAGACCCGACCTCGAGCTGCAAGGGTGCTGGCCGGGCTGAGAGCGGCTGGCCCGAGCGGAAGGCGCCAGTCTGGTACATCCACGCAGGAGGCCAGGCACACAGAGGCTCCGCGTGCTGCACCATGGGCCCTGAGCCCAGACCTGGACCCTGCCCTCAGGCCCCAGTCCTGGTGTTCTCTGGAAACGGCCTCCCAGGGCAGAGGGGCCTCCCCTCCTCCCGACACCCTGCGCTCGCCCCTCCCTCGGGTGCTGCTTCCAGGGTGTCCATGACACAGGTGCCACGCGCCCCAGCCAGGACCGAAAGGGAACCCGGAAAACAAAAGGAGCAGACGAGGGCTGTCGTGGAGCCATGCCATGCCCACAACATGACCGGAACATGGCCACAACACAGCCAGGACAGGGCCATGCACGGCCAGGACACAGCCGGGACACACCGCGCCTACAACATGGCCGGGACACGGCTAGGACATGGCCAGGGCATGGCTGGAACACGCCATGGCCAGGACACAGCCAGGACATGGCCAGGACACAGCCACGGCCAGGACACGGCCACAGCATGGCCAAGACACAGCCAGAACATGCCACGGCCAGGACACAGCTGGACATGGCCTGGCCAGCCTTGGCTGGGCGTCTGTGCTGCCGGAGTAGCCCACTGAAGGCTTGTTGAAGGGAGGGAGTGGAACTCATCATCTGTCTGACATGGGTGGGCAGGCGCGGGGCCCCTGAACAGAGGCCGAGCCCACTCAGGGGGAAGAGTCCTCTCCCAAGGCCCAGCAATGGGGACGTGGCTTGGCTCCCCCACAGGTCCGCTAACACGGTAACCCAGTGTCCAAGCACGGCTCGCTCTTCCCTAGCATCTGGTGTGCACCCCTGGGGCCCCAGTGTGTGTGGGCCACGAGGCTCCCGACATGGGCCAGCGCCAGTCCAGCACATGCGGCCAGCACGCGGCCAACAGGCAGCCCACACGCGGCCGACATGTGGCCAACACTCAGCCGGCACGTGACCAACATGGAGTCAACACGTGGCCAACACATGGTCGACACACGGACAATATGCGGCCAACACACGGCCAACATGTAATCGACATGCGACCAACACGGGGCCAACACGCAGCCCACACGCTGCCAACACATGGCTGACGCGCAGCCAACATGCAGCCGGCACGTGACCAACACGGGGCCAACACGGAGCCCACACGTGGCCAACACACGGCCGACACGCGACCAACATGGGGCCAACACGAAGCCCACATGCTGCCAACACATGGCCGACACGCCGCCAGCACGAGGCCAGTGCACTGCCGGCACATGGCCGGCACGCGGCCGGGAGGCCCACCCCAGCTTTGACCCGGCTGTGGTCCATGCGACCGCCCAGAGGGCCCGCTTTCCTCTGGATAGACCGAGGCTCGTGGTGATGGAGCGGCGGATCTTTCCGGGACACCTGTGTCCCCCGGCAGCCCCTGGCCCACCCCGCACCACCAGCGCAGCCAAGTGCTTCAGGACGCTGTTTGTCCTGAATTGAAAGTCAGACTGGCTATTTTATGGCTACTTTTTCTCTGACAAAATGCAAGCAGACTCGGCCTTTGTCGCTGCAGGTAATTCATGGAATGGCCAAATAAAGCCACTTGTTAGTCCTGAGGGAGGACATCTTAGGCGGACGGGGAGACGGCCAGGCAGCTGCGGGGAGGCAGGGAGACTCATGGAAAGGCCTCAACAGGGAGCAAAATGAG
Source organism: Dipodomys ordii (assembly GCF_000151885.1). Taxonomy (NCBI): domain Eukaryota; kingdom Metazoa; phylum Chordata; class Mammalia; order Rodentia; family Heteromyidae; genus Dipodomys; species Dipodomys ordii. Next base: position 19,501,859 of record NW_012267227.1, read on the forward strand.
AACCACCGCCCGCCACGGGCCTCGCGCCGGGCTTCACACTGCACTGCACCCACGACCGCTCGGGAAGCCAGTGCTTCCAGATGGACGGGGTCTGGCAGGGCGTGCGGCCTTCAGGAGGCGGAGACGAACACTTGCTGCACAGGCTCTGAGGAGCAGACTCGCCACAGCCTGAAGGAGGCAACAGTCGAAACCGCACTCCCTATTCCAATTCCTCTCTTTCTTTCTTTCCTTTTTTTTTTTTTGGCTGTCGTGGGTCTTGAACTCTGGGCCTGCGCACTGTCCCTCAGCTCTTCAGCTCAAGGCGAGTGCTCTACCACTTGAGCCACAGCGCCACTTCCAGTTCTTTGGTGGTTTATTGGAGAGATAAGAGTCTCAGGGTCTTTCCTGCCTGAGCTGTCTCTGAACCACGATCCTCAGATCTCAGCCTCCTGAGTAGCTAGGATTACAGGCGTGAGCCACCAGTGCCCAGCTATTCCAGTTTCTTTACTTCCACATTTTTCTTCTCCAAGTGTATGCTGGTGATATTACTAATGAGTACTAAATGCATCAGCCAGGCATCTGACATTTTAGATAAAAGGTTATCTTGAAAGAAGGCAATAACCATGTGTTCCTTTTTTGTTGGTGGTACAGGGGTTTGAATTCAGGTCCACCTGCTCCCTAAGCAGGCACTCTACCACTGGCACTTCTCTGTCAGCCAGCTTTTCTGTTGGTTATTTTCAAAGTAAGATATTGCTTTATGCTCAGGCTGTCTGTAGTGCAATGCCCCTTGTGCTTTTCTCTAGCTCTGGGATGAGGTGTGTGCCACAGAGCCCAGCCCTTGGTTGGGATGGGGTCTTGTGAACTTGGGATCCTGGCTTCACCCCTCGGGCAGCTGGGATCCTGGGCTTCACCTGCTCAGGCAGCTGGGATCCTGGGCTTCACCTGCTCAGGCAGCTGGGATCCTGACCTCCACCCCTTGGGCAGCTGGGATCCTGGGCTTCCTTGAAGCTAGTGCTCTACCACTTTGAGTCACAGCTACACTTCCAGCCTTCTGGTGGTTAACTGGACCTGAGAGTTTCACAGGCTTTGTTGCCTGGGCTGGCTCTGAACTGCAATCCTAAAATCTCAGCCTCCTGGGTAACAGGATTATAGGCGTGAGCCTCCGGCGCCCAGCTAAAAAATATTTGAAAAGTTCTTTCTTTGCTTAAGATAATTCACTCTCACAATCTCATTCAAGTTATCTACCTGTGGGTGGAAATTTTGCCCAAATACCATCTCTCCTTTTCCTTCTTAGCTAGAGATGGCCAGTGGGCAGCAAGCTCAGTCTCCAGTTGACCCAGGTTGATCTGGTCAGTACGGGCATTCACAGCCCCCAGCTGCCTTCTCATACTGATCCACAGTTTCATTCAGCATTTTTACTTTTGCGTGTGATCTGAATCTGTTCTGTCTGCTCAGCCTAACCTGATCTTGGACATCAGAATCAAAATAAGAGTCAAGGACAACCCTTTTAGTAACTAGGAGCCAGCAGATGGCACCAGGGAAATCAGAGGAGACACTTTTGGACTCCAGTTGTGTCCTGCTGTGACATAGGTAATGCTATGGCCACTGAGGGATTGGCGAACCCCAGGTGACAATTACTGTTCACCAGGGCCCCGGCTCCTCAGAAGCTCAGTCCAAGGAGGGAAGCCATGACTTTATCTCAAGGCCTCTGTCGCTGCTTTGAAACTGAGAATTCTTGGGGGCCACGTCCGCCTGAGCTTGGAGCAGTTCTACTTTTCAGTCCATGGTTCCAACATAATGTCTAGAAATCCACTTCTTGTTGAGTCCACGGGAGAAATGAGCTGCTGGAAGGCGTGAGGCCCTGCGGGACCCCGGCTCAGGCACCGGCCCCAGTCTCGTCCCCACTGCTCTGCAGAAAGGCTCACCTTGACCCAGAAGGAATTCCTTCTCCAGAGGAGAGCAGAGGAGCTTTGCTTCCGTGTTCAGAGGGAGGACCTCTGTGTGGACGGCCACGTTCACGGTGGGGCCTGGTGGCCCAATCATGTGTGGAAACATTGGGGGAAAGGAGTTGGTGTTCTAAGGAGCACGCACAAAGCACGGACACAGATCCCATCAACAGATAATGGAACACTCCGGCATGCCGGTGTGCCGCGCACACGTCTGCGGTTTGGAAGATTACCTTTCATCGTGGACTTACTGTGCAATCGGAAATGAGCTGAAACCCCTATTTCTACCCCTTTCCTGCTTGGGTGGACTAGATGCCGCTGGCACAGGCAGCAGAGAAAATAACAGCAGGGTTAACTGTTCGTGCAAGGTAATAATAGTCTTTAACAGAGGAAGAATAATTACCTTTGTCTAGATTTCGTTGCTGTAAAATGTAATAAAACAGAGAGCAGCGTCTCCCACAGACATGCCCTGTGCTGCCCCTCCGAAGCCCGTGCCGGAGACTCTGAAACGCCTTTGATCACAAGCTAAAGTCACGTCATGATTTGGAAGCATCCATTCCCGTTGGGCAGATCTCTGGGTGCACCTGACAGCTTTCAGGCTGGGGCCATTAGGCGAGAAATCTCGGAGCCGTGGGAGTTTCCAGCCCAGGAGATCACGGAGCGCTCCTGGGACCTGGGGATGGCAGGTGGGGACCAGCCTGCCAGGGCTTCATCTGGAAATGGAGGCCCTGGAGCAGCGGCAGCCAGGGTGCTGAAAGGCAACGGCTAGTGTGCAGAACCCCAAGCTAGGGGTGCAGCTGGGGGGGGGGCAGGAACAGCACTGGCGCAGGGGAGGGGCCGTCCACGGCGCTGGCTCCGCTCCCAACCGTCACCTGTGAGGCTGCACAGGCCCGAGGAGGATTTTCTCCCACACGACTATAAATAAAGAGGTGAAGGTCTCAAAAGGAAGTGACGCTCTGCATTCTAAGTCAAAATAGAAGGGGGAGATAAGGAGGGGCATGCTGTGCTTTCAAGTCACACTGTGGCACGACACTTAAAGACGCCTCCGTTTCTAAAGGAGAAGGGTGCTGTTTTCTTGGGGACAGATGCCGTGTTTGCACGGGAGGCCTCCGAGCGCTCCACTCTTCCCAGGAGTGGAAGACACACACATCCACTGGCTGTCTCCACCCTCCTCTCAAAGCCCTGCACGCACGCGCGCATGCGCGCAGAAGCCACTGAAGAAACTCGTCACCTTCACACAATTCTTACTCGGCTTCTACAGGAATGGATGGAAAATGATGAGCCAGGAAAGCCGAGGCTTAACCACCCGCTCATCTGACCGCTTAACTCACTGACTCTGCATGAGTAAATAAGTTATTAGTTTTGACATAACCGGTGGTTTATTTTCCCATCTACTGCTGTTCTTTGTTACATGTTCTATTCATACCACATGTTATTGCTCTTTATAATTATCGTGGAACATGGCAACTGCACACACTGCCTCCTACCCCACTGGGATAAACATTGTGGGTGAGGGACTGGAAGAACTTGCCTTTGACTCAAAGTTTACTCCTACTGCTTTCTATACAATAAGAAAGATTTTCTGCCGATGCCATTCACAAGACTAACCGTATGTTTTAATGACTGTGGGCCACTCCGAATAGCACTTTATCCAGGAACTTCAAATGCCAATTTGTTTTCTACTGAGAGGTGTGCGTTCAAGCCTATGAGATGAACAGCTGGTTAATCTTTTAAGCTAGTACTCGAGATTAAAAAAAAAAAAACCCTGAATCTAAAAGCAAAATACAGCATTTATTCTGCTGTTCTTTGAAATTCCTCTTCTTTAGTGTGCCTGTTCAGCTATTTACTAATGTCATGTTTCTGCTTTGGAAAATAGGGTCTGTAAGCTCCCATGTCAAGGAGTACCAGCATCTTCTACATCATGCTATTGACTCTGAAACCCATTACTCATGGAAAGAAAGTTGAATTCCCAGCATCTTTATGATGGAAACATTAGAAATTAGTAAGTTCTAGCATGAAAAGTATACCTAATAGATAGTTTTATGTGTTCTAATCATAAGGAAAACATCAGTGAAAGGATAGACATAGTTCAAAGCACTGTATCATAAAGCAAAGAAAATTGACAGAATAATGTGGAAGTTTTGACATGTTCTACTTACTGAAGAGAAAAACATCTTACCTCATCAAAGGCACAGAGCTACCGGGCTGCTGCAGGACCGCTGCCCGGAAACTCCTGGGAGCCAGATGGTTTCAGGAACGTGCAGTTCATGTATACGAATGTGTATGTACATATATATATATATATATATATATGTATACATATATATCTACATGAATTGATAAGGATGTGGGTCTGGTGGAATTCTAGTGGTGGAATTCTGGAGAGTTCTAGGTAGATGTCATCAGGGCATACTTTGAAAGCGGGACAGTAGTGACCGAGTCCCCTTCAACAGCTCTCAAGGCGCATGTAGGTTCCCCAAGTGCATGCTGTGATTCGATGTGAGTCCAACAGAGCTACTCCGGGTTTAAGGCATGTGCACACATGCTCATTCTCTACCCAGGGAAAACCTGGAAGCTTCTTTGACTTTTCAAGGAGGCCTGTGCACACGCGCACGCGTGTGGTGAACAGTAGTTACTAAGAAGAATAAATTGTGTTTGTGGCTGAGCCTTGAACACTCTTCCTGAAATTGCGGGGCGGGAACTGGGCTAAGGCTTCTGACTCACGCACCTGCTCGCATCAGAGGACAGGGCGGGGGGGAGGGAGGAAGGGCAGCGCTCCGTCCTCCGTCCACACAACTGAGTGATGGCGCCTGGGGCGCAGACGGCTCTAAGTGCAGATGCGGAGCTGGGAGTGGGGTTCCACGCACACCTCGGTGCGTGGCCGGACCTGGGAAAGGCGCAGGTCACACAGGTGGACGGATGAGGACGGCAGAGTTTCCAGCCACAGAAAGTCAAGGCAGTGCTAGGAAGCAGTGGAGGACCGCCACGGGTCTCGGAGGGAGAAAGGACCTGCCCAAGCCCAGGTCCAGGACTGCAGGAGAATACACGCCTTCCTTTAAACCATGCAGTTGGTAGCATTGCTCGGGGGCCTCGCTGGCCACTCCATGAGCCCTTCCAAATGCGGGCATCACGTCCCGTCTCCACACAGAATGCATTCGTGTACACAGCCACTCCACTGCACTCACTTCTATGATGCTTCAAACGAGTCTGTACTGTGAATACTTCAGATACAAATCCCAAACTGGTCAGAGGCGTGCTTCTCTAGACACACAAGAAAAAACGCTTCTCTTGCACAGCAGCAGGAGCCCCAGAGTTCCTCTGTCTGTCTATCTATCTATCTATCTATCTATCTATCTATCTATCTATCTATCTATCATCTATCTACCGAAAGAAGGCTTCATTTACAAACAATAAAAACATCCATCTTGACAGTAAAGTTCAATGAATTCTAGCCAATGGAAATGCTCTACATAACCATGAGCAAAATCACAGTGAGGAAAACGTTTGCCAATTCCCAGCCTTGACGAGGCTCAGGTCATGTTCCATAGGGATGGAATATGGGTTTTAGTCCACTAAGCACTGCATGGTGATATTTATTCATAAAGTTGACTATACCAACTGGACAGCACCCAGACCCTAAGTTCAAGCCCCAGGACACACACACACACACACACACACACACACACACACAAACACACACATTAAAAGAAAGTTAAGAGAAAAAAAATAGGGCCAGGTGCTTATGGGTCACGCTTGTATACCTAGCTATTCAAAAGGCTGAGCTCTGAGGATCATGACGTGAAGCCAGCCCAGGCAGGAACATCTTTTGAAACTCTGATCTCCGACGAAGTGGACCTGAGACCACCTGAGCTAACCTTGAGTACAAAAACTCAGGAACAGTACCCAAGGCCCTGAGTTCAAGCCCCAGACTGGCACACCTCTACACCCACAAAGAACACTAAAGGAGAGGGGTGGGGGGAAATAGAGAATGAGCATGAGAGAGAGAGAGAGAGAGAATGAACATGAGAGACAGAGAGGAAAAACAGGCATTAGCTTAGTATACATTTTAAAGGTTTCCAAAATCAAACAGTATGTTGCTCATAGCAACAAATTAGTGAAATAGCCAACCAGGATTTGCCTTTAAAATATATCAAAATAAGCTGTCCTTTATATAAGGCAAAATCTTCTTTATGTTATGATTGCTTTCTACGATATGTTACATTATGATAAATGATCCTGTACATTGTTTTGACAATTGGAGAACTTATGAATGAGAAACTGATTTACCTCCGTGATGAACTGAATTGTAAAAAAAGCATTAACAATGATGATACCATTTAAAATTTGTTTAAGGATTGTGTTACAGTTTTGCTTTTTAATCAGGAGCTAAAAAAGCAGGCAAAAGGCATTTATTCTGTAGCAGCGAGCACCTGGCAGCTCTCGGGGGAGGGGTGCTGTCCCCAGGGCTGTTCGTGTGACCTCACAGCGCTGGTGGGGGGCTCCTACTCACGGCTGAGGCTGAGCTCCGCATGGCGAATGCCAGGAGTGAAGCGGTGCCGGCACCCCACCGGGTTTAGGGAGATAAGCAGCCTCCAGGAGCCTGGGCCTGAGTTTCACTATCAGACGTTTCCTTGGCTTGTAACATATTTATAACCACACTTCTCCATTATACCCAGAATAGTCAGAAATGAAGCAAACGAAGCCCTCAGATCAGCTGCTCGGGATCAGGCCGCGTGAGGAGCGGGGAAGTGCCATTCGCAGGCGTGTGGAGACCGCCCAGACTGACATGCCCAGGGCTTCTGCTGCTGCCCACGCCTAGCGTGTCATGTGCAGAAGCTGGCTGGCTGCCGGACAGAAGCAGCTTTCTCTTGGAGAATTTAAAGGACATCCTTGAGATCTGTAGATATCTTTAGTACCTTTGTGGCCGGTCAGGAATGGTATTTGGATGCAAGTAGCAGAATACCTAGTGAATGATCACGGGAACAAGAGCACTCTTTTCTTCCCATGCAGCAAGAGGTGGCAGTACTTACCCAAGCCCGATGGCTCTGGTGGCTTCTGGAGATTTCTTGGCCCTTTATGCCCAGTCACAGAGGGCTTGCACTCCACCTGCCCCATGCTAACATCAAAGGCGGGCACAAGCCTGTGCTAAGCCTCACAGTGGGCCGGCCCTCCTGCCTCGGCAGCCTCCGCCAGACCCGTGCACCTGCACCGTGACCAGCCATCTCCTTCCGGTTCCGGATTCAAACTGCCTTCAGGTAGAAAGGATGGTGTGTGTGTGTGTGTGTGAGAGAGAGAGAGAGAGAGAGAGAGAGAGAGAGAGGGAAGGAGAAGGAAGAA
>NW_012267227.1:19511159-19524068 GCF_000151885.1 Dipodomys ordii
GGGGGGGAGAGGGGAGGAGGCGGGGGGGGGGCTTCCATGCTCAGGTCTTAGCCACCAGGGTCTGCTGATAGAGCCCAGGTATTATATACTGGTCATTCTCAAGGTGACTAGTTTAAACATTATCCTCACAGGAAGAGAAGATGGTAAATACGATGTCTATAGAGTTTTTCACAGTGAGAGAACAATCAATTAATATGTAAATTGGTGTCAGAAAAACAAAGTCTTCAATATTTCCAAAATTGTTCCTAGTGGCACATTTTTAGGTTTGATGGTAATGTAAAGAAACTGTCACTAAATGCTATGGGTTTTACACTACCATCAACAAAACAAACCCAAAAAAGCAAAACCACCAGCTGACAGCCACCATAGAGATTGGAGTATTAGGGGCAAGGCCAAAACAGTACCGTTCAGTAAGGTTCAAGTATGTTCCTAAAACATATGCCTCTCCTGGTAAGGTGTAAGTGTAAGGAGTCACGAGGTCCCCCTGGAGGAGGCATTCACCCCGGAGAAGACGGGACCCTCAGTAGCAGGCCATGTGACTGGACAGGCCTCCGGAACTCTCTTGACTTCAGCTTTCCTTTCTGGAAAACGTAGGGTCTGAGGCCACCCAGTCTAAAATTCTGAACTGATGAGACAAACTGTGACGCATCTTTGCCAACGGTTCCACTTGCCTGTCCTGTATCTCGTGGGGGAATTGTCAAGGAACCAAATGAAAACTTAATTCAGCAGGCCCACACCTCTTCATTCACACTACACCACGCTCGCACTGTCGGGAAAACTGTCTTCAAGGGTGGAGAGGCCAGCAGGAGGAGCGTGCACTCTGCAGAGTGTGCCTGCCTTTAATATTCAATATTCTGAGGTCCCTGTCAGGCCTCCACCCTATATGCTATGCTACTTTTTAAAAATCACTGTTTTCATTTATTACAAAAATTATTTTTAAAAGTCTTAACACTTAAAAACCAGGATGGATTATTTTGTTCAAATCAGCCCAGAACATACTTTTAGATTTAAAATTTCCACATTATTTTAGATGCCAGACTTAATGAATTGGTACGATTAAGAAGCTTTTGGAAAATTATTTTTGGCTTAGCAGTAAGCATATTAACAAAACTTCATGACCATATAAAGCATACCTATCTTTTTATCATTGAAAATATCTTAACACTTCCTTATGGGGGGATACATATTTAAATATTTAATTTTTTATATTGTTATTATAAAGGTAATGTATAGATGGGCTGCAGTTACATGTCAGGTAATGAGTACATTCCTTTTAGGACAATGTCATGGGAGCTATATTTTAAAAACCATTATTTTAAGTATACAAGTCACTAGCTTAAGAGCCAGGGCTGGTGAATCACGCCTGTAATCCTTACTACTCAGGAGGCTGAGATCTGAGGACCACAGTTCAAAGCCAGCCTGGGCAGGAAAAACAATGAGACTCTTTATCTCCAGTTAACCACTAGAAGCCAGAAGTAGAGCTGTGGGTCAGGTGGTGGAATGCTAGTCTTGAGCAAAAAAGCTCCCAGACTCTAAAGTCCCAGGATCTGCATACACAACCCCCCACCTCTCCACCACTGCCTACAAAAACATTCTGAGTGAGGAAGATGATGCCAGATGGCACAAAGGCCATGAGATAGGAGCAAAGTCTGCAAGTGAGTGTGAATTCCTAGCCTAGTTTGGGCAAAAGCACCCTGTGCACACTAGATAGTATACGGGTCTACGTCCTCAAGATTCCAGACTCCGGTAGAGCCAGAAAGAGGAATGGAATCCCATGTTCCTCATCAGATCAGTGGCAGCATTCATTCCTCGGGGCCTTTGCCTTGCCTGGAGTCACACGGTCCTTCTGTACCTTTCTGCGGGTACCTTGTTTGCCTTCTGTTTCTTTTTTGGTAGCTCTGGGGTTTGAACTCTCGGCCTCACACTCACTTGGCAGGCTCTTCAGCACTTGCCTGCCATGCCTCCAGCCGAGTACCTTGCTTGAAGGTAGTAATTCTATGGTTGTATTCGGTTTATCAGAATTTTCAGACAGACTTTAACCACAGACCAACACTGCACTTTGATGGTAAAGAACTATGGGGGAAATGGCGGGTGATTTTATGTTTTGGGCCCGTCCTAGCTTTGCTAGCTAGCGTTTTATGCGGGGCGTTCTCACTGCGTCCAGACAGACATGCAACACCCCGTTTCGGCCTCTGCCACTCTCTCCCTCACCGCCTTTCTCTCCACTTCTTACACAGTTTCCAGAAACGCACGTCAAGTATTTCTGATACAAGTTAGCGGCAGAAAAGCAGCAAATCAGAGAAGCGCAGCCTGTAGAGCCTGCCAAGGAAACGGGCAGGGGTCCACAAAGGAACGAGGAAGGGAGGACCAGCCCCATGCTCACAGGACACACCAAGCAGAAAGCCACCCGTCCTCACCATTGACCCCCAGGCCCGGCCGTCCTGAGGGATCAGAGATGGTGAAGACAGCGGTAGGCCACGTGCTCTTTCTTGTTCTAATAAACTTTCCTACCATCCTCATGATGGTTGAGTCTTGTCTGACAGAAGTTCAGCTACACTAGACCTTGGTAACCTTCAGCCCTTCATCGCATTCCTTTTCCATTGGTCCTCCCCATGAAGTATGGATACTGGGTCTAACCGGCACTATCTTGGCATCTTGGTGGATGCTGGGGCTTCTGGAACACTCTTAGAGGTGAAATTCACTTCCCTGCGCTTCCCCAGGCAACAGGCTTCAATTCCTAGAAACAGGACCTGGAAAGACTCACCTCCTGAGCTCCGTGACCCGCCCCTCACCATGACCCCTGACCTCTGCCTCGTCTCCCGCTCTCCTCTTCAGCCCTCCATGACAGTCCATCTGGTTTGTTGAGATGGTTTCTCTGCTCTTTCTTCATCACCTCGTGGCTCAGTTTCCTAACCCTGCTCTGTGCATGTGAGGCTGCGGGTCTGGCGCAGTGGCCAGCCTTCTGACACAGACTCCCGGCTCGACCCTCTGTATCTCGCGATGGGGTCCCGTGCGGCACCCTCTGGCTCCTGCCCGGCCCGCTGCGGGCTCTGAGCTCCCGCGCCCCGTGCTTCCGCTGCGCCAGCGACATTCACACGCGCACATGTCGTACAGTGTGGTCACGCTGTCTCTCCTGCTCCTGGGGACCCGTAGCTTTCGGTCACTTTCCTTAAGCTATCTTCACACTGCTATCTAAACATATCTAATTAAAAGTGCCACGGGTTTCCCTCTCACATGGTGATTTCCTGAAAATTTCACATTTTTATGCTGCTTTTACTTTGACTACTAAGATTTTTCTCCAAGAAGGACTTTTTATTGCATGCCAGAAAAATGCCCTACACCACCCAGAATACCTCCAAAGACACAACAGAGATCCAGTAAGTATCTGTGTCTTAAATCCCTGAGTGCTGGATGCGAAAGAAGTAAAATCATGGCACAGAGCCGGGAGCCCGGTGTCAGCGCGGGCGGGCGCTGTCTGCAGCACCGGAGGGGGTCACCGGCAGACCAGCCTGGGAAAGCGGCGGAGCCAGGAGCAGTGTGGAAGTTCCAGCTCCTTTTGTGTTACAAGTTTCAAAAACATGCGGAAATATGCCAAAAGCCTTTGGCTTTCAAGTGATAATGTGATCTGAATTAATGACTAACAAGGAAACGCCCCCGAGGGGTCTCAGACAGCGTCTCTCCGAAGGTCAGATGCTGTTGGCAAAGGACCAGAGAGCCAGCGTGCTCGGCCACCACGTCCACGCCAGGAAGCTGGTGCCTCCTGCCACGCTGCCCAGCGCAGCCCTCACGAGTCCCAGGGACTGCTGGGAAGAACTGGGAACATGTGTGTGTGTGTGTGTGCGCATGTGTGTGTGTGTGTGCGTGCGTGTGAGAGAGAGCTGGGAAGAACTAGGAACGTGTGTGTGTAACGTGTGTGTGTGTGTGTAACGTGTGTGTGTGTGTGTAACGTGTGTGTGTGTGTGTGTGAAGAAGAGTTGGGGCCCTGTAACTGCTGGGAAGAACTAGGAACGTGTGTGTGTGTGTGTGTGTGTGTGTGTGTGTGTGTGTAACGTGTGTGTGTCAAGAAGAGTTGGGGCCCTGACATGACTTTAAAAGGAACTTTTAAAAGCAGAACTGCAAAGATAAAGCGTTTTGCCTTTTTTCAGAAAGAATGAGATGTTTAATATTCTCCTCTAGCAACTCCGTGTAAATGGCAAAGCTCTAGGGCTAACTGTAAGGAAAATGGAGTAGAGTGACAGTCAAGCTTAAACCTAAAACACTTCACCTTTTGAGGATTAAAAAAAAATAAGTTGTTTAATTTTACAGCAGTGGGGTGTGAACTCGGGGTCTGGGGCTTTCTACACAGGTACTCTACCACTTAGGCCACACATAAGCTATAATTCTTTTTGTCAGTCTGGGGGTTTGAACTCTGGGCCTGGGCACTGTCCCTGCGCTCTTCAGCTTAAGGCGAGCGCTCTACTGCTAGAGCCACAGCACCACTTCTGGTTTTCTGGTAGTTTTTAGAGATAAGAGTCTCAGGGACTTTCCTGCCTGGGCTGGCTTCGAACCATGATCCTCAGATCAGCCTCCTGAGTAGCTAGGATGACAGGCGAGAGTCACCGGCGCCCGGCCCGTAATTAATTCTTTAACATTAACACGTATGCTTTTCCTTGATTCCGGTGAATATACCCATTTTTAGCTGAGGAAAATGAGGAACGGTTATTTCCTTCATGCAAGTAAGCACAGGCTCCTCGTACACTGCACTGATTGTGCACAGGGTGCTGGTTCTAAGCCGGGGTCTCAGCCAGGCGCTGGGGGAAGGGGAGACGCCCCTGCACTCACAGCACTACGGATTGAGCTGGAACTCTTGCATTAGGGGAGCAGAGACAAGTCCGTCAGCAGTTAACACTAGGCCACCAAATGCAGAGTACTCCCTGCCTTTAAGAAGAGAGGGTTTCCAGAACAAGTTCTTTAGGTTTTGATGCTTCACAAATGAATTGCAATTTAAAATTTTAAAAATTCAAGAAGTCTACATAGATACACCAAGTTACTCCTGGATGTCTTTGTGTTCAATGTCATGGCGGCACAGGACAGATTTTTCAAAGGGAAGAAATGCTCGCTATTCGCAACACACTTTGACCAAGGCAGTTTCCGGAAGAATCAATGCCTGCGTTAGGTTAATGGCCACTAGCTTCATGTCTGGCCCTCAATTAAACTCTGAACTTCAATTGTTATTACTTAATTGACTGAGCTATATTTCACATCAACATTTCAGAATGACCTACCTTTTAAAAAATGAAAAATTACCCTGACCCAGTGCGCGGGTCTTCAGCCGAGCCTGCCACAACGGCACAGCGCACGCTACCTTCCTCGGGGCGGAGCCAGGCGCTTCCCCAGCTTCGCTGTTACTACGGGGCTTCCTGCTGCATCCTGCCCACCACGTGAGAAAGAACAGGGCAGATCCAAGCGAGGGACAGGGACAAAAAGTAAATATGATCTCTGAAATGACAAACAAATCCACAGAGACTGGCTTTATCTTAAGTGCAAGGGTTACAGTCTTATCAAACCCTGAGTAACCAAATTTAAGTGCTGTTGTGTTATAGTCGCTAACAGCGTTGTCTCTAGACATTCTAGGTCACTATGTGAAAACTTAATTCTTGTTTATTCTCACACAACGCAACATGAACCAGCTGACTTCCTTCATCAATACCTTGGGTTTTTATATAAGACAGGTATAGAAACCAGGATCCAACTGTGAGATTGGGTGGACGAAATTGAAGACATCAAATGAGCACTTCCCTCCCCGTGCACTGTGGAAAAGTTTTCAGGTCTTTTTGATGTTCTTTGATCAGGCTTTGAAATTGTGCAAGTGGATTACTATTGTCTGAAAACTGCAATTTATAGTGCATGACCCGGCCGAGCTTTGTCTCACAGCCATATTTGAAACAATAGCAGGAAAGCAAAAAACACAGCAGGAGCCAAGCTGTTCTGGTTGTTATTTAATTAATAACTCCATCTTCCTCATCTAATCTGTGGACCTCCTGAGAAGTGGGTGACTCACTCGGTCCCATGCACCTTCCTCACCACCGCGGCCTGGCTCTGTAGATGAGCCCTGCAGACACTGCCTTCTCCTCTCCTCTCCAGTTACGCTCACAGAATGCAGGTGCCCCAGGAGACCCAAGCTTCTGGTCATAAAGCAGGGACTCCCCTGGCAGGGCCCAGGGCCAGGGGCCATGGGCACGCGCACTGCTGATGAATAAACAGTCTTCAAGTCAGACCGATGTTCGGCTATTCTGACTTATCTCTGGGTCAGTTGAACATCACCCCGCTCTGGCCCAAGGAATCTCTAAAAATGTTCTGTTGGCTTCTTTGGCAAAACAATGCATTGAAGGCCTGGTCTAATCACATGACCTCAGCGAAAGGGGTTGTGGCACACGGGGGCCAGCTGTGTCCCCCGCTTCGGCACACGGAGGCCGCCTGGGTGCTGTCCTACCTCGGGAGATTAGGTCGGGCACCGTCAGCGTACATGCTAGGACTCACAAGCACTGAGATTATCATCCAGGAAGAAGAAGCAGATTACAAACCGGTCAAGACTCTCGGCCTCTGCAGAGAGAGAAAGGATCACGGGTTCAGAGGGGATTATTTCAGCTGGAACAGGTCTGTGCACAGGGTTCACAGGAGCAGACGTGCAAGGTGCTGCGGTTCTGAAGAGGACAGGGAGCGGGGTGGCTCTCCCAGCCGGCGGCGAGGGAAGGGGCCGCTCACGCTGGCACCAGGCATTAATTAGTGCGGCTGGCACAGGGCACTTAGAGATGACCTCATCACGCGAGCTCCAGGTGGCTCGCATGAGTCAACGCACCCCAAAGACCAACAAATTATCAAGCGGCTTGGAAAGTGAGCTGCACGCGCGCACGCTCACACACACTCACACACACACACACACACCTACGGTTGAAATGCTTTCTTCCAAAGGTCTAGCCTTCTCCGTGATCGCAGGAGTGTTCTGAAGAGCTGACATCCACCTCACTAGAAGGCAAAGAAGAAACACCACCCAGGAAGACTCACTGGTTTGCGCGTGGCTTCGGGGGGAGACGAGGGCAGGTGTGGGGTCGCCCTGAGCCGACCTCCGAGCCGAGCCGCGTGTTGGAGCAGGTGCGCTGGGCTGGACAGCACCTGGTGTGAGGTTTTATGCGCGGTCCCGCGTCCTGACGTGGCATAATTCGTCAGCACAGCATGCAAAGGCCCATAAACATAACTTGCTTTAACATTAATGTTCTAATGATGGCAGCAATAAGGAAAAATACGTCTCCATTCCGTGTCTGCGTTCCAGGAGTGATGCTTAAGATTCTGGAAACCAGAAAAGCAAACCAGCCAGCAACATGCAGAGGCCAGACACAGACTGTGCAGAGGCCAGACACAGACCGTGCAGAGCCCGGACACAGGCCGTGCAGAGCCCGGACACAGGCCGTGCAGAGGCCGGACACAGGCCGTGCAGAGGCCGGTGCTTCCAGAATACAGGGAAAGCCACGAGGTTCTGTGCTTCTCACTGCCCCCTTCTGTGGCACGCCCCAGTTCTACAGCAGGGGAGCAGTGGTCATGGTGCGGGCGGGCGGGGGGGGGTAGCGCGGGGGCCCCCGCCCACCCATGGGCCCCCCGTCCACCCACGGGCAGCGTCCTGCTGGGCAGCGTCCTGCTGGGCATACGCTCCCTGCTCGCCACACAGCAGCAGCGGGGCTCCGGGAAAACAGACAAATTGTAAGCCCTTTTTTAATCTTTTATTTGTGCACACACATCATAAATTTGTTCAATGTGAAAGTCCACGACAAGGGTTTAACAAGAGTTCTGACGTCTGCGAAGGTAGAGGAAACTTATTCCCCAGGACAAACAGCAGTGTGGCGTGGGCCTGGCCCAGCTTCTCGAGCGTGTGTGGAGGCCGCGGTGCGGGAGGGGTTCATCCTCTGTGCACTCGCAATACCCCATGTGAGACATCTCTCGGAAGCACAAGTCTGCCTGACACCGCTCTCGGGACCTCAGGCCGGCTCGGCCGGGACACACGCTGGTTTTGAACATGACACAAGTCCGAAGGAAAAGAAGTAGAGTTCTGCAAACCTTTTAGGTGCCCAATGACAAATTTGGCCTTTGGAAAGAACCAATGTGTACAACTTAAAAGTGTTTACAAAACTTATTAATATTAGTTCTAAAGTTATGTACTTAATACTATAAAAGGCATGTTTTATAAGTATGGGCGACTATGCTACTAAACACATGTTCTTATTTTGGTGCTGATACAGGGACTTGAACACAGGACCCTGAGCTCTGTCTTTTTCGATCAAGGCTGATGCTCAACCATGGGCCAAGGTAAACTTTGGGGTTCTTACTGGCTAAATAAAGATAAGAGTCTTGTGGACTTTTCTGCCCAGGCTGGGAGTGAATAGTGATCCTCAGATCTCAGCCTCCTGAGCATCTAGGATTACAGGTGTGAGCCACTGGCGCCAGGTGCCAAGTACATTTTCTTATGTAGCTTAACTTTTAATTTTCATTCTTTCTTTTTTTGGGGGGGGTCCGGTCGTGGGGCCTGAACTCTGGGCCTGGGCGCTGTCCCTCAGCTCTTTAGCTCAAGGCTAGCACTCTACCACTTGAGCCACAGCGCCACTTCCGGCTTTTTTCTTTTTGCTTATGTGGTGCTGAGGAATCAAACCCAGGGCCTCAGGCATGCAAGGCAAGCGCTCTACCACTGAACCACCTTCCCAGCCCCTAACTTTTAATTTTCTAAAGATAGGTTTATAGTTGTTTTATTGATGTTTTTGCTGTTGACTGGTGATAGGTCAGCAGTAACATTAAAGCAAATAAACTGAGGTGAACAATCACGAAAATCTCTTTTATTGTGGTTATTTAAAAATTGCTGTTTATTTTTGGCACATAATTCATTCAAAGCAGAATATTTCTAATGTCTAAATGATTTGAGTGTTACATAATTAAATGATATAAAATGCAGATACAAAAGCAGTGTGTACAGAGCACATGTCTAAAAAAATTACTCATAAAAATGATGGCTAAAAGGCGTGGACACACAGCCCTTGGAAGCTAAACCAGCCATCGGGAGCAGAGGAGCCCGGGTTCCAGACACAGTGACGTCGGTGGCGTTGGAACAGGAAGTATGAAAAGATGGATTCTCAGCCAGCGCGCTTCTGCAGCGACACTTAGTGCCCGGAGTCGGAGGCCTCCAGCCCCGCACGGGGCACCAGCGAGGCCCGCAGGCGGGAGCAGAACTGGGCCCGCCGCCACGCTCCAGCTCTCCTCCGCTTTTGCGGGGTAATTGCATGAGGCTGGGGAACGTAATTCCATGCTCATGGTACCCGTGAATGCAGGTGAAGAGAAAGGGGGAGGGAGAGAGAATGAATGGGCGCTTAGAGGGGAAAAAAATAAGGGGGTGATTTGATAACTAGGAGGCGAATTGAAAAATCACACCTTTCAGCCTCCACATTCTTGCTTTTGTTGGGTACACAGGAGAAGCCATGCGGAAGGAAGGAAGATTATGAGTATCTATAAACTAACTGTCTGACAGAGACAGAAATGCTGATAATGAGTGGGCTGTGTCTGTAGTTCTCGGCGGCTCACACGGGCTAGGGGAGAAGGGAAACAGAAACTCGCGATACGTTTGTCTGGAGGGGCGGCCCTGCGACCGCGGAGGCCAGAGTTCAGCCGAAGTTCAGGGCAGACGCTGCCAGGAGTTTACGGAGCAGGAATTCGAGATTGCTTCCGGCCCCGGCTCCCCCGGCCTCTCTCCGGGCTCTGCGGGTCAGTCGGTGCCGTGGCACAAGGTGACAATGTCCGTGGGGAAACAGGCTTTGAGCAGGATGCCCCTCTCCCGGTTGCAGTCCAGCTCCTGGATAAATCCGTACCAATAGATGACCAGGCCCGGCCCAAACCTGCAGAGACACCAGAAAGTCACATGCACACAGGCATCCAAGGAGCTCCACTGCGGCATCCGGGGCCCGGGGAAGAGCCGCACGGCTGGGCTGCGCCAGGGTGCCCACCCAGAGCCCGGCGTACAGCACAGAGGGCACTCGGGCCGAATGGCAGCCATTTCTTTTCCTTCCAGAACCTGAAGCGTTTCGGATACAGAATTACTCACCACACCTTTCAGCGAGGACAGAGGCAGCGGCAAGCTGGGGAGCTCACGCCACTCACACTCGCTGGCATTATGCCTTTGTTTTTAAAATGAAACGTGCCAACTTCCAACGAAGACGCAAAAGCACGTTTGGACAGCCAGGAGGCCCAGTGCATGCGTGCAGCCCTGGTACTGGGGAGGCTGAGGCGGGAGGACCCGGGGTTTGTGGTTAGTTTGGGCTGCATGACGAGACACGGCTTGCAAAGGGGCTGCAGGGCCCTCTCTGGCTCCAAGGCTCTCTTCGAGCATGTCCCTTCCAGCCCTAACAAGCAGCCCGCGGCGCGCTGGGCCCCCGCCGCGTGGCCCGAGGCTCCGCAGCACAACCTCACTGCAGAGACAGCGGGAAAGCCGGTCTCAGGCTCTCACAGACACGAAGATTAAAGTCTTGTCCATTTGTGGCAAAGCACAGATGAAGGCCAGCCCTCCGCCCCAGTGTTTCCTCGCCGCGCCTCCGGACGATGTCGATTTTGTCAGCAGTGACTGATCCCGCTGGGTGCACGCCGGCTGCAGCCCCCAGACCACTTCACCCGGCAGGAAGTTGAGACCTCTCGGCTGGGTTCATAGAGACGCAGTCACTATCAATCACGGCGCACAGAGATGTTTTGCACATCAGTTTCACATTTTTCCTACCCGGAGTACTTAATTAAAGGGCAGCTCTACTTTTGGTGTAGTGTTGCAGGAATTTTACAGTGAAATCATAAATTATGAATGTTGGGTTAGTAAAGGGATGTCTAAAAACAGAACCGCTCTCTGTATTCTAACCCTGCAGCAGGCTGAACTGGGCTAGGCCAAAAGCTCTTTCCGTCTATGATTTATTATATGCTCTGCTGTCCTTGCCAAAACTAACAGCACAGGACGGGCGGGGAGAAGCAGTGTTCACAGGAACAAGTTCAGCTGAATGTCACGGGCTGGTTTACTTGGGGACTCACACAAGATCTGCGGGGACGGAATTGTGAGACCGGCTCCTCATGTGCACACACTGTGGGGAAGCGGGAGCCAGCCCTGGGGAAGTCTTGAGGCTCTGGGCCCTTTGGCCACGCCCTCTCTTCCAAGGCCTCCCCGGAGAGGAGCTTCTTGGAGTCACAGGGGCGAGGTTGCCAGCACACAGGCTGCGACCCTGGTTCTTGGATGTGCATATGCTCACGGCTAGGTAAGAACTTGCTTCCACTCAGCAACGGGTTTCCTATGAACTTGTTCTTGTTCAGTACTGGAGCTGAACCCAGGGCCTCTAGCACCGAGATACCCCTTCAGCCTCTACTTGGCAACTTTAGAAACAATGGCCCAGACATGTGGTATCTTTTTCTTATAAAGAGCTCTATGATTTGTCCCAAATGATCTCAGTTATCAAGACAAGACTGCCGAGAGCCAGAGGATGTGGCATTTCTGTGGACCGTGCTGGAGAGGCCTCACAGGGCCACGGCGTCCATGGATCCCACAGGAAGCGCAACACGGAATTCCTTCCACTGGAAACCGGGGAGACACCGAGTCCTTGAGAAAGGCCCTGACATCCCCACAAAGGCGACAAAAAAACAAATCACGAAGAACAGAAGAACCTACGGAAATCATCAAAAACAAGCCAAATATTTTTAAAGATTTAATACCAGGAAAACACAAAGAGCAACAGAGCGCGCGCACAGCTAATCACAGACACAGGACCCGTGCCCCGCCGCGCTTGGTGGAGACGTCCGTCTGGGGACAGGTGACATGCAAGGACACGGACTTGTCTCAGCGGAGAGACAACAGACGGACTCTGGCCACCCCAACGCGCCTGGCCGGCCGTGCACCGAGCATTCCGTGCGATGCAAAGCCGCGACACAGACCTAGGAATGTGCCAGTCACGTTTCCCTGTGTCTCACGAAACTCAAAATCTCTCACTGAGAGAGTGTCTACTGAACTGAACACAACTCCCCGCAGTGAGCAGAGGCTGACAGAGACGCTTTCAGAGTCTGTGGGCTTTGGGGGACAAATAATCGGGCGTGTTCAGGGTGACAAGTCTGGAGACTTAGCAGTGGAAGAGGACCTGGCCCGGTTTCGGCGGCCCGGCTCTCACGCCCCGCCGGGCTCTCTCCCGCGGCCCGGGGCAGAGGTCAGAGGTCGACTGAACCTCCCAGCAGCTCACCTCTCACATTACAGTCAACCCCTCCCGCATCTGAACGCACAGAGGGAACGTTCTGGTTGGTGGCTGAGCTGACGGAGCGATGCAGAGCGGCGGCCTCTCCTCCTGCGTGGCGTGGGCGCTCCGACGCCGGTTGGGCGGCTGTGGTGCCAGGGGCGAGAGCGAGGGCACAGGGAAGCCAACACTGTCCTGGGGACGGTCGGGGGAGTGCGCCCCAGCAGCGCTGACAGGATTGAAGGCCTGCTACTTCAAGTCCTTCCTTTCCAGCCCACCGTGACACTGCAGTAGCCGACTAGCACAAAGACCACGCTCCGATTCAAGCCTAAAACGAATCCTCCTTCACACATGCAGACCCCTGGTTTTTCTCAGCCACAGACAATCCCAGGATTTGTGGGAGAAGCGGCTCCTGAACAAGATGGACAAGTTAGGCAAGTCCTGCTTGCTGAGTCTCTGTGTTTTCACCGTAAGAGAGTTGCCTGGCTCCCAGACATCATACTGACGCCCGGCCTAGCTGCCGAGTAAGATGAAGAATCTTCCATGTTCTCGAGTTAGGAAGGTAACATGGTGGTGGGGTTGGAAGGGGTGGGCACGGGGCGGGGGGGGGGGGGAGGTTACTACGGGTACAGCCCTGGGCCGGCCGGCG